>NC_092510.1:85443324-85743583 GCF_047511675.1 Marmota flaviventris
ATTCTGTAGCCCTGGCCCAAGAAGGGTGCTGCTAAACACAGGTGGCCATTTAAATTTAAATGTAGATGATTCAAAATGAAAATGAAAAATAATCCAGTTCCCAGGTGCAGTGACTACCGCGGTGGCCCAGTGCAGATGTGGAATTTTCCATCCTGGTGGAACGTTCTAGCAGAAAAGCAGCCACAGGTGTGGTGTGTGTGTTCAAAGAGAGAAGGAAGGGAAAGAGAATGGCGGTAGCCGTGCTTGTTCCTTTATCAAGAAACTCTTCCACGTTTCCTTTAGGACTTCTGCCAGGGTCTGATCAGCCTCACCCATGTCACGGGGTCCACTCTAGCTGCAAGGGAAACTGGGAAACTGAGAAGGTCGCTAACCAGGCAGAAGGGGGCGGGAGACTGCAGTGGGGACAGGCCTCTGTTTGCCTGGTGGCCTTCGCTCTGAGCTCCTGTCTCTATTGATTTGTTTCTTGGTCCTTGGGCTTCCCTGTGTGTGCAGCGCAATTCTGCCCCACCCTCCCAGGTGACTTTCCTTCAGTTTTATTAAACAAAAACCACACAAAAATAAGCAAAGTGAAAATAAAAGTGCTCACACAAGGTGTTCCTGTGCAGCACAATTTCCTGGAGCCTGGGCGATGGACAGGAGCTTCGATCCTATTGACACAAATTCTTCCTACATGCTAACATGGGTCTGCACCACTCTGCAGGGGGCTCTGCCATCTTGTTTTTCCTCTCCCTGCCTCCACTACCCATTATTAGTCCCCCCAAAGCCCCTCCTCAAGTGGAGTCATTTAGGCTGAATCGTATAAGTCACTAGGCGCGGGGCCTCCCTCTGCATGCCTCCACACTTCGTGAAGTGACGGGGCGGTCTCCTCCAGCATCCTGCCCTCCTCTCCTTAGTGAAGAGAGTCTGGGAAAGGCTGGGAAATGGTTTCTCTCTCCCTGCCACGCTGCCAGACAAGAGAGCACTGCACAGATTTTTCTCCCCTCGGATAAAACGACATTGGCTATCTTTGAAGGCAGAAACGACCACAGCTCATTTTGATTTTAGACATTTTTTCCTTCTGTAGCATTCCTATATAGCATTTGTATTGTTGAAGACTGAAAAAAATAATTCATGGCACTTTGTGGTGAGAATCGGGGGTTAATAGATTTTCAAAGGAATGGAACACAGTGTTTTTGATTCCGGAGACAGAGTGGGCCAGGTGTCAGGCGTGTTTGCTAGTCTGAGTTGCTGGGAGACCTTGGGCAAGTGCACTGAGCCTCTTTGGACCTCCAGTTTACCATCTGCCCAGGGAGAGGGCTGGATAGGGGGCCACAGACCACGGCCTGCTGGGTATGGCCCCCGAACTATGAGTATTTTCTGCATTCTTAAAGGGTTCAATAAAAGGTCAGGTGTTTTCTCTAGCATGTAGGATCTAGAGAGAAATAAGGAATAAAAAAGGGGATCTCATGAAAATGGGGGGAGGACAGTAGGGACTGAGAGGATGAAGAAAGAGTGAGGGAAAGAAGGGACAGCAGCAGGAATCTGACAAGCTACTCTATGTGCATGTATGAATATATGACAATGAACCCCACTTCTATGTGCAATTATAATGCACCAATTAAAAATAAATAAGTGGAAGGAAGACCAGTAATGTAGAAGAAGGGGGTCAGGGGGAGGGAGGAGGGGAGGAAGGTGAGGACCGGGGAATGAGCTTGATCAAATTATGTCATATGCATTTATGAACCAGTCACAATGAGCCCCAGTAATGCACCAATAAAAAAAGCATGTGTCATATCCCACGAGGGAAAAAAAAAGTGACCGAAGAAAAATATTCGACAGAAGCTGGATGTGACCCACCAAACCCAACACAGTCCCTCTTTGGCCCTTTGGAGAATCTGCCTGTCAGAGCTAGCCAGTGTTGGAGGGTTCTCCACATCCCAGGGGCTGCAGGTCTGGGTCCTGGTGGCCTGGATGATTCAGGGTGTGCTGTTTAATCCGGGGTCTTGTGGGGCCCACATAAGAACAGTGATTACCCTCATTTTGGTGGTCTCTCCATTCCTGTATTGGAAGCAGGAGGGAGTGTGAATGACCAGGGGCTGGAGCCGGAAGCTAAGGCATGGTGACTTTACCGTAAACCTGCTGACGCCGTGCGTGGAGCGGGCACCACGTCAGATCCTGGAAACTGTGGGGCAGAGCCTCGCTGGCTTCCCGGCTGCAGTCAGGCCTGCGCCTCTGCAGCTCCCACAGCGAGCAGCTTCCAGCACACGGTGGGCAAGGGCAGCTGAGCTGTGGTCAGCCTGGGTGCCAGGGAGGGGCGTGGGCAACCGAGTCACGTTTGCTTTTCCATGAGAACACTGCCACCCTGGCTGGGTGTGAGGTCAGCCCTTTCTGCCTATTGCCCTGTGATGTGGTAGTTCAGTGCCTCCCCTGGGCCGGGAGGCCAACCCTTCAGAACAGGACTTTGGAGGCCCCAGCCCCTCTTCCACTCCTTCCCAATGTGACCTCAGGCAAGTCACTTCCCTTCTCCAAAACTCGGTTTTCTCCACAGTGAAATGGTGCTAGGGAGTCCTGATCTACAGACCCTCTTGGGATGCTGGGAAGGCAAAGGAAGTACCAGTTGAATATTCCTCATCCAAAATGCTTGTGATCAGAAGCGTTTCAGATTTCTGAGATTTTCAAATTTTGGAATACTTAGGTAGATTTTTACCAGTTGAGTGATCCCTAATCCGAAAATCTGAAATGCTCCAAAATCCAAAACTTTGAAGGGAATGTTGGTATTAAAAAAATTCAATTTTGGAGCGTTTCATATTTTAGATTTTTTTATTCCCATACAATAGGGAATAGTCTAGAAAAAGTCCTGGAAGAGCTTGACGTTTCCAGGGGAGCTACTTTTTGAAAACTGCCTTTTCTGGAACACTCCCTATGTTCTGGACCTTGGGTAAACTCTTCACGGTTTGTTCACTTAACCCCCCAGCAACCTCCAGGCTGGCCTAGGCATCCCTGTCTATGAGGAAACCCAGGGTCACGTGCCTTTGGCCAGTAGCAGAGGCCTGGGTGGTGCACAGGCTCTTGCTCCTGACCACTTTTCAAGATCTGGAAGGACAGGGTGCTTCCGGGGCTCTGCCTGACATGGGAACCCATGCTCTTGCCACTGTTGTCAATGGCCCCACCAGGGGGCGTCAAGATGAGGGTGGGGAGGGAAGTGGGGGGGTGTCCTGGTTCTCAAATCCCCTGGGATTTCATGTAGCCCATTGGAAACCAGGGAGCAGCCTGGTGGGAACTTCAGGCAGGTTTGATGGTCAAGAAAGAGGGTATTCCCAGAATTTCCATCATTAGGAAACTGGTGCATGAAGGCTGCAAAGAGCAGCCGGGGCCGGGGGGAGGGGGGGTTGGTTGGGGCAGGAGCTGAGTTTGTGTGTGTATGGGGGGCGCCTCCCGTTTTCGTAGCTCAGTGTTCTGAAGTTTGAGTCATTTGTTTAGCACCTCCTACATATTTCCAGCTCACTGAGAAACGCTTATTTGTTAGCTCCCTTTAAGGCAGAGGAAGTGGAGGCCTAGTGAGACCCAATGACCTGTCCAGGGTCCCCCCTTGCCTTTTTCCTCCAGCCCGAGGCCCCTCCTTTGCCTGACAGCACTCCCTCCTTACTTCTCAGCGGACAATCCCCAGCCTCAGCTTCTGGGGAAGTCCAGGTTAACCCCAGGCAGGAGAAAAATCAGTTCCCAGAGATGCGGGTGCTACTCCTGGGCACGGGCTCTGCTGGCTCCCGCCTTATAGAGCTGAACCCTGGCCAGCATCCTGTGTGACCTGGGCGGGCTTCCCCAGGAGGTGGACGGTCCCCCTAGCTGACTAACGTGATTCCGTGCTCCCTCTCCATCGCAGGGCTTCCTAGGTGCAAGGGGAGTTCCTGGGTCTGTCTCAGCTCTGCCCTTAACCTTGCCATGACCTTGGCTCTATGGCTTCCCCTTTCTGGACCTCAGGTCCCCCACCTGTTTATGGAGAGCTTCTAAGGGACAACCTGAGCCCTAAGGCCTTAACTTGGTTTTTGAAGTTTTGATCTGTGGAAAGATTTTTTTTTTTTTTTTTTTTTAAAGACACAAAATCTCCTCAAACAAAACAACTCTCTCAAGCCTTTCAGGGGTGATTTTCTTATTATAGTGTCATCTGTGCCCAAGGATAGTTCCTTATTCTTCTCTCTTCCACTCAAGAAATGGGGAAGGTCCGTTTGGCTTTGGAGTCACAACTCTGAACCAAGATGTGTCTCCCTACCATGGTCACGAGCAGAGCTCTTCAGAGTACATCAGAGCGAGGACACATTTTCCACTCAGGGGGCCGTATCTATTTCGGTGACCAATCCTGTCCCTCTCTCTCTCACAAATTCTCAATTCTCAGACAATTTCAAAAGCTCATTTTAGGAAAAAGCCCATTAACCATCCGACAGCAGAGCTTTCTTTTAGAATCAGCTTTTCATAGTAGCCCAAGGGAAAAGGGGGCTGCTTTTGCTTTTCCAAATATACTTTCCTTTTTCGTTTGGTTATTTCTCCCAATCCCTCCCTCCACCCATCACTCTCCCAGCCTCACCTCTGCGCTAACCAGAAGCATGTGTCTAAGGTGGTACATGGGATGTCAAACCTGGAGCAGTGTCTTCCCCAGCTGCAAGGAGAACTGCAAGACTTGAGCTTCTCTTTGGTTCTACTCTTGAGCTCTTCTTTGACTCCATTCTTGGCCACTTTGTCCCTCTGGGCTGTACAGTATGACCCAGCAGCATGAGGGTCCCCCTCTCTGAAGTGCCAGCAATGACTATGCCCACCTGGAGGTTTGCAGAGAGGCCTGAGGTCTGCTTTT
The DNA here is from genome assembly GCF_047511675.1 of Marmota flaviventris. Taxonomy (NCBI): domain Eukaryota; kingdom Metazoa; phylum Chordata; class Mammalia; order Rodentia; family Sciuridae; genus Marmota; species Marmota flaviventris. The sequence goes on from NC_092510.1 coordinate 85,448,147, forward strand.
GGTCCTTGGGATGCTTCCCCTCGAGGCAAGTAGATTTGGTTGAAAAAAAGTGCAGAATTGACCAAGAATGATCCACTGAGGCTCTGCCTGTTCTGCCTGCCAATTCAGGGGCCCTGGCTCTTCCTGGTTTGTGCTAACTGCCTGAGGCTTTGCAGATCAAAAAAAATTTAGCTATTTGGTCCCTAGGAGGCCACCAGAGAGTCTGGTAAAGTCTCACTTTCATGTGTCCCTGCTTGCTCAAGAACACTCAGCCTAATAGTTTCCTCTTCCTGTGGAACGCATGTCCCCTAAACCCTGCAGCTTCACAGAACAATGCACGTTTATTGTTGAACCCAGGTTCCAGGGACCAGGAATTGAGAGCAGAGTAGCTGGGGGGGGGTCCAGAAGGGCCCCTATGGCTCAGCAGAGGAGACGGTCATTAACGAACAGGACAGTGATGACTTGTCTTATCACCTTTGGAAAGAAAATTGATCATGAAAAATTCTTAGAATATGGATTTTGAAAGCAACGAGGCAGAGAGAATAATGTGAAATGGGTGGACTCGATCTGTCCTAGGACACTGGACATTTCCAATGTAGTGGACCCTTCTGTGTGTCCCCTCCCTATTGCAGGGGCAGAGGCATCGTCTCCTCGCTCAAGGCCATAATCCCTGGGTGAGGGCTTCCCTGCTCCCGGTCACCCCTGAACCCTCACACTGCACGTGGGCCGTTCTTTTTTTTTTTTTTTTTTAACAATTTGCTTTTTTTTTTTCACTGATGATGCTATTTCACATGTGGGTGTCCTTGTTCATGTGTTTTTCATGCTTTCTAGTATTTCACTGGGTGGGAGTGCATTCTCTTGTGACTGGGTGGTTGGATGCTGCTGCTGGGTCTCTGGAAGAGCAGTCTTTGTTCTGAGTTAGCCATGGAGCAGGTGCTGTTCAGCAGCATGCCCTCAGCCTCTGGGTGTCAGTTTCCTCATCTGTAGAGATGGTACCCACATGATAAAGCAAGTCATCCTCACCCACTGCTCACCTGGAAGCAGCCTCCCCTGGTGGGTGGCTCAGCCCCAACCCACCCTCTTTCCTTCTACTAGGCGGTCCTGCTTGTCTGGGTCTCCCCATGGATGGTGGCAGAGCCCAGATGACATCTCCAGTGGAAGGTGTGGCCAAAACTGCTCTTGGTACCAGAAGACTTGGCCTCAGCCCCACTTCTCCTCCATTCTACCTGTGTGATCTTCTTCATGTCCCTTAACCTCTCTGAGCCTCAGTTTCCATTGTCCACTGCTAATTCAGTGTCAACACTGCAACCAAAGAGAGCTAGAAGCATAATCAGATTCTGGGGATTTCTGACCGGTTGTTCACACCACTTTTCCCACCTCCTCCCTGTCCCTGCCAGCAATGCTCAGAGGCTTCATGGAAGGAGAGGACAGGGTAGAGGTGCTGGAGAACTGGCACAGAATCTGGGGGGAGACCCTGGGGGGCAAGGACATACGGATTTACGATATGGAGGGAATGTGAGCCAGAGGCAGAGGGGACGGGAGGCTCTTCAGGGGCAGGTGTGAGTCTTGCTTTTTCTTCTCAGGATGGAGAATTTTGGGTTATGATTGCAGGTGAAGCCAAAAACACGCAGTGGGAGGTGGTTATGGGCTGAACTGTGTCTCCCTTTGTATGTGGAAGTCCTGACCTCCAGAATCTCAGAGTGTGGCTACATTTGGTGACAGGCTCTTTAAAAAGATAATTGAAGTCAGTGAGGTTCCCTAGTCCATTATGACAGCTGTCCCTACAGGAGGAGGTGAGACCCAGAGAGGTTCAGGGGGAAGGCAGGCTGTGAGGACACACGGAGATGGCCTCAGAAGGAACCAACCCTACTGGCACCTTGATCTCAGATGTCCAGCCTCCAGAATGGAGAGAGAATGCATTTCTGATGTTTAAATCACCTGGCCTGTCGTGCTTGGTTATGGAAAGCCCCAGCAAACTAATGTGGAGTGTAGACTCAAAGGAAGAGATAAGCTGTCATTCTTTGTATGGGCCATGATCATCTTAGAAAACCGAGTGAGCTGGGTATGGTGGTGCCCACTTGTAATCACAGATACGCGGGAAGTTGAGGCAGGAGGATTGTATGTTAAGGGCGCCTGGACAATTTAGAAAGACTCTGTCTTAAAAAAAAATCAACAGAATCATTAGACACTTCATTAATTCTCTTTTAGAACTAATGAGATCCAGCCAGTTCGTTAGACCCTAAGATCTACTACTATCCCCAACAGCACATCTCCTCACTAGCAAATGCCAACCATAAAACACAATAGAAAATACGATGCTATTCACAGGAATTAATTAGTCAAGGAACTCTCTATGGAAGAAAAATTTAAATTTGATTAGAGGACATAAAAAGAAGTTTTAAATAAATGGGGAGAGAGCCCATTGAACATAACGTAACATTGATGTCAATTCTTTTCAAATTAATTTATAAGTTTGATGCATTGAACGAGAGAATTCTAGATGGGTGTGTTGAGAAACGTAATAGACCGATTCTGACATGAATAAATAGAAAGGTCCACAAATAGCTGATCAACTCTTTTTTTTTTTAGATAAAAGTTCTAATCTCCTAGATATTAAGATGTCTGACAAAGTCATAGTAATAAAAGAATTGTGTGGTCTAGTGGAACAGGACAGAGAGCTCAGAGACAGACTGTGCATATATTGGAACTTGATGTGATAAATATGGCGTCAAGATCAAAGGGAAAGGTGCCATTGAATTGGAAGTGGCTTTGGAATCAGAGTATATGTGTCAGAGTATAGCTAGATTCCTAGTTAGCCCAGAATACAAAAGTAGACACCAGATAACGACTAACATGTTAAAAGATAAACAATAAAACGGATAGAAGATAATATAGGTGAACACTTTTGTAACCTAGGAGTGAGGAAGTCTTTATAAAAGAGACCTCCCAAACACATGGCACAATATGAAAAATTAATGAACGTTACTGAAATGATGGATTCCTGGTCAATGTGTTAGATAACACTAACCTGGTGGAGGCATAACCTGTGGACCCGTGGTTGAGGGCAACTTTATCTCCCAAGGCATATAGTGATTTCTCAAGTCATCTTTGCTTGGATGTGGGACATACACTGGCCTCTTTTGAGCAGAGGACAGGGGTCCTGCTAACATCCTCCAATGCACAGGATTGCCCTGTGACAAAGAATTACCAGGCCTAATGTTAACAGGGCCCAGGCTGAGAAACCCTGCTGCTATAGACTGTCATAGAAGCCGCATTTAAAATCAACACATGACTAAAATCTAGACTCTGCAGGAAGTCCTACGAATTGTTAAGAAAAAGACAAAGAGCCCGGTAGAAAACTGGGCAAAATAGACAAATAAGCACTTCGCAGAAGGGGAAACCCAAGCAGTTTGTAAATGAAGAGGCTCCAATTCATGGAGGATCACAGAGACTCAGGGGAGCCTAGCGGGGACTCATTCCCCTGCACTCACTGTCCTGGAAATGTGGGAAAGCTGGATAGTGCTGGGTGTCGGCCGGGATGTGGGTAACCAGTCTATGGGTGGAGATGTTAGAGTGACTTTGGAGAACCATCAGGCAGAGTTTAGTCAAGATACTGTATCCATGTGGAAGGCTGCAGCACTCTCATTGGTGAGAGTCCAAAAGGGACATCTTCAAGAAGATTAAGTGCAGAATTATTTGGTCAGGACATTGGAGGTCCTTAGGTTCCACCTCTGGGGGGATGGGAAGTAAACTCTGATGTAGGCAACGGCAACCCAGCAGTCAGAATCTGCAAAGTAGGGGGACTAGGGGAGAATTGAGGTACTTTGGATTAGGCAGAGGGGAGTGAAGATAGTGGAGGGGTGTGGGGGGAGGAAGGATAGTAGAATGAATTGAGCATTGTTACCTGTGTACATGTGTGACTACACGACTGTGGGATTCTACATCATGTACACCCAGAAGAATGACAAGTTACACTCCATTTATGTATGATGTGTCAAGATGTATTCTACTGTTGTGTGTAACTGACTAGAACAAATAAAAAGAAGAATCTGCAAACTAGATGTATATTCACCAGTGTGCATAGATCTTAAACAAGTCTAAGAATTGAGTGAAATACATTAGATGCATACCCGGCACACAGTTAGCTTTGAATGATGCCTTTGCACCTGTCGTTTAGATAAATCTAAAACATGAGTACACACGTGTTTGAGAGAACCTGCACATGGGTGTTACACCGAAAGTCATCTGATGTCTTGCTAACGCAGTCTATGATGCCCGGTGACAACCACTCAGACAGCTGTGTACCAGACACGGCTGTTTTCATTAGCCTCCTCCTCAGATCCCCGTAGGTAATTGTTTTTAGGAATTTCCTGTATACCCTGTGTGTATGTGTGTGGGAGAGCTGCCTGGTATCAGCCTGCTAGGGCTGCCCAAACCCCTCCACATGCTGGGGGTCGAAACCATCGACATTTGTTTTCTCAAGTTCTGGAGACTCTAAGTCCAAGATCAAGGTGTGGGCAGGGTCTGTCTCTCTGAGGCCCTTCTCCTTGGCTTTTAGATGGCTGCCTTCTCCCGGTGTCTGCATCTGGCTTTTCCTCTGTGCGTGTGACTCCTAGTGTCTGGCCCCAGCCCCTCCTCCTTCTTCCCCCTGTGCCTTCTCCTCCTCCTCCTCCCCCTCCCCCTCCCCCTCCTCCTCCTTTGCATTGCTGAGGATGGAACCCAGGGCCTTACACATGGCAGGCAGGCGCTCTACCAGTGAGCAATGCCAAGCCCTCTTCTCCTTTCTTATGAGGACACCAGTTCTGCTTGATGAGGGTCCTACCTTATGACCTCATTTTGTATTAGCCATTTTCTTAAAGGTTCTGCTATTTGGATCTTATATGTCCTCCTAAAGGCCCACATGCTAAAGGCTTCGTCCCCAGCTTGGCACTATGGGGAGGTGGTGGAGCCTTGTGTCAGGTCTTAGGTCACTGGGACACGTCTTTGAAGGGGATAGTGGGACCCCAGTCCTTTCCTCTTCCCCTCTTTTAGCTTCCTGGCCATGAGGTGGGCGGCTCTGTTCGGCCATTCTCCTCGCCATCATCAGACTCAAAGGCAAAGGGGCCAACTGACCAGGACCTGAACCTGCGGAACCATGAAATTGCACAAGCCTTTTCTCTTTATAAGTTGATTGTCTCGGGCATTTGTTACAGTAGTAGAAGGCTGACGGACACAGGCTGGATCTCCAAATAGCCACTGTGAGGGGAAGGGCTTTAATATAGGACACCGTTCAGTCCTACAGGCCTGTTACTCTAGCAGAAGGCGTGAGAAGGCCTCTGAGAAGTTGTTATATTGTGTTTCTTTTCTTTCTTTTTTTTTTTTCTTTTGATGTACTGGGGATTGAACCCAGGGACTACATGCTAGGCAAGTGCTCTGCCACTGAGCTACATCCCCAACCCTTTTTATTTTTTGAAACTGGGTCTTGCTAAAATGCCCAGACTGACCTCCAACATGTGATCCTTCGGCCTCCCGAGTAGCTGGCATCACAGGTGTGCACGACCATGCCCTGGTTGTTGGGTGTCTCGATTCTGGCGCTGGCTACACAGCTGTGCTTAGTTGGTACCGTTAGGATCTGTGCTCTTTTTCTGTAGGTATGTTATCCTTCAATGAAAGTTCTAAAAGGGGTTGAATTTTAGCACCTTTTTTTTCTGTATTTGCTGATGTTTTTGGGCTTTCTACTTTAATGTTTTACTGTTATTATTTTGCTGGAGTTTCCATGACAAAGTGCCTTAGCCTGAGTGGCTCAAATATTTTCTCACGGTGCTGGAGGCCACAGTCCGTGGTCAAGGTGTCAGCAGGTTGGTCTCTCTTGAGGCCTCTCTCGTTGGCTTGTAGATGGCTGTTTCCTCCGTGTTGTGTGCACAAGTCTAGGTCCCAATTTCATCTTGTAAGGAGGCCAGCTAGATTGGATTTGGGTCCAGGATAATGCTTTATTTTTGACTTAATTACCCCTTTAAAGACCTTACCTCCTCTGCGGGCAGTCACGTTCTTGGGGCACTTGGAATTAGGGCTTTAACATATGAATTTGGGGTGGACACGGTCCAGCCCAGAACAGCTATATTACGTTAAGGGATTATCTGAAAGAATATCCTTGAGAGACGACTTGATCCTGAGACATTTCACACATTGCTGAATTCAGATTGCCATCATTTCAGCTAAGCTTTAAAAAAGAAAATCTATGGCTATATTTAAATTTGCTTTATGTTTCATTTTATGCTACCATTTCCATCGGGTTTAAGTATCACCGTTATAATAACTTTATAAGATGAGATAAGTAATTTTTGCTCCGTGTTCTATTCCACAAAACAACTGTTGTAACCTCCTTTTATGTGTGCCCTGGAGGTGTGGCGAACCCCACAGTAAAACTCGATTACGTCAAACAAAAGGTAGATCAGAGCAGAGATAAAGAGAAGGGGGGAGCGCTCACAGACCACACCATAAATATCTCTTCTGCTCTGAAGGCCCATTCCCACCCTCTCAGAACACACAAAGGAGCAAACCAACTGGGTCAGATCAAACCAAGCCACTGCTCTGCTCAGGCTCTGCCGTGGCTCTTCATGGCCCTGCACAAGGCCCACTCTGTACCGCGACCTCCAGGTTTTGCTCTGGCCCTGCAAGCTCTTCTCGTCTTCCTCCTTTCACCTGGAACAGGGCTGGGGGCACTGGTACTGATGTCACTCCTGGGCTTTGCTTGGGATGCTGCCCGCCTCTACATCCTCCCTGGTGAACTCCTCTATGGTTGGGCTGAGGGCACCTCCTCCAGGAAGCCCTCCAGACCTCTCTGTCCCTGGAGGACTCATTGCAGCCGCTCCTCTTGGCTTCTCCTGCCCTCTCTTCCTGTGTCTCTCTGTGCAAGGAGCCCTTCCATGGCCTGCGTTCCACTCATGCTGCAGGATGAGTGACAGTCGGGTTGAGGGAGACTCCCTGGCTCTCATAGAAATAGCCTTTGCCTAAGAACATGCAGAGGCTGGGGTCAGCCTTGGCTTTGAAGGGCAGATCCTTGTGGAGAAGACGGTGACCCTCAAGACTAAGTGTACAGCTCCCCACTACCAAGTTGTTCTTATTTGGGAGTGAGATGGAGTTGGATGAGTCTTCAGGACGATGGCTGGAGGAGGTGGCCTTGGCTGCTGAGGTGGTTGGCTGAGACAGGGGCTTACTCTGCAGAGCGGGTAGAAGCCACCCACCCTGCTATTACCTCTGGGTCTTTTGAAGACTGTTCTTTTTCTTGAGCCCCAGGAGCACCCACCTCTTGGGAGGAAGCCCGACAGCACCCAGTGGTCTTAGAGAAGAGGCTCCCCTCCACACTGTGTGTCCCAGAGGCTGAGGATCAGAGGGGGCGGGGCCCAGTGCACCTCCATTGGGAGTGGGGAGGCAGGGCTGGGAGCAGGGCCTTGGCCCCAGGCGGACTCATCTGGCAGCGTCTGTTCCAGGCCAGGCCACGCGCAGGACCTCTCTCCCTCCCACTGGGCTGCCCTCTACCTCCCTCACCCACCTCTGCCCTCTGCTCAGGGCGATATTGCCTTCTCCTCCGCTTCCCTGTGGAAGCCCTAACCCCCAAAGGGACTCTATTTGGAGGCCAGGCGGGGTCTTTACCGACGTAACTAAGGTTAGGTGAGGTCACAGGGAGGAGCCCTGACCTGACACCCAATAGGATTTTAGTGCTCTTCCAGGAAGAGGCACTGGAGGGTGTCTCCCCGTGTCCCCCAACCACGTCAGGACACAGCGAGAACCTGGACATCTGCAGGCCAAAAAGAGGGGCCTCACCAGAACAGGGCCGTGCTGGTGCCCTGACCCGGGACGTCCAGCCTCCAGAACTGGGAGAAAGGTTCCATCTGTTGCCCAGTCTCCAGGCTCCACAGCCTGAGCTGAGCGAGACGCCTTCCTCTGCCTCAGAGGCCTCTTCCACTCACCCCCGACGACGGCATCTCTGGGTCCCCTGTTTCCTTTTCTCCCTAAGATCGTAGGGTCAAAAACGGGGAAAAAAAGAAATAAAAAGATCCTAACATATTGTCCTTCTCTGGGGTTGTGCTTCTGACATGGTCCCCTCCCCTCCCCTCCCCTCCCGGTCCCTTTCTTTCCTCTTTCTTCTCTCTGCTGCCCTCTGACCCTCATATCCTCAATCTGGCCTCACTGCAGGGGACGTATGTATTTACTTTTCCTCTCTTGACCCCTGTCTGTCTTCCCCATCTTGGACTTGGGTCTTTCTTATCAGCGATGGGCATCTTGCTCTGTCCCCCGATCAGAATGTCTGTGTCCCTCCTGGCTTCCCTGCTAACATCCTAGACTCCATCCCCGCAGCCATGGAGCCATCTTGGGGTGGATTTCCAGGTCACCTCGGGCCTGCCTCTGCCTCCTTTCTGGACCAGGGAAGAGTGGGTGCGAGTTACAGCCCGGGGAAGCAGCTAGCAAACTGTTGAGGACTCAAAACACACAGCTCCTCTCGCCGCAGGATTTGAATACTGGGCAGGGGTGGCCTCTGTGAGTCAGGAAACCACACGGCCCCCGCCTCTTTGTTTTTCTTGGAATCGGGTGTGTGGGTGTGAGCGCCCTCTCAGAAGGCCTTTGAAGCGTTGCATCCTGAAAGGAGGGGAACAGCTGACCTGCCCAGAGTGCTTTGCAGTTTACAGAGCACTTTCACGCTGCTCAAGACATTTCTGCCTGGTGACAACCCGGCAGCCCCGTGAGGCAGGATCACTAATCCCAGTTGAGATCCCACAGATGGTGACTGACCCCAGGGTATCTCTCCTACGAGGCCACATGGGGACTTCACATCTTATTTCCCTGCTCACCGGTGGAGGAAGGAGGGTTGATGGTCACCTCTCCCTGCCAGGTCCCCTTCTCATCTTTTATCACAACACATGAGGACAGCTGAGGCGCAGCTCAGCAGGACCTACCTGTTCTCAGGGTCTCCAGCCAGCACCTGCCGGAGGGTTTGGATTCATGTGGGTCTGACTCCTACACCAATGGCCATCGGAATCACTAGATGCAGGGCCTCCTGAATCCTAGGTCTTCCCATGGACCGGAGGACCTTCCTTGGGGGAGACAGAGCTGTGGCTGGTCACCTTGTTGGGGTGGTTCCCAGCAGGGAGACTCATCACGTCCCTCTTCACCTTCCATAGGTACCACTTACTGAATGCTTACCAAGGACGGCACCAGACACACCATATACCCAATGCTCTGGGCTGAATCATGTCCCCTCCCCACAGTCATAGGTTAGAGTCCTAACCCCCCAGGCCTCGAGCATGACTATTAGAGGTGATTACATTATTAGTCCCAGTCTAGCGGGGGGCAGCCAGGGAGGAGGGAGGAGGGAGGGCCGGGTCTTCAGGCTGCGTTTTGCTGCTTCCCGACCTTCTGCAGGAAAGGGGATGACAGGTGAGGGATTCTGTGAGAAAGGCGAGGTTCTGCTCCCCCTCTGCCAGCACCCTCCCTTGCTCAGCAAACCACAGCCCCATGAAGCGCTGCTGGCAGAGGCCACGGGCCTCAGGCCCTCCCCTCTCGCAGACGAGGAAACCGATGCCCAGAGAGGTGTCGGGGAGGTACCTGAGAACATCATGTGTGTGGGAAGAGAGTTGGGACCAGAATCCAGATCCCAGGAATCCTGGGGAGAGTGTGACAGCCCTCTCCTCCCTTCCTAGTCGCGGGAGTGCCAGGTGCCTGTGTCATGCTGTTCTGGTTAGGAAAGGGGTGGGCATCGCCTTCTGCCTTCCTGGCTCTCCTCTCAGGCCAGTGGCCCCTCAGTATCCCCTTAGCTAATCCCCCTGCTCTTCTCAATCTCTGGACCTTTGTCCCTGCCTGGAGCCGCCTGCTCCCTGCTCTGTCTGGGCTGGCTCCTCCTGCCTCACCTCCTCCCTCCCAGGACTCTGGTCCTAGCCTCATCGGATCTACAGCTGGTCCCCATGCGGTCCCCTCAGCTGGTTTGCTTTGCTCAGTCCACACCACCCTCTGCCTGCTCGTCATCTGGGAGCTCGCGGGGCTCACAGCCTCCTGAGGGCAGCAGCCCTGCCACTGTGTCTGCATGAGCTCCGAGCTCCCCAAACACCTAATGATTGGAAAAATGAATTTGACGGCTTCCTGGGGGGTGAAGGACCCACTGATAAAGGCTCACATGAAGAAAAACACAGCCACAAATCATGGTCACTGCTATGAGGGTGCACAACACACAGGGCTGTCCTCCCTGAGTCCTGCAGCGTGGTAATTGTGACACTGTGAAGTAGCCGGGGTCGTTTCCCTGATACCCAGGACCAAGGCAGGCCTCTCTCTTATGGGGCCTCATAGCCACCCGTGCTCTTTCTCTAGGGCACTTACTGCAATTATGCACATTTGCATAATTAGTTTTACTGTTATTGTGGTAAAGTCTGCAGAAGATGAAATTTTCCATTAGTGACATTTAATACATTCACACTGCTGCTCGATCATCACTTCTACTTTCCAGAGAGTTTTCCTCACCCCAGAAGGAAACGCCATGGCTGCTGTGTCCACCAAAAATCATGTTGAAACCCTGCTCCCCAGTGTGATGGTATTCGCAGGTGGGGCCTTTGGCAGGCAATTAGGTCACAGGGTGGAGCCCTCATCAGTGGGATTAGTGCCATGTGAGAAGAGACATGGAGAGAAGATTTTTGTTTGTTTGTTTTTTACAATGTGAGGACCTTGCAATAAGGTGGCCCTCTGCAAACCAAGAATAGTGCTGTCTCCAGGAGATGAATCGGCTGGCACCTTAATCTCAGACTGTCAGCCTCCAGAACTGTGAGAAATACATTTCTATTTCTATTCTATTCTAAGTAGTATCTGTTCAGAGTGAGAAATACATTTCGATATCTATTCTATTACAAATAATTTCTCTTCACTCTATTTATGGATTTTGTTACAGCAGCTGAAGCTAAAATATACTTTAAGTTGTTACTTAAAAGTGACACCTCTGCCTTCTTAACCTCCCCCATGCCCTGGCGATGACTCATCTGTTTCCTGTCCCTATTCTGGATATTTTATGTAAATGGAATGCTGTTAGGTTTTGTACGAATATTTTTTTCTCTGCTGTCATCTCCAGGATTGGAATAGTATCTTTCTGGCTCACTTTTGCCAAGTCCCTGGCCCAGAGATGGAATATGCTACATGCTGCACACACAGCTGGGCTTGGTGGAAGGACGGCGTCTGTATCAGGCATCTGCAGGCTCAGGGGCTCCGGCTGTGTGTCTGCTGAAATCCCAGGAGTCACGGTGCTTGATGCTGTTCCTCCGTCTGCCTCTTGCTCTTGCTCGAGTCAGTCTAGCAAGATCCTCATGGCGAGCAGAAAAAGCAGACGTGGGATGATGCCAATCTAAACACACGCAGAGTCTGGCAACAGTCTGGCAGTTCCTCAGAATGCTAGACAAATGCATGTCACCCCACAATTCCCCTCCAAGCACATGCCCCAGAGGACTGGAAGCATATGTCCAAAGACTTTCTCGTGAATGTTCATATCAGCATTAGTCGTGATAGCTGACTGGTAGAAGTGACTTCATTGTCCATTAACAAACATGAATGGAGGAATAAAATGTGGAAAAGCTGTCAAATAGAATATTATTTGGTCCTAAAAAGAATAAAGTGTTGATACATAATACACATGGATGAAGCTTGAGAAAAAAAGATGTCAGACCCAAAACGTCACATATCATATAATGTCATTTGTATAAAATGTTCAACATAGATAATCTATAGGGACTTTATATGTATTATATATATGTGTATATACCATATACATATATACACACATGTAATATATGCATATATACATGCACGTATATAATATATACACATACACATATATATGTGAATATATGTATATATATACCTATATAATATAATGCATAGGGCTGGGGATGTGGCTTAAGCGGTAATGCGCTCACCTGGCATGCACAGGGTGCTGGGTTCGATCCTCAGCACCACATAAAAAATAAAATAAAGATGTTGTATCCACCGAAAACTGAAAAATAAATATTAAAAAAATTCTCTCTCTTTCTTTCCTCTCTCTCTCTCTTTAAAAACATAATGCATATATGTATATATTTCTCTATGCATATACAGAAATATATATGTATCTATCTATCTCTCTCTATATACACACACAAACACACACACACACACATATGGATATACATACACACACACACAGAGACAGATATGTCTGTATGCTTGTCTACCTATCTGTTTTCTTTCTGTCTATCTATCAAAATGAAAACCTGCATGGGAACTGTGTACATCAAAAGCAGAGTAGCAGGATAGTGGTTGTCTCTGAGGAGGGAGAACATAGAATGTGAAGGTCCATGGGTATGAGGGAATTTCTATTACATTGGTAGCATTTTACTGCTTTAAAACACCCTGTGTGTAGACATAGCAAAATGTCAACATGGGTTAACCCTGGATTAGTGCATGAATATTTATTGATGATTGACAGTTCTATGACATTTGAAATATGTCATAACAGAACAGAAACACTCACTGAGGGGTGAGTGTGTCCTTTACCCCTCTGTATGCAGGGAGCAGATGACTTAGGGAACAGGGAATGTTAGATTTCACTATTTTCCCCTGGCCTCATCCTATTATTTTCAATTCTATTGAAATTAATGATGCGCACCCCCTATTCTTTTTCTGCTCAGATCTGGAACTTGGGCTCTGATCAATGAATCCCATCTCCTATAGGCTGAGTGATGAGCTAGTGGTTCTCATCTCAGATAATTGCTTTTTTCTCTTTGGTGGAAGACAGTTTTCCTTTCAGGCCCCAACTATTTAAAGATAAGGAAATAAACTTGTTTTCTCCATTTGTGATTTTTTTAAATGAGTTAGTCTATCATCATTATAAGCAATTCTTCAACCTACAGAACCTCTCAGAAATGATGAAGTGGGAGAGGGAGGAAGCTCGGGTGCTAATTTTAGATGTTACTGATTGTGTCACTGAACAAACAAATTCAGAGAGCATTGCTGGGGACAAGGTAGGAGACAGTTGGGGGTTGTTTTTCCTCAATAAGATTTAGTGCCACTCTGGGTCCTGCTCTTTTTCTCTGTTAAACAAAGTGATTGCCCTTTTATTTCAGAAGTAACTAGGCAATAAAGTTAAAAGTAATTTAAACAAAATTTAGCAAAATGTTTACATGCAGCAATAAGCACACAGGGTCCCTATTGTCCAAACCTTTCCTGAAGGTCCCTTCAAGATCAGACTGTCCAACAAACAACTTCTTCTTCTTCTTCTTCTCCTTCTTCTTCTTCTTCTTATTATTATTATTATTATTATTATTATTATTATTATTATTATTATTATTATGGTACCAGAGATTGAACCAAGGAATGATCTACCACTGAGTTACACCCATAACCATTTTAATTTTTATTTTGACACAAGTTCTTACTGCCTTGCTAAGTTGCTGAGGCTGTCCTTGAACTTGCTTTTCTCCTGTCTCAGCCTCCTGAGTGGGTTCACAGGTGGGTGCCATAATGCCCTAATAATCTCATTTTATAGAAGAGGAAACTAAGGGGAAAAGATGCAGCAGATCCCAGTTTGGTAACAAGACTTGTCCGAGATCCCAAGGTCTGTTCTCTATTTCAAGGTCACATTTCTATATGATTTACTATCTAATCTAACTCATTTACCAGTCTTGGCTTCAAATGTCTTTTGTCTGTTTGGAAATGCAAGCAAACCAACAAAACAACAGCAACAATAACAGCAACAACAAAAAAGTCCCATTTTCTTTTCAAGGATGTGACTTCCCCATTGTTAAGAGTTTTCCATGGGACAGTTGTGCTGTATAAAGAACTTTGCATGTTAGAGTCAGAGAACCTTGTTCAAATCCCCGAGAGGACCCAGTCCCTGTGTGGTTTGGGGTCAGTTTCTTCTTTTATACCAATATCGGTTTCTTTCCCTATAGATCAGGCTAAAGATCCCGAAATCCAAGAGATGTTATGCACAGCAGATGTCGCTGGTGTGAGAGACTTGGAGTCAAAGAAAGGGGCCCCGGCAGGTAAGGACTGGGCATAGGCATAAGGTCAGATGGCGACCCAGAGTAGGTCTATGTTGGCATGTGACTAATGAAAGCCAGTTTCTTTGACCCTCACATGTGCTAAGCCTAGTGTTCACTGATGTTTGTGGATTTTCTTTTTTATTCTTTACCTAACTCTATAATATAGGGACTTTATCATTTTCCCCATTTCAAACTATAGGGGAACTAAGGCACAGACAGACTAAACAACTTCCCAAAGCTCCCAGCCATTGAGGGTCAGCCAGAATTATCATATAAACCCACAGGCTCCAGTCCCTTGACTGTGACCACAAGGATTAGCATTCCTCTCTGCTTTTGTGACCAGAGAGGCATTGGCAGACCAGTTAGGTACCTTCGGCAGTTAAGTTACAGAACCTTCTTGTCTTTATCTGGGAATCTTTGGAGCATCTTCAATGATTACTAAGGAACACTGGGGAGAGATGCAGCAGACATTTTACCTGCACCATGTCGTCCAAGTCCCAGGGTTCTATTCCTGGACAGGGATCACCCTGTTGCTCAATTCCTGGCTGTTAGCAGGATGATTTCTAAAAGAAAAAGCTTGTGTCAGTATTCGACTTTTCTCATTACTATTAGCTTCATGTTTTTAAACCAGAGAGTTCAATGCCTTCTGCTTTGTTCTTTCTCAAGATTGCTTTGGATTTTTGGGAACATTACCAGTTCATAAAAATTTTAGGATTGCTTTCCTTCTCCTATAAAAAATGCAATTTGGATTTTGGTGGGTTTGGTCCTGTAGACCACTTTGGAAAGTATGGATATTTTAATCCTTCCAATCTATGAACGTTGGATGCCTTTCCACTTGTTTGTATAAAGATATACATGTAGACCAATGGAAGATATTTGAGAACCCAGAAATAGACACACACACACACACACACATGTACACACACATGCACACGCACACACGCACACATACACCTGATGTTCAACAAGAGCATTAAGAACATACAGTTGGGGAAGGGCAGGCTCTTCAACAAATGATGTTGGGAAAAGTGGATATCCACACACAAAGGAATAAAATTGTTCCCTAATTCTTTATCACCCTCAAAAACACACAGAGTGGGAGAACTTCTTGGTGTTGATCTTGGCAATGGTTTTTTGGTTGATGCCTAAGGCTCAGGCAACAAACAAAATGGATAAGTGGGACCACATCCAACAAAAACACTCCACAAAGCAAGGGACACAGGAGCATGAAAAGACTTCCTCGGGGTGGGAGGAAACATTTGTAAACCCTCTACGTGATAACAGGATAATACTCCAAATGTGTAGGGAATTCTGCAACTTCACAGCACAATCCCCAAATAACTCAAATATACTCAGAATGGCTGAAAGACTAGAATCTCCCTTCAAAGAATATATACAAATGGCCAAAGCTGAAGAGGTGCTCAATATCATCAATTATCAAGGAATTAAAAATCGAACTCATGATGAGATATGGCTTCACAACTGTTAGGACTGCTGTTACCAAAAAGCCACTGAGTGTGGTGGTGCACACCTATAATCCCAGTGGCTTGGGAGGCTGAGGCAGGAGGATTGTGAGTTCAAAGCCAGTCTCAGCAACTTAGCAAGGCCCTAAGCAATTAAGTGAGACCCTGTTTCTACATAAGGTGTGTGTGTGTGTGTGTGTGTGTGTGTGTGTGTGTGTGTGTGTATGGTTGGGATGTGGCTCGTGGTTAAGTGCCCTAGGTTCAATCTCCAGTACCCCACCCCCACAAAAGTAACCCAAAGAACAAAGCAAACAAAAACAAAACCCCCCAAAAGTAGGAGCTGGTGAGAATGTGGAGAAACTGGAACTGTCACCTGCTGTTGGTGGGAATGTGAGGTACGGCAGCTGCATGGGAATCAGCTAGTGGGGCCTCAAAACCTTAAAAGTGGGACCACCACACACTAATCTGTTTTCTGTGGTGAGTGGCACAACCCCACACACTGAGTAAGTTACAAAGACAAGGTTCCTCATGGCTCAAGCTCTGGGGATGAAAGGTCAAGGGGCTGAATGTGGTGATGACCCTCTTAGTGGCAGAGTCCTGAGGAGGGACCCAGAATCACACAGCAGGAAACAGGGCGTGTGTGTGAGTTGTGGTCTCCTTCCCTCTTCTTATAAAGCCACCAGGATTCAGTTCTGGGGCTCTACCCTAAGGACCTCTATCCAATCCCAACCACCTCCTAAGAGCTCCCCGGGAAGCACAGCTGGCCCTGGGTGGGAAGGAGGTGCCCATTAGGATGTCCCTGGGGTCTGCCCTCCTGTCCTCTGGCCACCCCCTTTCCTTGCTGCTCCATCCAACCATGTCCTTATGGCCTTGTGGACACTCCTCTGTCCCAGTCCTGGTAGCGTGCCTCTCAGTGGATTTGTTGGTTGTAGATTTCTAAACAAGTCCTTAGCGTTACCACAGAACGGCCCTCCACCTTCGCATCAGCCTGAAAGTTTGGGTTGGTTCTTATCAGGGCTCAGGTTCCATTTCTGTCTGCAATTCTGGAATCTGTGACGCTCCATACACCAGAAGTTCTTCTGTGGGAACGTTCTCTTTCCTAACTTCACCTGAACTTCATCAGAGGCTGTTTGTGTTCTTTGTTGGTCCCACTTGGGATGAACTTGTATCTGTCTCACTCCAGACATCAGTGTCTGTGAGCGACTGCTCCAACCTCTGCCAGGTGTGATGTATAGTAGGATATAAACAACTAATAGCTTTTCTGAAATTGGAAATATATTGATTTCCATCAAGCCTCAAGGATTTTGGCTGAGGGATAGTGAACCTATATCTTGTTCCTGTTCTCTTGTTGCTACGTGTTTAGGATTAAAAAAAAAAACAAAAACCCTGACAACAACAAAACTCTACTCATATAGAGTGTTCCTGATTGCCACTCTCTCCTTCTTTTGAAATCATTTCTTGGATACACTCCTGGGAGTGGGATTATTTTATCAGAAGGCAGCAGCAGTTTTATAGATCTTGTACCTGGTGCCAAGCTGGGCTCCTGTTAGGTCTGTGAGTGCCACCTGCACCAGGGAGGGGGACTTGGCATGGGTGCTGCCCTGTTGAGATGAGGCCGTGGAGGTGGCAAGCTACAGGACTCTGCACAGATGACCAGTGACCTTGTGAATGTTTCCTAGGAGTTCCTGGTGCAACGTGGTCTGAATTCTGTTGGCTGGTGGAGGCACAGTCTGTGGGCCGGCTCTCTAGGGGATATCCATTCATCCTCCATCCATCCATCCCTCATCCATTCATCCATTCCTCCTTCCTTCCATTCATGCATCCTTCAGGGTGTATTTATTAAGGCTTGAATGTTACCCGGGAACAAGAGAATAAAGCAGTAAGCAAGACAGATAAGGCCCTTGCTTTCCTGCAGCCTATAGTATAATGGGGTTGGGGAGCGGGCGGTGGGAAATAAACAAGGTAATATCAGATAAATAAGTATCATGATAAAAAGAAAACTAGGTGACAGGAGAGGGTAGGATGCTAGTTTGAACAGACCATCCAGGAAGGCTCCTTTGAGAAGGTGGTGTTGGCTACGAGGCCTGGGGGGCTAAAGGGAAGCGTCACAGGAGGAGATTGGGAGTGAGCAGCAGCAGCAGCATCAATCCTCCAGATGGCAAGGAACTGGCGTTTTGGAGGACAACATGGAGCTTCTAGTTACTGCCAATGCCCTTGCCCCCGGCTCCTGGAAAGCATGATTTCTCTCTTTACATCAGCATCTGATAATTTCACATACCTCATGGACAGAGCCCTCTGTGTTAGTCAGACTTCCCTTGCTGTGACAAAGAGGTTTCCGTGCCTGGTGGGTTGGCTCCATTGCTAAGGGCCTGTGGCGAGGCAGAGTCTCATGGTGGGGAGGGTGTGGAGGAGAAGAACTGCTCACTTCATGGCAATGAGATGCGGGGGTGGGGGGGAGAGAAGAGGCCAGGGAAAAGACATAGTCCCCAAGGGCACACCCCCAGGACCCCCTCCTTTCAACTAGGTCCTGCCATCTACAGTTGCCATCACACCCACTCATCCATTACAGTCTGTCATGGATTAATCCACTGATGAGGTTAGAACCTCAACAATCCAATCACGTCCCCAAAGCCCCAGCTCCTGATGGTGGCTTGCTGGGGACTGTGTCTTTCATATTTGAGTCTTTGGGGAATATTCCAAGCACAACACCCTTTGTATTGTGCACATCTGCAGATTCAACCGTGGACTGAAGACATAGACAGGCCTGTGATGGTGGCATCTGTCCCGAACATGCACAGACTTTTCTCTTTTGTCATTATTTCCTAAACAATACTGTGTGACAACTATCTACACAGCATTTACATGGCTTTACATATTGTGAGAAGCCTGGAGATGATTTGAAGCAGACAGGAGGACGTGGGTTGGTTCTGTGCAATAGCCTGCCATTGTTTAAGTGGCTTGAACATTCTTGCATCTTGGTATCCATGGTGGGGGGGCGGGCGGCAGCTGGAATGAATCCCCCCATCTCAGGGAGAGTGAGGGGCGGTCACAAATGGCATCAGGATGTACCTTGCTCCTTCCCTTCCTTTCTTTTCTTCTTTCTCTTTTAAAAGATGTAGTGGGTAGACTGAGACCTGTGAGGTGTGTAATTTGGACCTGTGCCACTGTCACCACAAGGCAGCAGACACTCCAGCACCACACAGGGCAGAACAGGAGGCCATTTCTGTCGTGATGAAGCAATGGGCAATGTTGGTCTAACGTGAGGTGTACCTGGGCCTTGTTTCCCAAGGAGGCCTTCTTAGTGACTGGTAGGGTGAGCTGCGTCCCCTCAAGGCTCACATGCTGAAATCCACACCCGCAGTCCTTCAGAAGGGGACAGGGTCTCTAAGAGGCAGCTCAGAGTAAGCTAAATATGATTGCGTCTGTGCTCATCAGAACAGAGGATGAGCACCTAGGCCACACAGAAGGTCTTGTGGAGACAGGAGGAGGACGGCCATCTACAGGCCGAGCTTGAGAGGCCTCAGCAGAAACCAGCCCTGCCTTCACCTAGGTCTTCAACTTCCAGCCTCCGGAACTGTGAGGAAAGAATTTTCTGTTCTTTAATCCACCCAAGTCTGTGATACTTTGTTATGACAGCCCGAGCAGACAAGCATGGCGTTGCCCTTCCGTCTGCCTGTAACCCAGGACGGGAATCCCGTCACGTGCAGTCTTGGCCTGTGGAAATATACTGGCATGGATGTCAACCTCAACCTCAACCACCTCTCCTGCATATCAACACACCACGCCCGGTGTTCAGGGCCATTCCCGACTCCACCCTCTGTCACTTGACTTTAAAAAAACGGAAACAGAGTAGCCTTTGTGTATTGCTCTCTTCCTGTAATTAAGTTTATAGCTTTTAATCTTAGGTCCTTAATGTTCCTCTCTTTTAATCAGTAACTGGGTTGCACAAGCTATTCAGAGAGCAGACATAAAAAAAATTTCCTAGGACAATAATACTCTAAGATCAAGAGCAAGGAAACTTGATTTCTAATTCATTATTGAATAATTCAGGTTTTAAAAATGTACTTAGGTAATATCCTTATATGCAGCATAATATTATATATGATATTACATTTATGAATGCATGTATCTAACATAGACATACAGTAGATTATGAAGAATCAATCATTCGAATGGGTAAACTCACCACCCATAGGAAACTTTCCCAGTGCTGTTGGATTGGTTCAAGTGCTGCTCCTAAATCCTACTCCTCTTTTCTTTCAGTGTCAATCCTTACTCTGAAATTTAAAAATTAATACATAAAATTTAAAAATATAGCTTTCCTTTGGACTCTGATTAGGCCTCTTTATGCACCTCCTAAACATTTTATAGTTTAGGGTGGCTTGTCTTTAAATCTTAAAAAGGGTTATCATGCTTACGTGCAGCGCCCCATGAACTGCTTCCTTTTGTTCCATATTGGGCTTTTAGAATTCATCACGTTGCCAGTAACTATAATTTCATTTTCTCTGTGTAAAGTATTCCTTGTGTAAATATTCCATAATTTGCTCACTTTTTGTTGGTAGACATTTGCAGTCTTTGTAGTTTTCTGTTATAAACAATGTTGTTTGGAACATTCTTGTACATATTTCTTTGATATGTATATATGATGCTTTTAGATTTAAAACATTTAAAGAATGTTTGCAAGTGTGAAATATGCCAAAAAATAATTATACTCTATTTGATTAAAATTGAAGAAATGGATTTTTTGGTGAAATAATTTAGATATAGAATATTCCAGAAGGGTGATATTTTATTGTACAACATAGCAGCTCCTATAATTTATCTCATTCCTTAAAATAAATAAAAGAAAAAGATAGTTCGGAATCTTTAACTCAGTAGCTTCCATTGATTGAAGTATTTCTAAATATTCTTATTTGTGATGTTAGAAACTTCATTTCTTTTCATATCTATGTCCTGGTTTCTTGACTAAATAGTAGGTAATGTGATGATATAGAAAATATAAGGACATATTGCCTCCATTTATGAGGAAGGAAACTGAGACTCAGCAAAATTAAGTAGTCAGCACAGCAGAACTGGGAATCAGTCCAAATCCCATGCCTGTCTCACTATATCACGCTGCAGGTCACAGCCAGCCGTACCTTCCTTTAATTGGGGATGGCCTAGGAGGAAGGGACTCTCTGCATCTGGCAGGTGGATTGCCAACTCGTGGCTACCATTTCTTACATGCCAGATGCCATGCTGGATAGTGCTGGATGAGTCTGAATCCATCCTCAGAACACCACCATAATGTTGATGTTATCATATTTCAAGTTGAGGAGCCAGAAGACATACATATGCCAGGTCACACAGGTACAGGAGGAGATGGCGGAGCTGGGTCTCTAAGCCAGATACGGCTTACTCCAGAACCTTTATTCTTCCTGAGAATATAATAGAGCCTCCAGAAGGAGAAAAGACCCACTGTACTGCCAATGTAGTGTCACTTCCTTTTGGACTCTGATTAGGCACATATGCCCATGTTGGTGGTAGCAGAGTGAAGGACACAAATGCCTGCAGCAGTCATAGAAATGCAGTTTGGATGAACGTGCCCTTGGGAGGACATAGACCTGGGCCCAAATCCAGACAGAACCTTGTAGTCTCCAACCTGCAATCCCAGGCCCTATTAGGATTTTGCTAAGGGATAGTAAAGAAATTGGTTTGCAGGCACAAAGACAATCAATAATCTTCAGAGTGAAATTGGATTTAAGAGCAAGGACCCTCTCTGTGGGGTGGACTTGAGTTCAAATTCTTATTCTTCCACTTGTGAGTTGGCTGCCCTTAGGTGAGTTACTTAAGCTCTCCAAGTTTGTTTTCCATCTGAAAAATGGGGACAGTTAATTAGAGACTTCTTTATAGAGTTTTTGTGGCCATTGGTTCTGTGCTAACCTCTTAAAATGATGCCACTGTAAATATTCAAGTTTTGCTATTGTTAATATTGAGATACAAATGATAAAGAAATAGAAGATTGGGTCAGGCTGTTTCAGGGTTCTGTCAAGAAATGAGAGGCGTGCTCTGGTTATTCCATTGCAGGTGATTCAAAATCTGTGCATTTTGTGAGGCTTGCACAGAGTCCATTAGGTCCTCCAGTAGTCCTGCAAGGCTGGCAGGGTCTACCAGATGGCCCCCAACTATCTACAAGAGAGCTAGGCCTGACAGGCGGTGGGAGGCAAGCAACTCACTCAAGATCCTCCTCCTTCCCACCCTCCCTTCCAACTGGCAAATCACATTTGTATATATGTATGAAGCACAGTATGATGCTTTGATATGTGAGTGCCCTGTAGAAAGACCAAGTCAAGTTAATTAACATTTCATCACCCCCGCCTACCCCCACCCCACATGCCTTTCTGGGGACATAGCTCAGGTGGCTCATTTGAGCCCTGTGTTGAAGCTTTTCCTGTGGCCTTTTTCATTCTCAAAGGGACTTTAAAAAACAAAGACTTTAAAAAATCATTGCAATGGAGGATGTTTCTTCTTCCTCTCAAAGGCCCAACATGGTCCATTTGTTAAAATGGCTGATTGGGCCCTATGAGGGTCTTGTGCATAGGGTCTTGTGTAAATCATGCTCGGGTTTGTGGCTGTGTTTGTGTGAAGGTGATTTGCTCTTACACCCTCTGAAGTACCCTATTGTCATGGACATTCATCTGCTGCAGAAGCTGGTATCTGAAATCAAATGTCTTTCTCTGGTCCATAGAGAAGTCAGGCATCCTGCTCTTCTTCACTCTTAGAATTATCCAGTTATTCTTGGGAGTATTTCTTTGCCTGTTTCCAAGCAGTTGCCATAGTTATAGCTCAGTTTGTTAATATCAAAATCAAAACATTAACATGGTACGTTTTACAGAGAAGTAGCCTAAAATTCAACTAAAGTGCTACCATGAACAGCATGACTGGATTGTGCCAAGGGCCAGGGATGTGTGGACACAAACCACAACTTATGAGAGTCTGGTGTTCCTTGTTAGAGAATGACCTTGGCCCTGGAGGGGCTGGTGAGGTTGAGGTCTGGCCTTGGCTCTGACATTTGTCCTTGGTGTGACCTCAGGCAGCACTGTCCCTCTTGGGCCTTTTGTGGTGTCTTTGGTCAGTGAGGATGTTAAGACTGCATGGTCCTTTTCACTTCTGGAATTCCAAGATTTTGTGAATTCTGCTCTGTACCCTTTCTGTTTGAATCCACCAGGGGGCGATATGTTCCGTGTCTTGGCCTTGCCCTGGTCTGAGAGCCCTGATCTTGTGCTAAGTGCCCTGGAAGAGGGAAGCCATGGCGTGGTCCCTGCCTCCTGGTAGAAGGACCTGAGAAGACACCATTTAATTGTTCCTTACATCTACAGTTGATCACAGGTCTTCACATCTGTCACCTCTTTGGTCTCACTTCAGTTCCCTGGGCCTAGTGTTAGCCTCCCATTTCACAGGCCGGTGAACCCAGGCCCAGGGAATTGAAAGGATTCCCTTGGACTATGTGGCTGTCCATTAGTGGACTCAAGACCTTCTCTCCTCATCCCTGACTTGCTCTTCTGGGCCTCAAGAGTCTGCTTCTGCTCCTAAGGGGCTTCTATTGAACTGCAAAGACAATTTACAGGTGCATGGATGGGGGTAAAATATGGAATCATATGAGAGTGTGGGAGGAGCTGAGGTGCATGGGCAGACAGAGCTTCTTCCCAGTGAAGCTTTTCTTCTGGGATTAGGACTCAAGGATCTGTAGAATATGGCCAGTGGAGACTGTAATGGCCCTGGTTCCGAGTTGCAGACAGCAAAATTCACTCTGGCTCATTTAAGAAGCAAAGGAATTTTTGAAAGGATATCAGGAAACTCTCAGAATCTCTGGAGGGCTAGAGGCAAGAATCTGGAATTATGTAGCCAGAAACCATGACAGATCACATTGTGGGAGCTTTTCTAGAAAAAACAAAACAAAATAAAACAAAACCTACTGCAGCTGAGCACGGTGGTGCACACCTGTAATCCCAGTGGCTCAGGAGGCTGAGGCAGGAGGATCATGAGTTCAAAGCCAGCCTCAGCAAAAGCGAGGAGCTAAGCAGCTTAGTGAGACCGGTCTCTAAATAGGGCTGGGGATGCAGACACTTCTCAGATGAGGATATATAAATATGTGAAAAAAATGATCATCATCTCTAGCAATCAGAGAAATGCAAATCAAAACTACTCTGAGATATCATCTCACTCCAGTCAGAATGGCAGCTATTATGAAGACAAACAACAATAAGTGTTGGTGAGGATGTGGGGGAAAAAGGCACACTCATACATTGCTGGTGGGGCTGCAAATTGGTGCAGCCAATATGGAAAGCAGTATGGAGATTTCTTGGAAAGTTGGGGATGGAACCACCATTTGACCCAGCTATCCCTCTCCTCAGTCTATACCCAAAGGACTTAAAAACAGCATACTACAGGGACACAGCCACATCAATGTTTATAGCAGCACAATTCACAATAGCTAAACTGTGGAACCAGCCTAGATGCCCTTCAATAGATGAATGGATTAAAAAAATGTGGCATATATACACAATGGAATTTTACTCATCTATAAAAGAGAATAAAATCATGGCATTGCAGGTAAATGGATGGCATTGGAGAAGATAATGCTAAGTAAAGTCAGCCAACCCCCCCCCAAAACAAATACCGAATGTTTTCTCTGATATAAGGAGGCTGACTCATAGTCGGGTAAGGAGGGGGAACATGGGAGGAATTGATGAATTCTAGATAGAGAAGAGGGGAGGGAGGGAAAGGGAGGAGGCAAGGGGTTAGCAAGGATGGTGGAATGTGATGGACATTGTTATCCCAAGTACATGTGTAAAGACACGAATTGGGTGTCAACCTACTTTATATACAAACAGAGATATGAAAAATTGTGCTCTATATGTGTAATAAGAATTGTAATGCATCCTGCTATCATGTATTTAAAAAAAATAAAATATATATATATATATATATATATATATATATATATATATATATATAGTATATATATATAGTATATATATATATATATATAAATAGGGCTGGGCATGCGGCTCAGTGGTTGAGTGACCCTGAGTTCAATCCCTGGTACCCTCCGCACCTCCTCCAAAAAAAAAAAAAAAAAAGAAAAATCCCTGCCACTGCACAGCTTCTTGGCACTTTGGCTATCTGGGCTGGGCCACCACCATGGACACTGACTGAGTGACTGAGCACCTCCTGTGTGGAGGACCCTGCTTATGTATCTTATCTCAGGCACGTATCCTATGTATCTTATCTCATTTCTTCCTGTGGATTGATGTCATTGTCCTTAATTTATGGATAAGGAATGCAGACTTGGAGAGTTTATGATTTGCATAATTGAACTTCTCTTTGAAGTTTGAACTCCAATGAAACAAGAGGTCACAGACTTTGGGCTTGATCTACGCTTGCTCTAGTCCTCCAGGAGTCGTTTTAGGTGACAAAAGGCTTTCTTGGTGTTTTTTTTACTGTCTTTGTAACTCTCTTTTCCCCCCTAGAAATATCAAAGGAGAGAAACTAAAAGGAGTGTTAAATTCTCATTTTCTACTTATTTTATTGTCTTGTGCTTCTGAAGGAAGAAGGAAAAATTTCCTACCTAATGCTCTGTGGGCACTAGTTGGATCTGGCTCTCTTAGAATAAAATATTGCTGTATTTAGAAGATCCCATGACGTAGATTTGTCTATGTCATTCATTGATGAACCAGGAAATTAAGGCCTGGAGTAGGAAATCATTGGCTCAAAGTCGTGCAGTAAGACTGTGGTTTTCACAGGTTCAACAAATATTTAACGAGGTGCTAACTGCTAGAGAACCTGGTATGGTGCAAGACAGACAATAAGTTTCCTGTTGTCATGGAGCTTTATGTAACTAGGAATTCCAGAGGTAGTCTAGTCTGTAGTTTTCCACATGTAATTGGAACAAAAATGCCTTTGGATTTTTTTTTCTTAGATAAAAACAAAAATAAAAATGAAGAATGCTCAATGGCAGATAAATAAGAAAATAGCTTGCTAGTTATTAAACAAACTTTTTCCTTTCTATTAAGCTGCAATATTTAAGAAAAGTAACTAACTACACAGTGCTGATGAAGGTATGTGGAATTTGTCATCTCATGTACTTTTTTTTTTAAATTAGAACTTTATAGTTATAAATAGTAATTGGGTTCATCCCATCTCAGGCAACATTGATGGAAATATAAATTAACCTTTGTGAAGCAAAATGTTTACAATATGTTTCAAAACAGTCTTACCTGAGAATTTACTTCTTAGACTATCTCTTAGAAAAATAACTATGAATGTATATGAAGACACAGCTAATAAGTATCACAGGATAGTTGTTAATAAATAGCAAGTTCTGGAAATGACCTAAATATTCAACAACTGGTTGATTACATGAAGCATGCAATAGTCACTCTATTGGTCAGGCTTAGATTTGGTCATGTATAACAGAGACCCCAAGTAACATTGACTTCAACACACATAGATTTGCTTTTCTTTACCTAAAAGACATTTGGAGGTAGGCAGCTGGGTTTGTGTGGTGGAACCCGGGTTCCTTCTATTCTTTGGTACTGCTGTTGTTGGAGCATGCTCAGGGTGTCTGCTGAAGCCATTCTATCACATTCCATATGGAAGAGGGGTTGGGCTGTGTGTTAGTTTTGTGTGGCTGTGATCAAAATACCTGACAAAACAACTTAGAGCAGGAAAAGTGTTTGGGGCTCAGAGTTTCAGAGGATTCAGTCTATAGACGGTCAAGTCCTCTGCTCTAGGCCCAAGCTGAAGCAGCCCATCGTGATGGGAGGGCCCAGTGAAGGAAAACTGCTCGGCTCCTGGTGGATTCAGGAAGCAGAGAGAGAGAAGGAGGAAGGGCTGCAGGAGGACGCACTCTCAGGGGCCGCTTCCTTCAGCCACGGCCCACCTGCCTACAGTTAGCAGTCAGCCCAATCAGACTAGGATGGGACCCATTAGGTTACAGCTCCCAGAGTCCATCTCGCCACCTCTGAACTTTCCTGCATAACAGGAGCTCTGGGCGACACCTCCTATCCAAACCATAATAAATGGTCAAAGTGGGCACCTCTTTGAACAGAACTAGGATCTGTATCTGCAAAGAGATTTGGAAAGTCACATTTTCAGCTGGGCATGTTGCCTGGAGTTTTGGCATAGAGATGAAAAGAAGAAAGAGTGAGTGTTGGGTAGGCCCATGGTCTTCAAAACCTTCTGTTCCCATAACTCTTTAAAAATATTTAAAAAGTTTATTTGCCTTTTTGTACATTTTTAAATTATCTCTGCAAAAATCTTTTATCAAAGCTATATATGGATACGAAAGCTACAATTTCTGGTCCTTTGCAAATATTGACATAAAAAAGCTATTGTACCATATTTTAAAAGATATCCATTGGAATGTAAATACCATCATGAGGCAGTGACCGCTAGCCTCACCTCAGAGCTAAACAAACAAGCTTTTAAACAGTCGGAAATTTTCTGAGGATCCTTTTCTTTCATCCTACTTCCTCTACAGATTTTTCTGATAGGTATTTCCTACTTGAAAGTTTATTGATCACCTTATCATACATCTCAGCCACAACAAATATGTACAGAAATAGCAATCTTAACTTCATGTGGTTATAATATTCTAAAAGCATTTAATTTTTACAAATTAACATTGCGATTATTAACCCTGTATGATTGATTAAAACATACATTTTGACTAATAGGAAGCATAAAAGGAATCTTCTAATGAGAAGGATAAATTTTCTGCAAACAAATTTATGTATCTATGAGAAGAAAAGTAGGCATTACCATCAATTATAGTTCTGGTTTTGCTTTTATGGATTTTGATAGGAACTTGTTCTTTAATTAAATAAATGGAAATGGGAGGAATTAATTTTAGAGCAATGCCTCTTAATTCCTTGAACTCTTTCCAGGTACATGTCAAAAATCCTACAATGCTCTGCCATCAGATGCTACTTCTAGTGAGGTGGAGGATGATGGAGCTCTCCCTGGGATCCAGTGCCCTGTGTGGGATTTTACCTAGTCATTAGCTTCATGGATTATCTCATGGACACTGACAGTTTTTTTTGTACCAGGGATTGGACCCAGGGACACTTAACCACTGAGCCACATCCCCAGCCCTTTTTTATTTTTTTGAGATAGGGTCTCACTCAGTTGTTTAGAGCTAAGTTGCTGAGGCTGGCTTTGAACCTGTGATCCTTCTGTTTCAGCCTCCTGAGCTGCTGGGATTACAGGAGTGTGGGGGACACTAACATTTGGACACCCCGAATCATCGTTATCATTGTTATAATAGTATTCAGGATGGATGGTAAGTGTGCTGCTCCTTTGTAAAGTGGGAAGAGAGTGACCGTGAAAGGTCATATATAAATTAAAAATTAATTAAAAATTAAAAAATACATATTAGAAATATACATATTATTAATCAATTTTAGTAATTCAACATTTAAAATATAAAAAACAAATTTATATATTTAATTGTACAAGAAAGGAAGGAAAGAAGAAGGAAAATATGGTCATGTTTTGGAGGCATAGAACACTCTGGAAATGAAATAAAATAAAAATGGTGTCTAATTCCATCCCTTAGACAAAAGTATTTGCTTTTAACCTTCCGGTCATGGATAGCCCAAATTCTTATTACACTTATAGAGCACAATTTTTCATATCTCTGGTTGAGTACAAAGTATATTCACACCAATTCGTGTCTTCATACCTGTACTTTGGATAATAATGTCCATCTCATTCCACCATCATTAATTACCCTATGCCCCCTCCCTTCTCCTCCCTCCTCTCTGCTCTATCTAGAGTTTGTCTATTCCTCCCATGCTCCCCCTCCTTACCCTACTCTGAATTATCTTCCTTATATCAGAGAAAACATTTGGCATTTTATTTTTGGCATTGGCTAACTTCACTTAGCATTATCTTCTCTAATCCCATCCATTTACCTGCAAATGCCATGATTTTCTAATAAGTATTTTTAACTCTCATCTTAAGTATATCATTCAATAAGGATACTTGAGTGTTTCCATCAACCCAGAAAATTCCCTCATTCCCATGCCCAGTTAATTCTCCCCAAATTGGTAATCCCCATATGACCACTGACTGGACAACTCTTGCCAAAGGTTATTCTTTCCTGTTCTAGATGGACTCATACAGATGGTATGTTCCTTTTTTATGTTTGGCATTTTTCACTCAGAACAATATCTTTAGTATACATTCATGTTGGTGCATACATTAGTAATTTATTTATTTTTATTGTTGAATAGTATTTTATTGTATGACTATTCCACAGTTGATTCCTCCTGTTCATGTGTATAAATTACATCTTGAAAAGTAAAACTATTTTAGAGTAATTTTAGATATACTGAAAATTCACAAGGATAGTGAGTACTGGGGTCTTCTCTTATGCCCCGGTTTTTCCTATTGCTAATGTCTTACATTAACAGTACACTTGTCACAACGAATGGAGCACTATTGGTATAATATTAAGTAAAGTCCATAATTTATCCAAATTTCTTCTACTGCCATCTTTTTGTTGGTGTGCCAGGATCCCATGCCACATCCAGGGTACCATGCCACAGTCAGCCACCACACCTCCTCAGGCTCCCCTGGGTTGTGCCATTTCTTAGACTTTCCTTGTTTTGGATGACCTTGACATTTGAGAAGTACTGGTTGGGTGGTTTGTATGATATCCTCCATTTGAGTTGATGTCTCCTCGTGATTTTAGGCGGGGCGATGGGTGTTTGGAAGGGAGACTGCAGAGTTAGTGCCCTTCCTCACAACACGTCAGAGACACTGATGTGGCAAGCTTGGTGGCTTGGCTGAGGGAAGGATCATCAGGTTGCTCTGCTATGGTAGCTCTTTTCCATCTTTGTGAGAAGTCACTGCTCATCCCATGCTTAGGAGATGCTAGAGCTGTGCTGCAGTTCCCGAAGGGCAGAGGATGGATGTGATTTGGAACTTTTTGGTGTGGGAGATTTGTCTATTCTCCCAAGTTTGTTGATTTATTCACTTTTGTTTATATCAATATGGACTCATGAATATTTATTTTATGCTTTGGGTTATATTCCAATATTACTGTATTTATTTTATTGCTCAAATTGTTCCAGCTTTGGTCATGGGGTTCTCTGTTAGCTGTCTGCCGTGTCCTTGGACAATATTCTGTTTTATTTTACTTTTAAATTTTTATTTTTTTAGTGTTTTCTTGCCAAATGCTCCAGGCTCATCTTGTGTGATAATACCCTAGATTCAGCCATTTCTCGGAGGAGCCTGGCTCCCTTTATTGAGATGAGTGTTGTAAACCAATCTCTGGGTGCTGGCCTTTTTTGCACATAATATCTATCCCTATCTATCTATCTATTTATATCAGGGGTTGAATCCAAGGCACTTAACCACTGAGACACATCCCCAGCCCTTTTCATTTTTTATATTGAGACAGGGTCTCACTCAATTGCTTAGAGTCACACTAAATTGCTGAGACTGGTCTCAAACTTGTGATCCTCCTGCCTTAGCCTCTCCAGCCACTGGATTATAGGCAAGCACCTCCATGCCTGGCTTTGAACACAATTTTTTTTTTTTTGTCAACCACAGTGCAGTCTGGAAGCCCATTTCTTACCAGCAGTTTAGGAAAGCTCCCCACCCTTGACCAATCCCTCTCTGTGATGGAATCTTTAAAATATTTTTGAAGGACTTTTCACTACACAAAATGACTTTTTCAAGGCTAGGTGCAGTAGAGAAATGCTTTTTTTTTTTTTTTTTTTGGATGATGAAACCCATGCATTTTTGTTAATGGTAGGTCCTACTTCCCAGCCATTCAGTAGCTCTTGTATCAACAGAGGAGCTCAGCTGACTTCAACCACGGAGTCTCCTGACCTGTAGAGAGAATGCCCCTCTCTTGTTGACAACCAGACTGCAAGGGACAAGGGAGGGCAGCACCTTAGGGATGTTCTGATGGGACTGGAAGGGCGAGGGGAAAACCCTCTCCTTTGGGCCTTGACGGTCAGATAGTAGAGACTGAGCTGTGTCTGTCCCCTTCTGACCTTGATGGTCTGGACTAACATCTGGATGGGAAGCCTGTTCAGTAAATGAAGGGAGAATCCAGGGCCGAGGAGGCTTGTGCTGGGTCACCAGGAAATGCTTGTAGGCCAGGTGGCCCAGGCCAGCTCAGAGATTGGGCGGGTGCAGAAAAGAGCTGGCATTTTAAAGATCACCAAGGCAGGGCTACCAAGTCAGTGGTGGTGCAGGTTTTGGCCAGGGGGCTTCCTGATCCTTGCTGGCTCCCCTGTGGGATGGAGGCATCCAGGCTGTTCCTGAACCCATCCAAGGGGCACTCCTCCCAGGGAGGAGACTCTCGCAGAGGCTGGGCCTGGGCACCCTTGTTGCAGGTCTGGAAGAGTAGGTGACTGCGACCCAGCATGCCCTGCGGGGCCAGTCACAGCTGAGGAGGGGCTGAGTCAGCCAGGGAGGCTCACCCTCAGACAGATCAGACCACACCTATGAGGACCCAGAGGCCAGAACCTGGGTTGGAGGCCAGCCTCCTTGCTCAGCACTGACAGAAAGCAGAGGGAGCCCCTACCCAGCAGAACCTTAGAGCTGAAAGATGAAGTCGCAGTGGAAAGCACTGAGATACTAATTGGCAAATTAAAGTTTTCCTCTCTGTTTTCTTCAATGATGGGTCCCCAGAGGTTGGAACAGTGTCTGGTGCAGAGATGGCATCCCATGAATGTTTGAACAAACCACCGGACAGAAGTTCACTTCTAGGGACCAGCATTGGTCTTTCTTTCTTTTCTTATTGCTCTCCACACTTTATGCAAATCCTCCCTTCTCCTATAATCAGACAGAGGTTCCCATGGGTATTCATGAATACAAAGAGATGTCATGGGGTGGTGATGCGCGGGAGCAGAGGGTACAGATTCTGTGGCCCCAGGAGCATCTAGATGCCAGCACAGTCTTTACAAAAGCATTCTCTCTGCTTTTCTTTGTTATATGGTTCAAATAGTTCACAAATGTTGATTCAACAAAGGAAATTCTATGCAACGTTCCTCTGTTGGCCATTGGCATCCATTGTCTGGGGATTTTTTTTTTTTTCCTTTAGAAGCAGGAGGTGGTGTGGTGCAATGGTTAAGCCTGTGAACTCTGGGTCAGACTGCCTACTTTAAATCCCAGATCTGTTGCTTGCTAAATGTGCCAGCTCTGAGAGACTGATCTCTCTAAGCCTTAGTTTCTTGACTGAGCCCCATGTGTCCCTTACACATCGCTCTGATTTTTTTCTTCCACTCTTTTTACCCTTCAGTTTTCAGTTTGTATATATTCTATTGACCTGTCTTCTCCTACGTCCATCTGCTGTTAACTCACTAAGGTTTTTAATTCACATACATTTTTTCAGTTCTGGAAGGTTTACTTGATTTTTTTCTTACAGATTCTCACTCTGTTGAAATGCCTCATCTTTTCAACCATTTTATTTTTTATTTTCTTAAACATATTAAACTTGTCAAAATGTGTCTCGTAAATCCAATATCTGAGTCATCTTGGAGCCTGTTGTCCATTTTTAACTTTTCTCGTGTCTCATAAGCTTTGACCAGAAGCTGGATGAAGTGATGAACAAATGTAGAGGTTCTCCAGGATCTTTCTCTAGAGACGGTCAAGTTTTCTTCTGAAATGCAGATAAAGTACTGATGGATCTCCCTGAAGTTGTCCAAGCCTAATCTTAATGTTTGTTAGAGAGGATCCACTCACTTCAGGGTTTCTCCTGCCTCTAACACAACAGCCTTTACTCTGTGTTCACGGCCCCTTTTCTCTAATGCATGATATTTCTGGGGACACAACCGGAAACCTGTGGTATTTACCAAGGCCCTCCATGTGGTAGGGCTTGCACCGTGAAGTTGAAGGAAGCCCTGCCTGTCTCTTTGGCTATCCTCTGCTGGGGTCTTGGAGTCCTGGCCTGTGCACCAGCCCCCTAGCAGTTGGCCTTACCTGGAATTTATAGATAGAATTTCAGTCTTCTCTGTATCCATGATATTGACCCACTGGACAACTCTGAATTTCAACATCTGCCTCCTGAGCCCAGTAGGACTGCCGCTGTCTGCTTGGGCACTGATCTCCCACACTGTAACTTGGAAAATGCTCTCATTAAATAAAACCAGGGAGAATGTGGAGCTCACCTCAGTTGCTTTCTTTCTTTTAAAGACTATAGCTCCTTTAACTCCTGCCTTTGCTGCATGCCAGTGCTTTCAAACAGCATTTTATATAGTTTATTCAGCTTTAACAGTGACTCTCAGTGGGAGAGTAGTTTTTTATGAATAATTCCATCATGGCTGAAACTGAAAGTAATTGCAGCTGCTTTTTTTTTTTTTTAATAGTATGCTGTCAATATTAGATTTTTTTTGAGGGGGGGAGGGGTACTGCGGATTGAACCCAGTGTGCTTTACCTTGGGACCATATCCCCAGCCTTTTAATTTTTTTATTTTATTTTAAGTCAGGGTCTCCCTAAATCGTAGAGGCTAGCTGTGAACCTGTGATGCTCCTGCCTCGGCCTCCTGAGGTGCTGGGATTATAGGCATAGGTCACCCTGCCTGGCTGTCATTTTAAATTTTAATTGAATAGATCATTTCATATTACGTAAGGAATAAGTTCATCCATTAATCTCAACAAAATTTTATAAATATTTTCTATAAAATGTTTAGTATTTGATTGGGAATTAGTCCATTTTAACATAATTTCTACAGGTACAGAGTTCCCATCCTCATCCTCATTCTTCTTAATTTTGATAAATTTTAAAACTAGAGAAAAATACAAAAAAAAAAAAAAAAGACAAGATATCCACATGCCACAGTCCAGAATTACACATTACCTTCACATATTTACTTGCAGTCTTTAAGAGAAATGGACTTTTATATAAAAATGTGAAGCTCATTCCCCACCTGTTTTGGTGGAAGGGTGTGGTGGAGGAGAGCATCTCAGGGCATGGTACCAGGAAGGCGGGGGAAAGAGAGAGAGAGAGAGAGAGAGAGAGAGAGAGAGAGAGAGAGAGAGAGAGAGAGAGAGAGACTGAAGACTAGGGACAAAGTACATACCACCAAGGCATGCCCACCTCCTCCAGCCACACCATGGCTGCCTACAGTTATCACTCAGTTAATCCCTATCAGGGAACTGATGCACTGTTAGGTTAAGGCTCATAAGCCAATCATTTCACCTCTAAACTTTCTTGCATCATCTCACACAAGAGCTTTGGGGAACACTCAATATCATGACACCACCTCACCTTCTACACTCATTCTCCTCCTTCTCTACCTTTTAGTGGCCACCACTATCTAGAGTTTGGTTTGTACCTTTCCAATTCATTTCAAAAACAAAATACATATAGGTATCCATTCCACTATAATGTTCTGAATTTCATGAAGGAAGTTTTAATTCAAATTTATAAAAAGTCATTATACAATATGCATCCATTCTGCAGCTAGATTCCCCCCCCCCCCCCCCCCCGCAACATGACTTTTTAGATCTTTCCATTAATGACCTGTGGATTTCATTTGTTGCATTTTACAGATACGTGTAGAGTGTCCCCTCACAGGGATTTTTCATTTTTGTTCCTGAGGGGCATTTAAGTTGTTTCCGATATTTTGCTACTATAAATCAACCCACAGGAAGTTTCATATTTCTTGGGCATACACGCTCATGACTAGAACTGATAAATATTTTTGAATTTGTTCTAAGGAGTGTTTTCCAATCCCCAAGGCCACAGTCATTTTATAGCTTTTTCATATTACTGTCTTCAATTCCTGTGGATTTTACTTTTGCTTATAGTTCATGGTCTATTTCTTTCCCCTCAGAGAATAAAGTTCCTCCAAATCATTTTTAAAATAGTACAACTATTTCCTCGTCTGATGCTGACTCTTTCATCTTCCAGATTCTAAGAAATGCCTAGGTCTCTTTCTGGACTCTCTTCTGCTCTGCTGAATCAACACCATGGGAGTTTTTTTTTTTTTTTAATTTTTTATTGTTGGCTGTTCAAAACATTACATAGTTCTTGATATATCATATTTCACAATTTGATTCAAGTGGGTTATGAGCTCCCATTTTTACCCCATATACAGATTGCAGAATCACATCAGTTACACATCCATTGATTTACATATTGTCATACTAGTGTCTGTTGTATTCTGCTGCCTTTCCTATCCTCTACTATCCCCCACCATGGGAGTTTTTATTGCTTATAGATAATCATATAATCTGGTTTTGTCTCTTCCTTTTGAACACTTATGGCTATTTTTTTTTTTTTTTTTGCACTGGTGAGGACCTCCAGATCTATGCTGAGGGCAACAAAGGGCTTCTAAAGTTTCAGTGTTACCATTCCTGACTCCATGGTTCTGTTGTTGTTTGGGGGCAGAGTCCCCCCTTCTTCCCTCTCTTCCGTCCTTTCTGGTACTGAGCATTGAACCCAGGGGTTCTCTACCACTGAGCTACATCCCCAGCCCTTTTTACTTATTTTTACATTTTGAGACAGGGTCTCACTAAGTTGTCCAGGGTGACCTTGAACTTGCAAACCTCCTGCCTCAGCCTTCAGAGTAGCTGGGATTAGAGTGTGCCACCGCGCCTGGCAGGGTAGATGCATTTTACTACACGAACATCTTCCCCTTCACTAAGGCATTATTGATGTTCTACAAGTTTTCAAGCATTTTTTAAAAATTCTCATTTATGGTGCTTTGCTTCAGAACGACTGTTTTGGATGTGCTGTGAGGCATAGATTTCTGATGTGTCCTTTCCCACCCTGAAGGTATCATGCATAGGGTTTCTAAGCAGTATGGACTTCCTGGTGTCTACTGTGGTGTGACTTCCAGCTGAAAACTTCCCCACATTTGCTGTCTTGGTCAGGCTTCTTGCCTGTGCGTGTTCTCAAGTGCACAGCTGGGGTTGAAGATGAGAGGCGGCTTTCCCACCCGGTTCTCCCCGGTATGGCTCCTCTCATGCACAGTGAGAAGGCTGTGAACCCCTTAGAAGGCTGTTCCACACTCATCACATTTATGGGGTTCCCTCCAGTTCAAATGTTTTGAGGTTTCGTGAGATACGTCTTCTGGCCAAAAGCTGTTTTGCATTTATGACATTAAAGTGTTCCTCTCCGATATGAATATTTTTGTGCTCAGTAAGGTTTGATTTGCCACTAAAGGCAAATGCTAAAGGTCAAAATAAAGAAAGAAAATCTTAAAAGCTGATCATGGGAAAAAGACATGGAACCAACAGTAAGGCTGACAACTGACTTGTCAGCAGAATCTGCAGGAGGTAGAAAATAGTGGACTAACACCTGCAAAATGACTGGGGCAAGATCTCTGTTGGGCTGAGGTTGTGGCTCAGTGGCCAGAGCGCTTGCCTAACATGCCTGAGGCACTGGGTTCCATCCTCAGCACCACATAAAAAAATAAAATAAAATAGAAAATAAATAAAATAAAGGCATTGTGTCCATCTAGAACTAAAAAACAAATAAAACACAACTCTATTATCTCTATATATTTTGTTGTTTTTTTTGTCATAAACACCACTTTATTTTCCTTTCTTTTTTTTAAAAAATTTCTTACATACATGAAAATAGTGGAATGCATTGCATTCATAATTATCCATTCACAGCACAATTTTTCATAACTCTGTATATAAAGTATGTTCACGGCAAATTATGCCATTATACATGAGCTCTCTTATTGATTTTTTTTTTTGCAATTCAATTCTTAATATACCTTTTTTCCACAATTTATAATATCTCTGTAAATAAAATACTTGGGAATCAACTTATATTTTGGTTTTGATCCTTAGTATTTTGATTTGGATCCTGATAGATTTTTTTTCATATCTATCCTATTGAAATTACCTGAGCTTCTTGACTCTTTGGGTTGGTAACCATCACCAGTTTTATAAAATTCTTAGCTATCAGATCACCGATACCTTTTTGTCTCTGACTCTGATTACAATCATTTGACACACGTTGCCTAACTCCAACATAAGTCGTTATCTTAGGCTTTTCTTTTTCTTCTCTGACTTGTCTCTTGTTTCGCTGTTCCTGTCTCTGCTGTGTCTAGTCTGCTCTCAGTTCATTGAATAGTCTTAATTACAGATAATTTCTTAGATACGGAATCTCCATTTAAATCTTTTATAGATTCAATGCTCTGTTGAAATTCTCCATTTCTGAAACTAGAGGGTCTTGTGTTAAACTAAATAAGTCAAACTCAGAAGGTCAAGGTTCCTATGTTTTCTCTCATCTGTGGGAGCTACAGAGGAAAAAGGAGAAGAAAGGTGGGGGTGAGGTCTCATGAAAATCAAAGGAAGATCTGTAGGGGAAAGTACCAGTGGGGGGCAGGTGGGGAGGGAGAGAGAGGTGATGTTGGTCAAATCATATCGTGACACTGTGTGCATGCACACATTTGGAACAACAGGTCCCATCATTGTGTACAATTGTAATGCACCAACAAAAAATGTGGAGAAAAAAATAATAAAAAATGGAATTCTCCATCTCTTCGACTGCTTTGTTTGCCTCTGTTTTCTCAAACGATCGTTTGTAGCCATTTTAAAGTCCCTGTTTGATAACAACAATATCTGCTTCTATCATTTTTTGTCATACCAAACATAGTTTTCTGCATTTTGAAAATCTTGTCATTTCATTGTGTGCCAGAGTGGCATACCATAAGGTTCCAGGTGTGTCTTCCTCCAGGTGAGGATGCCCTTTTCTCTGTCAGATACTTTGGTGAAGGGCTGTAACTGTAGCTTTATTATAGTGTTGAGCTGGGTTGCAGTTTTATTTATTTTTTAAGTACCAGACATTGAACACAGGAGTGCTTAACCTCTGAGCCACATCCCCAGCCCTTTTTATTTTTTATTTAGAGACAGGCTCTCACTAAGTTGCTCAGGACCTTGCAGGACTCTCGCTAAATTGCTGAGGCTGGCTTTGAACACTCAATCCTTCTGCCTCGGCCTTCCAAGGCCCTGGGATTACAGGTATGTGCCACCTCACCCAGCTGGGTTACTGGCTTAGTAGGGCTCAGTCAACCTGTGGCTTATTCTTGTTTTTCAATTGTGGCCTCTTTTGGGTTTTGATTGAAAACCTACCCGATCTTCCCTTCCTCATGCCTGCAAAATTATTAGACTTTCAGTTATTTCCTTGGTTGGTTGGGGCTTTATTCTTTAGCCTTACATTATCCACAACTTAAAAAAAAAAAACTGTTATCTTGGTGTTTGGTGACTGAGGCAGCGTCCCTCCATCTGGTGGGACTTTGAGGCACTATGATGTTAAGGGAACTTTCATGCTGCCCTTAGGAACCCTGGACTGTTCCCAGGTGTCTGCACTGTCTCTGAACATAGCAAGTTTCTCCCTGGGAATTCTGGACACAGTAAGAGCTTCTTAAATTTCTAATATACACACATATATACATAATATACATATTCTTGAAATTAAATTGTACATTGTATTCTGCAACTTGGTTTTTTTAAGCTTCACAGCAATTATGGATGTTTCTATGAATATCCGTGATTCTATTTTATTTTTTCAAAGTAACTATGATTCCTCTTCTTTCCCTCTATTCCTGCCCACACACATAATAGCTGTTACATAGATGGAGCATTAGAGAATTTCACATTCTCCGCTATTACAGGTGACACTACAAAGATTATACATACTTTTGTGAATTCTTGAATGTTTAGCAGCAGCTAATATTTTTAAAGAATTTACTAAGTGCCAGTCACTGTACTTAGTTCTTTTACACATGTTAAGTCATTTAACCCTCACCACACATGTTAGGAGGTAGCTGCTACTATCACTCTCATTTTATAGATGAGAAAAACCAAGCTGAGATAGCTAGACAATTCACTCACACCACACACTTGGTGGGTGACAGAGTCTGGATTTGAGTTTTGTCATGGCTGACTTTAGAGTCATAGAGCTTACATACTCTGCATGTCTGTACATGACGTGACTTTGAGGTACATACATTCTTTTTAAAAAGCATTGATTATCATTATTTAAGAGATGGGGGTCTTACTATGTTGTCCAGTTGGCTGCAGATTCTTGTGCTCAGATGGTCCTCCTGCCTTAGCCTTCTGGGTAGCTGGGACTTCAGGTGCACCTCTGTGTCTAGCTAAAGGTATGCACATTCCTGAAATTTCTCTTCTCTCTCCCCTTCTTATCTATGTATGTATGTATCTATTTTTCTCTAATATATTTGTCTTTCCAAAAGCTCTACATAGTCTTTGAACCTATAATTATGTTCATACATAAAATAAGAATTCCTATTTTAGATAAGAGTTAAGTGATTAATCCTTTAATGAAAACTCTCCTAAAGGAACATGTATTTCTTTACTTTGACATCCAGGACCCTCCCATTTGGATCCTAGAGTAGTAATTAAGTCATAAGTGCTGTTCATTAAATGTTTTGAGATCTTTGCTTTCTGGGCATCTGGTGGAATTATACTTCTTCCAACTTTTAGTGTGGTGATTCCTCCCTTCCCTACCCTCTTGCCCTCTCTCCTTCTCATTTGCCTTCCCTTTCCCTCCCCTCCCCGCCCCTCTCCTCTCTTGCTAGCACTGAGGAACTGATGATCCTCCTGTCTCACCCTCTGAAGTTCCTGGGGTTACAGACATGTCCGGTGTGCCCAGCCTGGTGATACTACTTTCTTGGGTCAAAGAAATAAGAATAGAATTGTTGTGTGTCAAGCTCCTGGGGATCCACACTGGACATGTAGCTTGAGCCAGGAATAAGCTCTGGTTGTGTTAGGTCTTTGGGATTTTGATTTCTTTTTTTCTTAGTGAATGGGACTTAACCTAACCTATCCTGATGGATGCAGCCCAAGATTCCTCTTCGATGTGCTCTCCTGTAATTCCCAAGCACAGAAGTTTTACTCATTAGATTCCTTAAAATTATTTTGTACCTCCCCTTTCTATAAAGTGATACCTGAAAGAACAATCAAGGCTTGCTGGAGAAAATGCCCATTTATTGAGGAACAGCTCTGCATATTTATAGGGGGGAGGTGGGGGGGGGGACGCGGTGTTTGACAGTTATGACAGTTTAATGGTTGAAGGTTTGACAGTTGGCTGGGGTGCTTTCTGATTGGTGGGTAAGTATCATGTGAACCAGCAGGGCTAGTCTGATTGGTGGGTAAGGATCATGTGAGCCAGCAGGGCTCACCATTGGACGGCTCTTCTTGGGGGATGGGGAAATTAATCTTTGGAGCCGGGGCAACTCGCAACAATACCTCCTCCAGACCAACAAAGGGTATGGACAGAGTGACTTGAAAAAGTCTTAAGTTTAAATCTGTTCTCTGATATTAATTATTTGACTTGGTGCAGGCAATTTGATGTTTTTGAAGCATGTTGTGTTTGTTAAAGATTGTTCTCTACAGTGATGGATAAACCCCTGAATTTGGGTGGCTTATCACAATAGAGTTTTATTTTCCAATCACCTAAATCCAGTGGGGACTTAGTGCTCTGCTCCATGTAGTGATTCAGGGAGTCAGGAACCCTCTGCAACGTGCTGCTCCCAGGTTCTCCTGGTATGACGGAGAAGAGGGGCAGTGATGTATCACATAGGATGTGGAGGGGCCAGGAATCAAAATAAAATAAAAAGGGCTGGGGATAGATCTTCCATAGGGCAGGGCTCATCCCCATAGCCGACTAGCCGCAAGGCAGTTTGGGAAGTGTAGTCTACATGTATGAAGAGGAAGAAGAGAACCCGAGTTTGTTTGATGCTTGCCCATCTGTTACTTTGGGATTCTTCTCCCACCATATACAAAATGTGGAGAATAATTCCCACCTCATCGGTTGTCATGAGGATTGAATGGGGCATCATATGGAAAGTGCTCAAATGGGACCAGGTAGATAGTCATATTTGGCATTTTCCTCATCACTTGAATCTGTGTCCTAATTGGGTGTCATGTGCAAAAATGCCTTTGTTTATAATGTGACGTGTTTGTCACAGGGCTTCCCACTGGCAGGGTGTCATGGTGGACCTGTAGTAGGTGTTTGATCTGAAGGTTGATTGCATTTACTGAGAGGAGAAGAAGGTTGAGGGGTGCAGGTTTCAAAAGTCCAGAAGTGACCGACGTCAGAAAGCCTGGGTTGAACCAGGCACAGCTTTGAGCAGAGAGGTGATTTATTCTAGTGGAATCATTGTGGTGACACATTACTTCCTGTTTGCATGGTTGCCTGCAGAAGCAAGAGCAGTGGACATCTCTGATAGCAGGACCACAGCTCCCAAGGCACTCTGCGAGGCGAGGCAGGGGAGTGGGTGGGGACAGTTCCCCACAAGAGGAAACGCTACTCTTTGCCTGATGTTGCCTCTCTACACACAGGAACAATTTTAACCACGAGGGAAGGGCTGGCAATTTGTTCAGTGGAGATAAAGGAAGTCCAGGGCCCAACTGTGGCTGGTGGGGAATTTGAGATGAACAGAAATGACTATGGGTAATATCTCTTGGATTTTCTTCCCTTGTTCTCCTAAACAGAAAGTGGGAGCCTCTAGGGTGGTGTTAACAATGGTCAGTATCATGTTGGTCTTGGGAGTTTGACCTCTTGGAGTTGCCTGGTTCCTGTGGGACTCTGTTTTCAAGAGAGGTTCTCTCTGAACTCCTTCTTGACTGTGGTCTGTGTTCATGGGAAGCGACGAATGTTATCATACGGTATTGATGCAAATGGCACATAAATAATATAGGACATTAAATGCACCCATTTCCCAATTCCTGAACCAAATTAGCTTTCCCTCTAGGGTGGCACCACACTCAGTTGGTCGAGCCAGGACCCAGGCCATCTTGCTTGTACTTTCTTCTCTTCTACCCTCTATATGCTGTCAATGGCTAAGGGCTGCTGAATGAGCCTTTCAAGTATTTCTGGTCCTCATTCCCCTCTCCATCTTTCTGCCAATATTTGAGTCCAGGCCACTGCTACCTTTTCCACGGATGACAGCAACAGCCTCCAGCAGGTCCTGCTGACTCCAACCTTGCTCTCTACCAATTCCTTCTCCTGAGCGAAACCAGAATAATCTTTCCAAACTGTAAATCATAACAAGTTCTTCCCCTATTTTGAGCACTTTCATGCCTCCCCAGGACCCTCTAGAGAAGGCCAATGTGGCCAACGTACATCCTGTTCGTGGTGTGTCAACCTCTTCAGCCTCCTCTCTCCTTCAGCCCCTTGGCACCTCCTCTCACCCAGTACTCTTCTCTCAGTTGTGCTGAATCCCCTCCAGCTTCTCAACACGCCACCCTGTCTCCAGCCTCCGGATCTTTCCCTGGGCTAACTTTTCTTTCGCCTTGTGGGAGTGGCTCCGTTCACCTTTCTGCAGGGAAACAGGGGCCCTTCGCTCCTTTCCTTCCTTGTCATCATCCATTTCTTGTGCATCTCTCATCAGGCACAAGCTCCTTAGATGAGAACCGCCATGTATCTGGGGCCCATAGGGTCTTTAAATGGCAATCAGTAGAACAGGTTGAAGTGAATTGAACAAAATATACTCCCTTTTCTGAACGTTTCCCAGTCAAGAAAAGGATCATAACTACTGCAAAAGTTGTCAGAAGGCAAATGGAGTCAAAGGTGTCACACCTTGACAAACTGAAGCCAAGTGACCTTGAAGGGGACAGTCCTTGTGCATGATTATCTGATAGCAAAAACTGTCACAAAAGACTGCCAAAACCACAATCTTGCACAAAAATAATACTGTGAGGACACCTGCTCAGGAACTTCCTGTACAACTTTGGACTCATGTGACTCTTGTTATTGATCCTGATAGTCAAAAAAATAGTTGTTTCAAAGCAACTTATGTAACTCTTCTCCTTTTTCCTTAGAAATCCTTACCGTCCATGGCTTCCTGAATACTCCCAGGGTTCACTCTGGCATGCATCAGGTATGCTGCAGGGCCCTGCTACTTCTGAGTGAAGTCTTTGTTTTGGAGAGCCACTTTCTGTTTTTGTTTATGTTGGTGCTATTGCTGTTAACCACAGAACACTCACACTATGCCAGGCACTTGTTCTCTCTGTCTGAATGAGACAGAGTTGTCCAAAACAGAATCTTTTCATGTCACTGGAATCTATAGGTAGCACAGGGGTTGTAGCAGAGATAGCACCTGTTGAGTTATTAAATTCCTCCAAACCTACACTACAGGAAATCTAATTCTAGGTGACAGACTTCCAGAGACTGCACAAGTGTGATGGCATTAACAGGGGCACAAGAATCACAAGGAGAATGCTTAGGAGAGAAAGACTTATATGGACTGTCAACTCTCCTTCCTCTTCCCCTCCTCAGGAAGGGACACTTGTTCTTCTTCTTAAAGAATTGGGAAAGCACAACCCCTCTTCTCCTACTCTCTCCAAAATGTCGAGGAAAGGTCAGTCATCTCACTTCTTAACATCTTTAGAATACCTGGACCTCTGCAGCATCAGATACTCTGAGGCTGATGCTGCTGGTTGTGGGGAAGGGGAAGGGAAAGCCAGCAGAACTGAGAGTGGAAGTGTGGGTTAGCTGGGTTCCCAGTGAAATGTTTGGGGAGTCTCCATTGGGTGGAGTGGGCCTCGGAAGGTGCCTGGGTTGCTGACTTCTCTAAGTGGACCATTGACCAGGGAATGGGCTTTTGCAGACAGAAGCTCTAAGATGGAGCACCCAGAGATGCAAGGATGGAGAGAAGAGAAGGAAGTCAAGCCTTGGTTAGATTTACCTCACCAGGGAACTGGGAGCGACCAGGGTCATGCCAAAGAATCACAGTGCACCTTGATGGAGAGCCTGGATTGGAACACTGACTCTGGGGGAAACAGGGAGTTCTTTTAGAGGTGGAATGAGAAGCAGCGATACCTGATAGAGAAGAGGACTCAGCTCTATCCCAACAAACAGACCCCAGTGGGTTTGCTCACATAAGAGAGCAGGAATTGTGAGCAGCAAAGACAACAGCCACATTCCCTAACAATAGGAAGGCTAGGACAAGTACTGGTTTCCAGAACCTTCCTTCCTACCCCAGCACTAGAGGAAGATGTCCAGGGAGACATTGGTCTTCAAGTACATTAATCCAACTCCCTACCCCCAGCTGCTAAAACCACAGGTACAACCTGGACTGAGGCCAAGGGGAGAGGAGAAATTTCACAAGATGGGAATTAAAAATGGACGAGTGCCAAAAATAGATACGAGACTCTTTTATCTTGTTTGAGGAGTAGAATTGGTCCTAGACATATTGAAGGGAGCCCATTACCCTGCAAAACCAGGAAAGGCTGGACTGAGCATAAAAATGGCACTTGTTGTCTATATACCAAATCTGGAGTTCCTTAATCCTTCTAACATCCCTGAAGAATAGGTATTACTATCTTCACTTCCAGGTGAAGAAATTGAAAGCCATCTACAATGATTTGCTAACGATTTCCCAGCTAAAAAGGATAATTATATTACAATGTGACAGCAATATAGACACAGTGTGAAAAAGCACAGAAATATCTTGGGGACAGTGAGTTTAAGGATGGTCTCCTGGAGGAATTGACACCTGAACTGGGTTTTGAATGGCAAATTGAAATTTTCCACCAAGAAGAGCAAAGGGGACATGCCCAGGCATGACGATGAGGAAGAACAAGCTGTGTTTCCAGAACAGCAGTACACCTTGTGCAATGGGAATTCTTTATCACTATTGCTGAATTCTCCTTCTGACAGGCCAATTTCAACTCAGACATCCTTTGGTAGTACATGGCCATTTCTCCTAAGCCCTACCTCCCTTGGATGTTCACTGAAGAACTTTGTCTATTATATTTTTGAAAATGCCTTCTCAGCATTTTAATTGCATTTTTTGATTGCTGG
Organism: Marmota flaviventris; assembly: GCF_047511675.1. Lineage (NCBI taxonomy): Eukaryota > Metazoa > Chordata > Mammalia > Rodentia > Sciuridae > Marmota > Marmota flaviventris. Next base: position 85,492,420 of record NC_092510.1, read on the forward strand.
TGATGTTTAAATGTTTTACTGTCTGTTTATTGACTATTTTGTTTTCCACTTTTGTCTGTCTATCCTTTGCCCATTTTCCATTGGGATGTTTATATTTATTCTTGATTTGTAGGAATTCTTTAATGGCAATTTTATTAACAATTTTCTTAGTTTTTATTTTTTTTCAATCTTCATTTTTGATTTGTAAAAATTCAAAATATTCATCTGATCATAATGTCTTTCACTTTTGGCTTTCTGGAGTGGTCAGGAAGATCTCCACCTTTATATGTACAACTATTTTATGCATGTTTTCTTCTAGTACTTTTACTGTTTTATTTTTTGTGTGACCACTTAATTATTTCATATTTTTTCATTTAGTTTGGGTTTGTAAATTGGGAGTTAATAAAACAAGGGTCTTGCTTCTTATTTGTTTATTTCTTGAGCCATGTTCATGAGCTTGATACATGCAGTTGCGTTGCTGAGGCGTCTCAACCCACTTCCACCAGACTGCAGTGCTGTGAGAGATTAAAGATGGTCACACATTTTTTTTGCTAATCTCCTATTGAAAGGTGAAGTCTATTTTCTCTTTCCTTGGTTCTGGGCTTTTTCTGATCAATAGGGCACAGAAGAAACAGTGCTCCATGACTTCTGAGACTATCTCGTATGAATCCCTGCACTTTCTGCCTAGATGTCATGAAATGGTTCTTCTTGGGACACTCTTAAGAACTGAGGTGCCAAGGGCCTCTCATGCCACATGGAGAGCACGTATGTTAACAATTTAGTCCACAGCTGAAGTTGAGCATCAAACAGCAAACAGCCAGCATTCTAGACCCTGAGCAAGCCGTGTTGGATGCTTCAGCTTGATCCATTCCATGTAACCATCCTGCTCACCCCTGGACACTGCATGGGACAGAGGAACTACTTGGTCAACGCACAGAATCATGAGAAATACTAAATTGTTATTTTAAAGCATCAGGTACTTGGCGTATTATTTAATGACCACCACATTGAAACATTGCTTGTAAAGTATGCTAATGACTTCATGTTGCCAATCCATCAGACACTTCTGAGTCTTATTTTGTGTCACCTCCCAGTATCATTATTTTTTAAAACATGTTCTTCCTTTTTTTACACATATAGATCACAGTCTCATGTATTCTTTCCTTGGATCATCTAAACAGTCTCCCAACTGGTGACTTTCCTTCCATTCCTGCCTCTTTATAATCGGTTCTCTAACTTCTGGGTAGATGGATCTTTGAAAACATAACTCACATTCAATCTCTACCTTGCTTATTTATAGTGAATTCTTATTGCCTGAAGACCGAGACTCAACCCTTTCTCCCTCTATGGAATCTTACATGATCTGGCTCCTGTGATTCCCCTCTGACCTCATCTCATCTTGAGTCACATTCTTAAGGGAAACATGGGTTGTGACCCTTCATGGGTCACACCTGTTCACCTGGTGGAATGCTGGCAGAATCCCCGGGATCCCTAATTTGTTGGTCTTGTGTTCTCAGACAGAACCATGTCAGCTTGGGATCTTGCCCACAGGCTACTACATTTTTAAAACTTCTCACATTTCATTTATATAAAGGACTCTGCTATTAAAATACTGAAACCATAGCTCTACACCTCATTGTCTTCTATACTTCTGCAAATTGCTGAATTTGCATTATGTAACGTGCATATGCAATATGTCTTGGAGACAGGCTGAGGCCTGCAGGGTAATTATTGCTTTAAAGTTCCAGGAGTAGGGAATTCATTGCTTTGCATCATGAATACTAACCTTGGCGGCACACCATTCCATGAGAAATATGGACCTATAGAATTAAATCAAGCTGCTTTGGCTAAAAAAAAAAAAAATGCTATAAAGTTGCTTAAAAAAAAAAAAGAAAAACTAACTTCTCAGAGTTTAAGCCTATTAAATCAGCAAGGTCGAAAGGAAAAGGTTCTTAATTGAGGAAACCAAAAGCAGCTTCATTAAGCACGTGTGAACAGAGTCATTAGGATTTCGAATCCCTTGTTAAAATATTCTAGTGAATTTCAGGAGGAAGATTTTCATGTGATCTACAGAAAGGTCCTAAGGGCTTGATGTTATTTAGGTCAATTCATTCATTCAGTCAATATTTATTGAAAGCTGTTTTGTGCCCAGCGGGGTTCTGTAGGCATGTCATGCCACACCATTCATAGGGCAGGCAGGATGTCCCCACACGAGGGGCTTATATTCAAGTGGAGTGGGAGTGGAGAGAGACACCACTTGGATGCTCCCGGAACATGAGTTTCTTCCCCACTTGGGGCATCTATCCCTCTGCTTGGAATGCTCTCCTCCCTGATCTCTACATGGCTGGCTGCTTCCCTTCATTCAAGGAATTTTCACGGAAGTATCATTGCCTAAAATTATTTTGATTGCTTCTTAATTAATTTTCTGTTCTCTGGAACAAGGACTTAAGCAATCCTGGCCCAGGATGAGGACGGGCTCCTGGAGATGAGGACAGATGCACAGGGTAGTCCTGAGAGTTCCCCTGACTTCTTTCCACCAGCGTTTCAGAAAGAGCACTGACTTGAAACTGCTCAGGCCTGCCCTGCTGCTTCCTCTCTGAGTGCATTTGAACAGGTCATTTCACTTCCTGAGCTGTGGGTTTTCGTCTGTAAAATAGCTGCGCAAATGGACCAGGGCAGAGAGGATGTGTATGTGAGAATATGCCCGTGTGTCTAGGAGGGTGAGTGTGTGAGCGATCAGGGATCAGGTGTGTGTGCCTGTGTCTGCATGTTTTGTGCATCTGCAGTTGGAACAGGATGGGCATGGCTTGGAGCCAACATGGTGAAATGATAAGGAAGACCTTTCCTGAGGTTCTACTTTGTTCCAGGAGACGGGGAGTTAATACTGATTTCATAAAAACAGTATCCTTCGCTGGAGAAGCACCTGGCAGCTTATCTTACTCTCTTCAGGATTCTTGTTTCTCCCTTGCAGTAAAATTTAAATTAACTTGCTTTGATGGTCTTGAGTCCACACGAGAGGCTACATGAGATAGAAATTGCTCACATTAGCAGAAAAGAAATAAAAAAAGCCAACTCAAATCCTATGTGACCTGATACTTCCTAAGAGAACTTTAACTTTCCTTCTCGAATATTTTGCACAGATGGGAAGAAGGGCATGAAAACATTAGTGTTTGGCCCATGGAAACAGAATTCTGAGATAAGGGCAGTAATGGATGACATTCATGCAGAGCTTAGAGTGTGCTAAATAGTTTGCATGTGGTTTCTTGTGAGTTTAATACCCACAGTAATTGAATGAGGAGCATAATTACCCTCATCTTCATTTTACCAATGAAGAGGCTGAGGTCTGAGCAGCTGCTCACGGTCATGCCTGGTGGAACTTAGAGGTCTTGAGTGGTGACCCAGAGGTGCTGGGCCTGGCAGGGGGAGAAGGGGAGGGCAAAGCCTACTTGTTTGCCTCCAGTTCTTGAATTCCCAAGATGAATCCATTGTTGAACATTTTCTAAGGTTTATAATCACAGTGGGCTTCCTGAGAGATGCTATTGCTTTGCTAATTGACAAGAGTGAATTTTTTTCTTTAGACAAAGATCCCAAAGGACCTGGTTTTGGAGAGGTCTGAGAACCAAGAACTTGGAAGGTTCTGAAATCTGCTAGCCGAGTCCATGGACAGGCTGGGGTCAGTACCAGCCACCTTTGGAGATACCTCTGGCTCATATGTTGGCCAGTTGTCCAAAGATCACATGGTGGAAGGCTTTGGCATAGTGACTCTGGACACAGGAGAAGTCTTTTTCTTAAAACCAGGTTTAGAGAGGTACATTTTTTCCTCTGTGTAAACTGAAAGATTTTGGCATTCTCAGGAAATCTAAAATACATAGGTTCCAGCTGCCGCTTCAAGAGGTCACTCTACCCGTCCAACTCCCAGTTATAATGATGATGAGGAGGAGGGGGAGGAGGGGCAGCTTGTTGGGTCTCATTGGAAGGCTGAGGGGGATCTTAAGTGTTCCCAAAGGATAGGTGTTCAGGTTTGGTGTCCAGTCATGGTGCTCTTGGCAGGGGGTGGAACTTTGAGGAGGTGGGGCCCAGTGGGAAGGAGCCAGGTCCCTGGGTTGTGTCTTGATGGGGATATTGGGACCCTGGCTTCTTCTCTCTCTGCTTTGGGCTGCCATGAGGTGGACAGTCTTCCTCGGCTGTGTGTTCCAGCTGTGCTGAGCCACCACAAGCCAAAGTCCCTGGGCCAAGTGACCATGGGCTGAAACTTCCGAGTCTGTGAGCCAGAATAGATCTTTCCTCCTTGTAAGTTGATTGTTTCAGGGACTTTGTCACCGTGATGGAAAATGGGCTAATTCAGGGAGGGACGTAACAAAAGCATAGGGTAGTTCTCTAACCAGAGGAAAGGAGGGTGTGAACCGCTAAAATGATGTCGCATTCGAGACCTGAACTAAGGGGAGTTGGCTAGGTGAAGAGGTGTGTGTGTGTGTGTGTGTGTGTTCGAACATTGAAAGCAGAGGGAGCAATGTGTAAAATCAGAGCTAAGTTAACCCAAGTGGCCTGCGAGACAGTTAGCAATGGGCAGGCAGGTGGTGGGGGAGGTGACTAGATCACAAAGGGCCTTGGCTGCAGGAGGTGCCCTTTATCCTAAGGGCAGTGAAGAGCAACGCTGGACTATTTTCATTTCAGGTCAGTCAGTGCCTGTAGTGTGAAGGGGTCACTGGAGAGGGCCAGTAGGCTGGGAGTCTGGTTAGGGGCCACTGCAGAGGTAGAAGTTCATCCCGTGTGGAGGAAGTGAAGTCGCAGCTGAAATGGGGCCACAATAAGAGAGGATTCTGACATGTCCTGAAAAAATTTGCAGGTGTGGTGTGAGCCTTGTGATGGAATGTCAAGCTCTATTTCTTTTTTCAAATTGAACTTCCAGGCACACACATGTATTTCCAGCGGCTCAGGAGGCGGAGGCAAGAGGCTCACAAGTTCAAAGCCAGCCTCAGCAACTTAGTGAGGCCCTAAGAAACTTGGCAAGACCCTGTCTTAAAAGTAAAATAAATAAATAAATAAATAAATAAATAAATAGATAGGCTGGGGATGTGGCTCAGTGGTTTAGCACGCCTGGGTTCAATCCTTGGTACCAAAAATGAAAAAATAAAATTGAACTGTAAGTGCAGGATGTGGTAGCTCACACCTGTAATCCCAGCTGGGAGACTGAGACAGGAAGATTGCAAGTTCAAAGCCAGCTTCAGCCATCTAGGGAAGACCCTGTCTCAAAATAAAAAATGAAAAGGTCTGGGGATGTGGCTCAGGGGTTAAGCACCCTTGGGTTCAATCCCTGATACCAAAAACATAATAATAAAAAACCAATAACATTGAACTGTAATTAATATAGTGAAATGCACAGACCTTAAATGTACAGCATGAGGCGCTCCCCTTCCCAGAGGAGACCCTTGCTCTGATCTGTCACTCAGATTCGTTTGTGTACACGTCATGAATAGAGTCACACAGTGTGCACTCCTAGGCATCCTGCTCTCTCACCCAGCAGAAAGTTTTAGAGAGTCGTACTTGTGGTTGCAGGCTGAGCATTGTCCTACCTCCAAACATACTGAAGTCTGGATACTTGGGTTGTACTGCCTCATAAACACATTCAATTTTTGGCTATTGTAAATAGGTCTTCTCTTTCTTTTTGGGAATATATTTTAAAATTTTTATTGAATAAATGATTCCCTAGGAGTAGGCATTCCGGCTCATAGGTGGACATATAAGTTAGCTGTACAGGAAGCTGCCGACAGTCTCCTGTTTCACATTCCCTCCAGAAGGGTGAGAGAGTTCCACTTGCTCTATATCTTACGAAACCTCTGGCAATGTCAGTGTTTTTGATATTGGCTGTTCTAGTGGGGGTACTGTGGCTTCCCATGTGGTTCATTTGTATTATCCTAATGACTAATGTTCTTAAACACTTTTTCCTGTGCATAGTGGTACTTTATGTATCATTGTTGGTGATAATGTATGTTTTTGCCTATTTTTTGTATTGGGTTAACTGATTTTTGAAAATGAAGTTTTAGGAGTTCTTGATATATTCTGAAATTGAACTTATTACTTATTTTTTGTTCTTAGCATTTTCTGTGTCCTGTCTAAAAGCTCCTTGCTCACCCCAAGATTGGGGAAGACATGATCCTCTGGGTTTAGGTTTTCTATTTAGGCTTATGATGGGATTCATAATTATGAATTATTATTTTTTCATACACATATCTAGTTGTTGCTGCCCTGTTTGTAGAAAAGACTTTCCTTTCCTCTTTTGAATTATTTGGCCCTTTAAAAAATAAATTGAAGGTATAAAGATGGGAATATTTTTGGACTCTGTTCCACTGATCTGTCTAGCTTTGTGTCAATAACGTGTTGTCTTGGTTACCATTGCTTTACCCTAAGCCTTGAAATCTGGTAGAGTAAATCCACCTGCTGTTCTGGGGGGTATTCTAAGTCCTTCATGATTCCTTAAGCAGTTTAGAGTCAACCTATTGATTTTAATTTAATTAAACTGGAATTTTGATCTAGATGGCACTGGATTTATCCATCAATAACAGGAAGACAGGACATCCTAACAATATTAATTTTCCAATCTGAGAAGAGGCAGACTCCTCTACTCTTAGGTCTTTAAGTTCTCTAAACATTGTTTGGTAGTTTTCAATGTGGAACAGGAATTAGCAAATCATTGTTTGTTAACAGCTAGACAGTAAATATTTTAGGCTTTGTGGCCACGAAGCAAATTCAAAGATATTAGTTATATTCTCAGGTATTAAGAGAGAAACAAGTTTCTACAATTTTTATACTGGCAAAATTCAAAATATTGAGTATGTTTTTTGAGGGTTATTCTCTCTGCCAAAGCTTCACCAAGGTTAAAATTTACAGTCGTTCCCAGACATTCTCCCCTCCCCCAGCCCAGCTCTTACTTTAACTCTTTTTATAACTATCACTCCACAGAAATTATTGAGTTAGAGGAAAATTAAAATCGTTAAGGCTGCCAAAATGAAAAATTCATTTGTATTCAAAATTTAGCACAAGGGGAAGTTAAGGAGGAAAAACTGTAGATATATTCTGGCTTTAAAGACATTTTTGTAATGGGGTTTAAGTTGTAGCATTTTTTAGCTATTTCATAGTTTATTATATCTCAGGAACAGAATGAACATCTTTTATAGAACGTTTTTATTTATAACCTTCAATTTTTAACTTAAAATTTGGTCTTACGCTTGCTATAATTAAAAACTGTAAAGTGATTCAATGCCAACAGTTAAAAATTTCCTTCTTTTAGTAACCTGCTTTCCAATGGCACCTCTCTCTATCCAGCACATTTTCATTATGTGCCTACTATGTGCAAGGCACTGCGCTTCATGCTGGGATTCAACAGTAAAAAGTGGTTCCTGCCTCATAAACACATTCAAAACCCCCGAGTGATGCAAGGTACCATGCAGGAATCCATTAGAGGGACCAGGGGAAGGCACACGGAGGCCACTTATACGTTGGCCACTTTGAATAACTCGGACTGGGAGGATGGTCTCCCCATGCCATCTGGGGCAGCAGCAGGCTCATGCCAGGTCGCTTGTGGCAATAATGACACCTGGCTTCCCTTACTTGTGTCTGGGAGGAGTTTCTTTCTGTGGCTAAGGAGCTGCACTAACGCACATTGTGGCCATGGAGCTGCAACTGTTGGGTTGTTAGTGTGTCAGTTCCTTAAAAAAGGTGGCCATGAATTGTGGTCCAAAGGGCCTGCTGTAGCTTCTGAAGAGGCTACTGGTACCTGCTTATCAAGATAGTCAAACTGTAAGAAATCCAGACTCCTTTGTTCCATGGCTTCTGGATTCTGAATTTCAGGATTTGAACATTCTTCAATAACTGGGAAGTGGGAAGAGGTCCCAGTCCTTATGTGGTATTAGGGATTAGGACTGGGCCCTTGGAGCTCAACTCATTTAGTTAGAGAGAGACACCACAACTTCTAGGAGTAAAATTAAATTAACATCTATTCCTTTTGACACTTTTTGCATTTATTTTAAAATTATCAACATCTCCCTGTAATAGATTTTTTTGCTTTCCCAAATAGAGGAATTTTGCCTCTTTTTATTTCTTTCCTGAGGTCTGTTGGTTTCAGCACCTTTAGTGTCAAAGGTTCTTTCTAGATTGAGAATCCAAAGTATCAGGAGGAAAGAAGCTACATCACACATGTCCTCACATCAGGACCTCCACCTTCTGATCAAGGGGACAGGATGGCATTTGGTTCACAGTTCCTGGGAAAACCCTGTAGAGATTTCCTCTGTATCATAATAAGTTGGGGCATGGAATGATGAGAATATTTCGATGAGAAGTTCTGTAACGATGAGAAGTTCTCCATGCAGTCTCTCTCCATTCATCATTCCCCCAAATATGTCTTTCTGTCTATATTTTGTTAAAACTCCCAAAGAAAAATTTTCCCCCAAGAAAGTTTCCAAAACTTTTTGGTAGGCAAAAAGGTGTTTCTGGATGAACGACTAGAGATGGTTTCCCTTTTAATGGTGGGTCAGTAAAGTCGTCATGATCTCTCTCATTCTCTTGAGATTTTAATGTGAAACTTTAAAAGTCACAATGCATTCATCTGTAGATGAACCTAGACTTCTGAAATTCCTCCCTGTATCCCATCCTGCAAGCTAATCTCTATTTGACCTTCATTTTTGAAGGATGTTTTTACTCAGGATAAAATTCTCTGTTGATTTACCTTTTCCTTCAGCAGTGTAAACATGTTATTCTGGTATATTTATCTTGAGATGTTGAAAATGATTCCTCTAATTATTTTCTTGAAAGTAGTGTCTCTTTTTTCTTTGGCCACTCTTAACATTTTACTTTTCTTTATTCATTTAAATATCATTTTTTTTTTTTTTGGTTTTCTTGCTTTTCATTCCTAGAATTTAATTTTGATTGTTCTTACAGTCTACATTTTTTTGCTGAGAGTCCTCAGATGTTACTTCTGTCTATATTTTCATTTTAAACTGTGAACATGGAATAGCTATTTAAACATCTTTGTCTTCTAACTCCAATAGCTATACCATCGTTGAACATGTTTCTGTTGATTTTTTTTTTCTGGTTAAGTGTCATATTTTTCCTGTTTTTTTTTTTTTCTGTTTAGTCTAGTGATTTTCCACTATGTGCTGGATATTATGGAAGCTATGATTTGGACAGACTGCATTTTGCTGTCTTCTTTTAAAATGTTGAAGATTTTTCTTTTTTTTCCGGCAGGCTTGATCCTGTCAAGACTACTTATAGGGCTTATTGGGATAGGACTAATATAGTATAGTATAGCCTACTTTTAAATATGGCCTCTCTGGAGTTCCAACTCAATGCCTAAGATACAGTGATTGGCTGTACTCTGGCTCATAGTTCCATTTTATCTCAGTTCTATGTGGCTACCATCATGTGTTTAGTTCTTAGGCTTCCTGTAGCTATTTGGTTGTGGGCTACCATACGTGTATAGCTTAATATTCAGACTTGCATGCAGATCTCTGCAGCTTCTCTGAATAGTGCCCTTCTTTCCTGTATATTTTACCACAAATTCTAGCTTCTTAAGAACCCCAAACCTAACACACGTTTTCTTCACCCAACAAAACTTTTGCTCTCTCTTTGGGTTCCACTTTCACCCATCACTTTTTGGCAATTGCATAGGCAGAAAACTGAAGTCTATGTGGAGTACATCACTTATATTTTCCTTCTGTCAAAGATCACCATCCTATGTTTGTTGTCCAATGACAAAAAAAGTTGCCTCATCTATGTTGTCCAGTTTTACAACTGCTATAATAGGAAGGCAAAGGCCATTAGCCATTAGCCATCATGGCAAGAACTAGAAGTCCTAATTTTGTCTTTAATTTTTGTCTTCTCCAAATTTAGAGCTGTGTCTAGAACTAGGTGCTTGAAGTTAGTTACCATTTTGTATATAACCTGGTCAAGGGAACATGGCAGAGTACCACATAGGTCCTGGGTGGCGTGGTCTGGGCTATTCTAGGCTGTCTTCCGGGGGCTTCATTTTCTTCTCTTATGGTTCTGAAGGGGGGATCAAAGTTCGCACCACACACCCTCTGGAAAGAAGCCTTAAGTTCCCCATGAACTTTTTCTTCCCTCCTTTGTGAAATTGACACCCACACTTGTGATGAAACCACATTTAACCTTTTGGGATGTGCTTTGAGGGACTGTGGGGGAAGCACGGGGAAATGTCCAGGAGTTTTCAGAACTGTCTTCTTAGTTTTCTTCTTTATTTAAGAAAGCCACAGAAACACTGCTTCGAGCATCTGTTGATGAGATCAGGAGTTATTTACCTGGTTTCTTTCTCCTAATGATTAGCTTGATCCTCCTGGAGCAAATATTTACTGGTATTCGTTCTTTCTAGTTGATGCTGAAATATTGATTTCTATTTAAGCCATTTTCTGGGAGTGGTTGAAGGAGCAATGGGTTAGGAGATTGTGTCAAGGTCAGAGATGTAAACAGAAAGCCTTGAAGTTCTATTGCTTATGAGATGAGCGTCACTGGTCAGTTTTCTGTAGCTCCCTGAGCTCTAGTTTCTTTGTGTGTAAAATAGGAATAATAATGCCCATCTCCCAGATGAGGTGCCATGAGTTCACAAGGGTGAAGCACCTACATTGTACCTGCTGTAGGGGAGGTTCTCTGTAATGGTGAATGTTCCTTTCCTTTTCCTTGGACTTTTTTCTTTATCTTTTTGTTGTTGTTGTTGATTGAACCTAGGGCACTTAGCCACTGAGCCACATCCCCAGCCCTTTATTTTATTTTATTTTTATTTTGAGGGCCTCGCTAAGTTGATGAAGCCGACCTCAAACTTATGATCCTGCTGCCTCGGCCTACCGAGCTGCTGGGATCAGATGTGTGCCACCATGCCTGGCTTCCCTTGGACTCTCACCATGCCTGGCTTCCCTTGGACTCTGTTAAGAAGAGGATGGGGGAGAGAGGAACAGGGTAGTAAATGACAGTGATTAAGAACATGGTTTTGCAGTCGGCCAGAACCCTGTTCAAGTCTTGGCTACTCACCTCATTACTTTGGGTCTGCGGAAGAGTCACAGCAAACCTCAATTTACTCAGCTATAATACGGAGGTCACAATTCTTGATTGATAAGATTATTGTGAGATTGAATAAAGATTGAGTACATTGGAAATGGCCACCTCTGTTTGTATGATGGCAGGTGCTCAGAGGTCCTCACATCCAGTTAGCTCTGGATCAACCCCAGAACATGCTCTAGGGTCAGTGGCTGGGTGGTCTGGGTTTCTCCCATTCTGAGCTCCTCTTCTCTCTTCTTGTGAGGGAGTGTGGGGCCTTGGTGAGAGTGTGAGTGGTGTTGGGTGAGTGGTATCTGAATTTATATTTCTGCAAAACATAAATGATTAAAATGTAATTTGGATTTCCCACAACCTGCTTCCAGACTCTTTTGTTCTGGGTGAGACCCTCTGAAAGGTAGGATTAGGAAACTGGCAGACAAATGCTTGTGGGGGGCGGGAATTCACACTAGAAAACTGTGGCCAATAGTCTGTCCCTTAGACTTTATTAGGATACATTTTATGCTAGTGCCCAAGAGTGAATAAGATGCCATTTCATGGGGGAAAGACAGACAAGCAGACAGTGAACCTGTGATGGGGAGGGGTGTCTGGGAGCCCTGATGGGTCATTCAGGGAAGCTTCCCCAGGCCAGGTGACATCTGAGCTGAGTGTTGAAACATGAATAGGAGTTCACCGCGGGGATGGGGTGACAATGTTTCTGGAGTGAAAAGTGACCTAAGAGCTGGTAAAAAGCATGCAGAAGCTTAGTGTGCACCCGCTCACAAGACCTGAGTGTTAAGTTTTCAGGAATTTCATGAGCTGGTCACTAAATACAGCCATGGTTAAAAATGAAGTGAGATAAACTTACCTAGAAATAAAGAATATTGAAACAAGAATCAGAAGTACTGCACATTGCCTCTTCCTAGTCATCACTACCTTATTCTGTCATCCAGCCTCTTGAGGGTGTCCATTCTACTGTTCCCTACTGTGCCCGTGGGTGGAAGTTTTACTCAGCAGGTGTGTGACTCTGCCTCTCCTCCCAACTCTCCATTCAGTGACAGCACGTGGTGGCTCGAAACTCGTCACAGTGGAAATATTTACACCACAGATATTGGCAAACAGCACACATGTGGGCCTCAACGTGGAGAGCCGGTTGTCAGCCTTCATCAGCACACCACTACCTCTAATGTGGGGTGGTGGGCCTAGGGGTGAAGCTGAGAGGTTGGGAGGGACTGAATCAGGAAGAGCTTTGGATGCCGAGTTCAGGAGTTTGCATTTCCCTCTAAAGGTGAGAGGAAGCTTCTACAGCATTTCAAAATAGAAGGACCATCTTATCTGTCCCCTTTGGCTGCTGTGTGGTGGAGGGACGGGGTGGGCCTCACTTCAGGAGGCTGTTGCAGTAAAGAAGAAATCTGACGTAAGACTCAGAAGGTGGCCCTTTCGAGTGAGTAGATGGTGGCTGAGGGGTAGTGACCAAGTCCCAGTTGAACCCAGGTCTGTCTTGGGACTCAGGGTGGAAAATGGAGATGCCTCTCAAGCACAAGTGCCCAAGAACAGATGGTCAGGGTTGAGAAAATTCTGGAGAGAAGAGCAGGTCCCACAGCCCTAGGACCTTACTCCTTTTCTCCTGCCTGGCTCAAATCTGTAATAAAACCCTTCCAGGGATTTATTTTTGCTGTGTAGACCCCATAGTGGGGTCTCTCTGACCCTTTTGTCCATGGGCTCTATCCCTTAAGGAGGTCTGGGAAACCAGTATTGTTGTTGGTCAACCTGTGTACCTCTGAATCCTTCAGGTTCTTCTCCAAGCCCCAGTGAACTTGTCTGTAAAATGGGGCGTTGTCACCCAGTCCCTATTCTCCTCCTGCATGGGGTCTTGGGAGAAGGGACACGTCCTGGTAATTTTACTTATGATTTCAGATCATCATGCCAGTGAAAGGTCACACAGGAAGAGCGCTCCCTGGCACACAGGAAAGTAAACTCTAGAGAGTGTCATTCTTGAAAAACAGCAGGGAGTGCCCAGGGGGGAGTTGGCCACCCTGTTGCATCTGCAAGAGAAACACTTCCCATCTGAGGGCATGAAGTGGTGCTCTTGGGATGGCTGAAGTGGTTGCTGCCAGCGGAATCCAGGGTGTGACTTGTCTGTTTGGCCCAGGGACAGCTGGCAGCTGGCCAGGGCTCAGCTACCTTGGTCTTTGCCCCCCGGAGGTCCTAGTAATCAGCAGTACCCATAGGTGAGTCATGCTCGCCATTGGCCAGTGGTTGTGTTGCAGAGTTCCAAGTCCAAATGTTAACTAAACAAAACACACCGAGCACATGGCCTTGGAGGGCTTTCCCTGAGTCACTGGTGCAGAACGTAGGTCCCCCTTGCTTTCTGTCTTTGTGTCCTGTTTGTTTCCTTTAGATCCTTGATCACAATGGGTTATTACTTGATAATTCCTTTATTGAAACCTCCCACCCCATCTCTACCTAACAGTGCACAACTTTGGTGAGCCCAATACCCCTGTCTATTTTACCTTCAGTTCCCAGCAATGTCTGACATAAATATGCAAGAAAAACCAAGCCCCCAAACCATCTTTTACCATTTCATTATGATTTTGTAATTTCCACATGTGGTGTTGCTTCCTTAAATGTAGACGAAAAGAAGAATAGAGAACAGAATTCCCAGGGCATTTGCTGACTGAGAGATCCCTGCTGCTTATTGAGCAGGGACGGGGACCTTGCCAGGACCATTATCAGGAACCTTCAGGGGCATCATTTTATTTTACCCTGTCAAGGGCACCAGGAGATGGGCACTTGAATATTCCCATTTTGCAGATGAGGAAAGTGAGCTCAGATAGACGAATTCATCTGTTGAGTTCTCATAGATGGAATGTGGCAGAGCTCAGAACGTAAGGCAGGTCCAGCTTCAGGTCCCTGCTCTTTCCCTCAGCCGGTAGCATTTTGAAAACTGTGGCTCTCAAGTCTGACTGCACATTGGAATTACCTGGGAATTATACCACAAAAACCCAAAAAGCTGGGCATGGTGGCACATGCCTGTAATCACAGCGACTAGGGAGGCTGAGGCAGAAGGATTTCAAGTTTAAGGCTAGCCTCAGCAAATTAGCAAGACCCTCAGCAACTTGGTGAGACCCTGTCTCAAAATAAAAAATAAAACCAAAAAGGGCTGGGGTTGTGGCTCAGTGGTTAAGCACCCCTGGGTTCAGTGCCTGGTTTACTCCCCTGCTCCCAAATGCCTATGTCACACCATTGGAGATTCTGATTCAATTACTGTGGGGTGTGGCCTTGGCATTGGACTTTTCATTCTCTCCCTACCCCTGCTTTCACCAATGTGCAGCTCCAATTGGGAACTGTGGCTACGAAAGGCAGTGAGGTAGACCTGGGGCTATTCAAGCACCTTTCCTGAGGCACAGCCTCGGGCAGAGTTTGCTGGAAAAGACCTGATGATCGCATACTGAGGTGAATGTGTGGCCTGGAGAGAGAGGCCCTGGGTAAGATGTCCTCTTAAAAAAAGTAAGCCCTGACTTATTCATCTGTGGTGTGGGAATGGTGACAATTTTGGCACGGCTTACCTGGAATCCTAGTATTTTAGGGCCGGAAGTCAATTTAAGAGATCCTCACTAAGGTCGAAAGAAGTTGGATGACTTGCCTAAGACTAGGAAATAAGATGCGGAGCCGTGGGTAAGACTGAGAAGCAGAAAGGAGAGTTGATAAAAGGCTAAAGTCACACTGAGTCATGGGTCCAAATCCATGTCAATCACTCGGGCTATGTAGCTTTGAGCAACATGGAGGGGCAGGTGAGCAGGGGGGAATAAAGGGTGCTGTCAACAAGGACCAGCCCCAGAGGACCCTGGAATTCACATCTCAATTCCAGTTACCTTTCTATTTCCTATGCTGAAGAGGTAATAAGTCCCCATAAGACAGCAGGAGAACTTTGCAGCATTAGGTACTCTGGGGAATTTTTTTTTCTCTTGGAGAAACCCTCTTGTCTCCCTCCACTCACCTGAAAAAGGGAAGCTTATTTGAAACTCAAATATTAAAAGCATAGAATTATTAAGATAACCTGCTTGGAATTAGAGGAGGAAACTAAAACCCATAGAATGTGGACCCAGTTCTCACACTTTGCAAGTTGGGCCACCGTGGTCCCAGAACACAGGTCTTCTTACTCCTGACCCACTGCATCTTCTACGATTCCATCCTGAGACATTATTAGTATTATTGATGATAATCACATGTGGGGTTCGGTGGGTAGAAGCAATATAAACAGAGATAGCGGTTAAAATATCTCCAGCCCCTGTGGTGCAGACATCACAAATCACAACAGACACCACATCTGTGCATCTTGACTGGAAGTGAGCTGGACTCTGCTTGGACATGGGATGTCCCCTGTGCACAAATGGACCAACATCAGGAAAGACAGTGGAATACTTTCGTCTCTTTGCTTCAAAATTCCTGGAGATGGAGACTCCTTTTGAGAACTGATTGAAAACCTTGTTTGGGGTGACCTAGGTAGGCTTCTATCAACATTTCCATCTGGACAATTGACATAAGGACGTTCCCAGGTATTTAGGGCTAAATGAATTTAGGGCAAACGATTCATTTCCTGGTATAAGCATAAAGAACTTTTTGTTCTTATTATTCCTGGGGTGGGTATGGACTAACGTGAGAACTGAACTTCAGAAGGACATTGGTGCCTGCCACGATCCCCACGGGAAGGGAGTTTTTCAGGATGGTGTTTTGGAGGCGAGCCCGATGCTCTTTCCCTTAATGTTGGACTCTGCCTTAGCTATCGGTGGAAACAAGTGGAATTCCTCACATGTGATCATTTTCACCCTCAGATACGGCAGTTTGATATGGTTCAAGCTAATATTGACAGAACCCAACAATGACCTCAGGTACCACTCTGGAGAGTGGGAAGAAACGGCTCTGTTGAATCTTTTTTTTTTTTTTTTTTGTACCAGCAATTAAACGCAGGGATGCTTAACCACAGAGCCACATTCCCTACCTCTTTTTATTTTTTTTTATTATGAGACAGGGTGTCACTAAGTTGCTTAGGGCCTCCCTAAGTTGCTGATACTGTCTTTGAACTTGAGATCCTCCTGCCTCTGCCTCCCCTGTAGTAAGGATTAAGGACATGCTCCACCCTGCCCAGCCCTGATTGCTATTTTGAGGAGAGGTGGCAGTTCTAATGGTAGGGACAGACATGGATCCATATTTTGGTTGCATCAAGTGCTCCCACGCATCTGCCCAGCTTCTCTTTATCTTTATTCAGGGTCATTTATTGTGAAACCAAGCCATTTAACAAGAGTCTCCTAATTCATCAAAGGAACCCAGGCAGGAGAGATTGGCATGTATTTTGCAAGTTACAGAATAGAAATAGACCTGTCCTAAAAGTTAATCCCCTATGTCACAATCATGAGAACAGGGCTGAGTAAGGACTTGAGAAAAAACCTTGTTTCTTTTTCTCATTTGATCAGAGGGGCACAATCTGTAATATTTCACAATTAATTTGTTATATATAAGACCACCTGGGAAGATCAGTTGCATTCAGGTAATACAGAACTGGATGCATTTAAAAAATCTCAAGAGGTGACCCTAATACAAAAGGAAACACAAATGAACAGGCCAACAAAAGAACTGACCAAATTGTTACAATTCTGCAGCCTTCAATGCCAGTTTATTAAATTACATCTATTAAATACATAAACATATGCAACCTTTCATTTACAGGAATTAGAATTTGTACAGTATAGTGCCTAAAGACACGGGATGCATACCATTTAAGTACATATCCAACAACATACAATATGCATTTTACGTTGCGGTTGTGACGTTTTAACATAAAACATAAAATCAATGAAAGCACGTGGGGCTTATTACTAGAATCACATAAATACCTACATTTGTTCAATCTACACACCCCCAAAACAAAAGAGGGGGAAGTTACATATTTTAATGACTTTAACAATAAAATCATTTAAGTGCAGCTGCTTTATTTGCTCAGCATCTTGTGTGCTTCCTCCCTCCTGCATTACACCACGAGGCGAGGACTTGCCTGTCACCTTCCCGCTCCGCTCTCCAGATCTAGGTAAGTGTGGCATATGACAGAGGCTCAAAAATAATTGACTCATGGGTGAAACTGAAAAACCTTTGGGCTCTGGCATCAGGAGATAGGAATTGGACTCTCAATGTTCTGACTACCTGCTGACTAGCACTGGGTCACTTATGTCACCTCTCTGAGCCTGAGTTTCTTCATCCTTGAAATGATGTAACCTTCTGCAGATCATGTCAGCCATGACATTTCTCTGCTGTCCAAGATCTCAGAGTCACGTTGTGTTGGATGTTTTCTAGACAAGTGGGACATGACTGCGTCGTCTAGGCTGAGCCACTGGACTCTTGGCAAGGCCACAGAGTCATGGATTTGGAAAAGGCTTCGAAAATCCTTTGGCTCAGTCCCTTCCCCAGTCTCAAGGAAGAAGTGGCTTCCACAAAATTCTTGTGATGAGTCTTTTGCTTGAATATCTTCGGGAAATGAGGAATCATTACCTGGAGCAATTCTATTTGGGGGCACAAAGTTCACTTGGTTGTGAAGTCCAGAGATGGTGACCCGGAACCCTAACTTTCAGCTCCAACCCTTTTCTCCAGGGATATATGGAAGAATTCTCCTCCCCTTTCTACATTGCCCCCTTGGTATTTGAAGATACTTTTTTTGTTCTTCTCTGGTCATAAATTGCTCACTATTAGCCAAGAGTAGAGCATAATTGGATGATCCCAGAATTACGACTCAGGAAGACAGAACCTGGCTCTAGATCTGCTGTTAACTCGTGTCATCCTGTATGAGTAACTTCTATTCAGGCTGGTACAATAGTTTCTTAAAAAGGAGTGATGGAAGAGGCGGGGACAAATGTGTCTCAGAGCTTGGGAGATTGTAGATATGGTTGTTAGAGTGGGGCGAGGCATGAATATGGCTTCTCTGACCTAACCATTCACCACTGGTGCAAAAGGATTTGGGGGTTAATAGTTCACTGAATTCTCCAAAGGCCTAGCTGCCAATAAGATGCAATAATATTAACACCAAGAATAATGATGTACACTGAAAGAAAATTCTGCTAAAAATGACAAAAGTTTCCAGGACTCTGGGCCATGAAAGAACAGAAAAAAATTTGAGGCGGGAGAGATCGGCATGTGTTTTGCAAGTTACAGAATAGAAATAGACCTGTCCTACATCCTATGTCACAATCATGGGAACAGGGCTGAGCAAGGACTTGAGAAAAAACCTTGCAAGAGAACATTGGCAATGGCCATGCCTTATGTATGGTGAGCTAATTGACCTTTTATAATCCAGGGAGTGATAGAGCTTGGACTGAAATGGAGCCAAGGACTCTGACATGCCTTGTCACTGAACCCAACTGACACATTTTAGGATATGAAAAAAATACGATTTTCACTTTTCCTATTGTATCTTAATCCAAAAAAAATTTTAAAAAAGTAGAAATTTTAGTAGCCCAACAATTCTGCCAAATAGATCTAAACCATGCTAAGGTCAAAATGCTAGTGACCCATGAATTTGTTGAGAAACACAGTCTTTTCAAATCATCTCGGGGTCATCTTTAGAATTAGAATATTTTCAAGGGTGTTGGTGACCAAACATGAGACCAGTAAATGATGATCTTTCTCTACATGTAGCTTATTAAATAGTGCATCCAACCTTAGAAAAATGGTATCTTTGTTTTTTCCTATATTTATTTATAAAAAAACTGCTCTTTGAGTAGCTATTAAAAAAACAGAATAAATACAAATCACTTTGTTAATGCTCAGACTGCATCGAATGGTACCCTTTTTTTTTGTAATAAGAAAGCATCCATGCGCCCAAAGTTAGCTAATTAATAAGCTAATTTACAACCAAACTAAATTAAGAGATATGCAGAAAGTGGAGTTACAGAGCAGTTAGAATCTGCATGTCTGAGACTAAAAATAATTTATTTCTGTATCCTCAGGGTAAGTAGGTACTCAGTAAATGTTTGTGGAATTGATTAGAGTTCGGGTTTTTAAGAGCCATTTAACCTGTACAGAACTTTCTCCCTAAATTATCTGTTTTATAAAGCATCCCCTTCTCTCCCAAGCTCTGAATGCATGCCATTAGCCCCCTCTGGGGACTATCACAAGTTCTTAGGAAGCATTTTTCCACCTTGCTTTTAAAAATAGCAACAATCACGTCTGCTATCAAGATAATGCCTTGGAAACAGAAGTTCTGACTTGAGCGTTATTAGGAATGTGTGGCTGAACACTACAAGATAGTTAAGAATTTCACACACCAACAGCCACATAATTCAATAAACGAGCTGACGACAGGCACAAAATAAATACTTGGCAGAGATTTTGCCAAAGATTCAAGTGTCTTAAGATATTAGGAAATTTCTGTCCTGGATAAACTTCTAAATCCACTAGATCACCCTTGAGCAAATTTGAAGGTCCTCGACACAAAGCCTATTAGTGGAGCAGGTGAGTGGTTCCCTGGGGCCTCTTTGGTGCAAATCCTTTTCTGGCAGCCCTGGTTGCTGGAAGCTCTTCTGCACTGGGTAGACACAGCATTCTGACTTCTAATTCAGAATGGGATGCTAGTTCTGATCCTGGAGCTATGCTAGGCCATTGGTGAGGCATTCTTGATATACAATAAATATGGTTCTAGGGGCTGGTTGGGGGAACATTCTTGGTCACACTAATTTTAGAGTTAATGAGAAACCTTTCCTTTCTGCTTGAAGCAGGGGATGATTCCTACTTTGGAGTTGCCCTTTCCTTGTGGTCACTGGGGGCTGCCCACCTTCTTTCAGATCTTACTTCCTCTAAGAAGACTCTGAACCAGGTGGAGGCCACAGCCTTCCCTGCCCCCAGTGTCCCTGAGTCTTGAGCTGACTGAAGAAGCTGAAGGTAAGAAAGAAGCCCGGAGAAGTTACCCTAGCAGAGGTCAGAAGATTCGTGGGGAGTTGTCATCTCTCAACGGAGAAACTGGACATTGGTTTATATTTAATTATTACTCAACTGATGTTGATCCAGTACCACGACTCAACCCGTCACTGTGTTCAGGACCCACGTCTAATGTCTCTTTGCCTCTAGAGTTGCCTGGCAACCAGTGTAAGAGTGAGTCCAGGATCAAGTTCTGCTGAGACCTATCTATGAGGTCTTCCATGATCAGGAGCATGTCTAGTAGAGGCTGTGGTGCAGGAGGTTCCCAGCTGTGTCACCCTGAGATGCTCTCAGATTACACAGCCTGCAGAAAGTTAACCCTTTGCATTCCAAGGAGCTCAGAGGATCCTGGGAAACAAATTGGTGGGTTCCAGTCAACAGAGGCTAAGTGAGCAGAACTGCCATCCGACCTTTGATGTAGCAGGGCACGAGAATCACACCAACGAGGGCATATGTATCACTGAAGCATAGAAGGGACATTCTCAATGTCCTCTAGACTGGGCTGATTAATTAACCCTATATTTAAGTCCCTTATATTTTAAGGGAATAACACCCAGTTAAGTCTCTGTACATAAAGTTGCAAAATAAACTTCAAAGTGGACCCAGGTTAACCCATCCAGATTTGATGGCTGACATTTTTTTCCTTCCCAGAGAACAAATTCTGTTGTCTCCTGGCATCAATCAAGTTTTGTGTATGTCTAGTTCACTTGAATGATCTTCATGTTTCTTGAGTGATTTGATCAACGGCTTATCTTCACAAGACAGTTCTAGAAATAACATTTTCAGATGACATATGTAATTTGGGGGGGTTTGAAGTTCTTCTTTGGAGTATCTCAATTGATATTTGACCAGGAAACATTTAGTGGTAATTATGTAAGTTTTGAGTAGAATGTGTCTTGTTCTTCACAGTGCCCAGAACACGATAGGTACACAAGAATACTGCTCTGAACCATGCACTTGCTGAGGTTTATGATATGCAGGTGGAACTCACACTTGCTTATTTTGGTAGTTGTGTACACAATCAAGAGAATGGTAGCTTTTGTCATAGACCAGACATGGCATGAAGACCAATTCCTTTTTGAACAAAATTCATGTAAAATACCATCTCTCTCTCTCTTTCTTCTTCAGAATAGGCATGAAGGTATGTGAAACACCATAAAGGATTTTTCCTCCTCAGGGTATACAGTTTTCTTGGACTTTCTTTGGGTTTTGTCAAAAGCTCCTGAACTAAGGCAAAACTCTGATCAAACTGAACCATAAACGGAGTACAGGTGACAATCACCTAGCAGAGAGGTGTGGAAATGTCCTTTAAATCCTGATCTGAGCAGACAGTTCGTTCGCTTGCTGATCAGTGTTCCAGAAACTCGATGCTCCTTCAAGCCACCGTGAGGACTTGTCTGCTCTATTCTGCTTCCCCCTCCCCCCCAATTAGTATTCTCATCAGTGTGAACTCTGGGGCCCTACATTTCATAGCTAAACCACTGTCCCTGTGGAATGCCCCCTACCTCTGACCCCAAGAAAACCCCTGGCTATAATTACATCTGAATGGACCAAATTGGGAGGTAGGAGGCAGGGACACCTGCTTTACCCCTATAGCAAGAAGGCCCCAAAGAAGGTCTTATCTTCTTTTGTGTAATCCACCAAGGAGATGTCACTGACATTCACCATCAGCTTGTCCCCTTCTCTCAAGGAGAACATGGCCCCGAGGTAGAGGGGCTGGAACCAGTTGTTGCTAATTTCACACACAGACTTGGTCCCTGTTAGGAGCTGGGCGGGCTCCGGGTAGCTGTCCGTTACCTTGGTGATGACCACGATGATGGAGTCCGGCTTGATCTGTTGTCTCCCCTGGCTGATGCTGCCACACTCAGACTTGGTCCCACGGAACGTGATCTGGGAGTAAACAAAGTAGTCTCCCGACTCTGGGATCACCAGGAATTTGTTGGTGTACTTCATCTTGTTCTTGGTGAAGGCCAAGCCCAGTTCATGTTCCCAGTGCAGAGCTGGGAACTGGTTTTTCAGGTGTGGTGAGGGAGTCTGTCTCACAACTGCAAAGATAAGAAAGAGGTTTGAATGATTCAAGGTGGAACCCGTGGACTTTGCTAAAAAGTCTTCTGTCATTTTTCAAAGAGCACAAGGACTAAGATAAACCAAGGACTACCAATGGCCCTGGGGAGGAAGGGTATGTGAGTAGAGGTGGATGCTTGTTCAGGGTGTGGCATCTGGGATGGGGGACCTGGGGAAAATGACTTTGCTTTACTCAGGTTGAGCTTTCTGATTGAACAATTTTGGAATTTTACCAGAGGCCTGTAATCCTGAAAAACAGTGAAGGTTAAGAAATCCCCTCACTCCTCTGTGTTCCAGAAAATGGCTTACAGCAAAGGGCTGTCTTCCCCAAACAACTTAGCCCAGCTTATGGATGCCACCCTTGTCTACCCACGACCAGGCCAGATACCACAGGAATGATGAGCACAACTGTTTTATCCTCATGGACCAACTGGAATAAAATGCTTATTGACCAAACTGGTTAAGCTTCTTTCCTTCTCCCAGGACCTGGGCTTTGGCCCAGCCTCAGCCTGAGCAGCAGATAGCCCTCCTGAGACTAGGCTAGCCTTGGGGTAGAACATTCTCTGATCCAATCGTGCCCCCCTTTCACCCCACTTCCCTGTACCTGCTTCTTTCTAGTTTTGTTCACTTTGCTTATAGAGATCAAACACAGACATTTTTTAGCTTCACTCTGGAGAAACAGCATATCTCACTGTCACAGATTCTTCCTAGAGCCTTAGTCCCCTCCCAGGCCCAGTATAGACAGCCCTACCTATCTTCAGTTCCGCATCCACAGATTCAACCAACTGAGGATGAAGATGGAAAATACTGCAAACAAAACAGAACAAACCTGTGTCTGTACTGAACGTATACAGACTTCTTCTTTTCATGATTCCCTAATCAATACAGTAGAAAACTCTTTACAGAGCATTCACATTGTATTAGCTATTATAAATCGTCTAGAGTGATTTAAAGACAAGGTAGGACTTACATGAGTTATGTGTAAATACTATAGCATCTTACATAAGGGACTTCCATCTGAGGCTTTGGGTATTTGCAGGAGCCCTGGAATCAATTCCACAGGAATACTGAGCCCAGGACTATAGTTTCTTCTTTCCCTTCCCTCCCACCTCTAGTAATAATTCTTTTTGTATAATGAGTCTCCTTATGGAATCTGTCTTGGTTTTTAATAGACAGATCTTTAAAAAAATAGAGATAATACTGTGGAAAGGATTAAAAGAAGTGATATGTGTAAAACCCCCAGCTATTGGGATATTCTCTAAAGTTTATTCACTTTTATCAGGAGAGAGCGAGAGAGAGAGAGGTTCACATCTCTGCATTCCAATTCTCATCCAAAGTCAAGAGGAATCACAGGCCGTAATTAATAAAGAATTACCTTGCAGTACATGTTGGAAGCAGAGACTTAGAACATTTTGGAAATTCTTTTTCCACATTGACAGAGCCAAAATATAAGTCAATGTAATTGACTTGTGGAGTGGAAGGGACCTGGGCTTGGGGCCATTGGGCCCAGTACCAACTGTGATTCTGCAATACACTGGCTCATTAATCAACTCTGCAGGTTCACTCTCTTCTCTGAGCCTCAGTCTCCTGTCTGTGAACTGGGGATAAAGCTTTTCAAGAGTGTCATTCTGAAGATTAAGTGTACATAGCGGACGTGATTATTTTTTTTTTAATCACAATTGGCTGGATAAAGTTGCACTCAATTTTTCTTCCCTCAAATAAATCTAACTTTCATTTTGACAGACAAAAAAACCAAAAACCACTCTATTTTCTTTGAGATCTGTTTATATATGTTCTTATGTCTGCATTAGTCATACGTAGACATTATATAAAACATACTAGTGAATGCTTTTATGAAAATGTTAATAGCAGAAGGCAAGGAGTAGAATCAAACTTGATTGAAACCACTGATTTCAAATAAGATATTCTGCAGTAAAACTAATTCTTATGGGGAGAAATAAAACCATTTTTATTTCCTATAACTGCTTTTTTGAAACCCATAGCAATTGCCATTATGTACCCAATCTACAGTTTTGGGATAGGTTGTGTTTAAAGGAACCATTTAGCAACCGGCACACCCACTGGGCATCCAGAGATCTAGTTTCTGGTTTTGTATAGTGTCTTCCCCATTGTTGAATGAACTAGGGTCTCCTTTGCAACTATGACACATTCCAAATGTGTACGGACTTCTCTTTTTTTTTTTTTAATTTTTTATTGTTGGTTGTTCAAAACATTACATAGTTCTTGATATATCATATTTCACACTTTGATTCAAGTGGGTTATGAGCTCCCATTTTTACCCCATATACAGATTGCAGAATCACATCAGTTACACGTCCATTGATTTACATATTGCCATACTAGTGTCTGTTGTGTTCTGCTGCTTTTCCTATCCTCTACTATCCCCGCTCCCCTCCCCTCCCCTCCCCTCCCCTCTTCTCTCTCTACCCCCTCTACTGTCATTCATTTCTCCCCCTTGTATTATTTTCCCCTTTCCCCTCACTTCCTCTTGTATGTACTTTTGTATAACTCTGAGGGTCTCCTTCCATTTCCATGCAATTTCCCTTCTCTCTCCCTTTCCCTCCCACCTCTCATCCCTGTTTAATGTTAATCTTCTTCTCATGCTCTTCGACCCTACTCTGTTCTTAGTTACTCTCCTTATATCAAAGAAGACATTTGGCATTTGTTTTTTAGGGATTGGCTAGCTTCACTTAGCATAATCTGCTCTAATGCCATCCATTTCCCTGTAAATTCTATGATTTTGTCATTTTTTAATGCAGAGTAATACTCCATTGTGTATAAATGCCACATTTTTTTTTATCCATTCATCTATTGAAGGGCATCTAGGTTGGTTCCACAGTCTTGCTATTGTGAATTGTGCTGCTATGAACATCGATGTAGCAGTGGTACGGACTTCTCTTGTCCCCCCACTAGATGGCCTTTGTGAACTCCACATAAAGGAAGCCTCTGTTCCTGCTTTCAAGATGACAGGCTAATTTTTTAAAAGAATTCTTCTTAGATGATGCAAAAGCAAAATCCGTGAAGCCTCCAGTTAAGGCAAGTTCTATTGGATTGGCTTGCAATTGGCTATGTCGACATCAAAAGGTAGGAGTTGTGAGAGGAAGTGTGTTGTCATGGAAAGTGCAGTTTTGAAAGGCAAGCTGAAGTCGGAATACTTCCATTTCCTGGACAACTGGCTAGGAACATGTGACTTTAGTTGCCTAAGCCATAGTTTTCCATCTGTGAATGGGGCCATCTAATGCCTGGTTATAGGACTAATATGTAGATTAAATGAGATAATGGAGGTCAAATGCCTGTTGCAGTCTGGCACATATTGGGAGCCCAGTGAGAGATGGCCTCTTCCCCAGTTTCTATGTCTCTTTATTCATAAAAAGAGGGATGGCATCTCCATATGCATACCCAGTCTCCCTCCCGTTCTTACACAAAAGGGGAAAATGACGGCAACTTGGCATCTCCCTGGTACTAATCCTTACTCAGGACTTGCCACCAACAATCCCCTCTTAGTCAAATAGTAACACAAAAATCTTGGGCTGCAAGGATATTCCCTTGACTGTTGCAAATGTTCACTGGTTAAGAGAGGACACTTGCTTTTTAACTTTCTTGTTTCTCAGTGGGTTTTTTAACACACACACTTCTGCATTCTCTCTCTCTCTCTCTCTCTCTCTCTGTCCTCTGGAGTTTCAGAGGTCTATGAACTTCAGGTATGTGGGACCTGGAATTTCCACATTAGACTTAGAAAACTGGCCATCTGCTGAAATGATGAGATTCCTCTGAACAGGTTCACATTACAGGAAATTCTTTGGAAATAACTTCTTGAATGCAAATGTCTAATGACAACATCTTGAAGGGGGTATAGGTGAAATGGATAGATTGCTAAGTTTGGGGCCCTTTCATCTGTGACCAGATCCAGAACTACTTGAAGTTCCAGTCTAAGGAAGTCCATTTCTAAATGACTGACTATGTGAATCAAGAGAGAGAGAGAGAGAGAGAGAGAGAGAGAGAGAGAGAGAGAGAGAGAGAGAGAGAGATATGGAGAGGAGAGGAAAGGAGGGGAGGGGAGGGGAGGGGAGGGGAAGGGGAAGGGAAGGATGATAGAATCAGAAAGTATGCAAGAGACATAGGCCTTTGGATCCTTCATAGGGAGGGAGACATCTGGAAACCTTTGATTGAGAGAAATCTGTTACCAGGGTCTGTGGTTTCCAATTTAAAGCTACCAGAATGAGTTTGAGTAAATATACTGAAAGAAATCTTGGGACTATGGACACTCCCAGTGGCCTTTCTCTCTTGTCTGAATCTCAGCTTCAAGGTTGTTTCCTGAAATCTTTTCTTATTCTACTCCAGGGGGTCACAGCAACTTACATTGCTTATGTTATTTGAACAAATAATGGTACTTGTTTTATTTCCTTTTCCCCATTACAACTTAACCCAGGACTCTTACCTGTCAGGTGTGCCCTGGGCTTCTCTCTATCAGCTTGGAGAGGTGCGTCTGTAACAAAAGGAGAGATGCTTGCATAAGTCAGAGGTGACGGGGGTGAGGACTGCACTTTGGGAGTTTGGGAGAGAACATTGGTCTCGGCCAGCCTGGTCCAGTTTCACTCCTGTGGACTTGGGATTGGTATGTGGAACCTGCCGTAAGCACTTCTGGGGACAGGGGAGATTTAGGAGAGTCTTGAGTGCAAATGGATCTTGGCCCCATGATTTGGGAAGTTGTCTGAGCTGAAACTCATTTTTCTCATCTCTAAGATGGGCCCTGTGATCTCTTTCATGGATGGAGAGTTTTTATCATGATTCTTGGCACATGGTCCTTGCTCGGTAAAGTAGAACGTGCTGCTCCTTCTCCCCATGCTGCTTTCATGAGAGCTAACTGGCCTTTTGCTCTCTCCATGGTTCCTCTCATTCTACCCATGAGGTATCTCAATGGCCCAACAAACATGGGTCAGGAGAGGACACTTGCTTTCTAACTTTCTCGTTTCTCAGTGGGTTTTTAACACACACACTTCTGCATTCTCTCTCTCTGTCCTCTGGAGTTTCAGAGGACAGGTGGAATCTACTCTGTAGCTCTCTGAACTTGGGAGGTCCTTTTCCCTCTCTGGGCCTTCATTTCCCCATTAGTTCTTCAGAAAACCTTAGAATTTCCCTTTGACTCTCAGAGATGATGATATTGAATAAAGGGTATTCTAACTGCAGGGATAAAGCTGATGGTGTTGATAATGATAAAAAGCAAAAGGCCACCCTGTACTTCTGATGTGCCGGGTATTGTCCTCATCCCTTTATAGGAATGAACTAATTGAATTTACTCTAACTCTGTTGAGGAGCTACAAAACCAGGTTTAGAGGTGAATAAATGGTGACAGAGACAGGTGGAATTGTTTGATCAGGGGTCATATGCTAGTACATTCCAGGACTATGGTTTGCTTTCGGGCCACCAGCTCTGTAGGCCCTGCACTTGGCCATAGTGCTGTTGCGCCCTCTTAGTAATGAGGGGAAGCCTCCCTGTTCCTCTAGGTCTGCACCATCAGCTTAGCAACTGGATGATTCAAGATCCATCTCCCAAAGGCCAATCTATCACTATTAGAAATGTTCTTGCTCCCCCAAGAAAGGCCCTCAAAGATGAACATACTTACAAAATGGCTGATGTGAGGTTCCAAACTCCTGTTCTTTTGGAATCTGTTGAGAAAGAAGGATATGGTTTAGACTCCCTGTGGTCCTTGTGACCCCAGGGCATGGTATGATCAGGATGCTGCTGCTGGGTCCTCTGTGACGAGGGACATGGTGGGAGACTATTTTGGTTGGTGAGAATCTTGCACCTTAGCGCTCCACTTTCCTCTTGGGCCACCCCTAGTGGCCTTTCTCTCTTCTGCTTGCCCTTGAAACTCAGCTTCAAAAGTTCTTTCCGAAGAGCTTTTCTTATTGGATTCCAAGGGATCTCAGAAACTTACCATTGCTCCTATTATTTGAATAAATAATGGTATTTACTTTATCCCCCCCATCACAACTTAAAAATGGGAACTTTTCTTAAAAGAAGGATACAGCAAAAGAAATAATGGACATGATCCCCTCTACATCATCCTACCCCTTCTTCCTTGTTGGCTTACAATACAAAATGTGTATCATCATCGCAGTCCTGGTCTGTGAGTCATTTCACGTGGCAGGGGAAATGTAACCTCCCGGGGGGCAGACTGGCTGAATTTGAATCATGGTTCCATCATTTATTAACAATACGATTTTGAGAAAGACTTTCCTCTCTGAGCTTGTGTGTCCTCATTCGTGAAGTGGGGATAACAACATTCCTGACCCTAAGTGACTTGCAGGGTGAAGGGGAGGTAAAATCAGAAAATGCAAGAGTCAGTGAGTGCAAAGGACACATGGGAAAAGAGCGAGCCACAGGTCACAAGTCTAGACTTAAAGCTCAGGAGCAAATGCACGCTCTTAGCTAGGGGTCATGTCCCTGTCTCACATTTTGCAATGTTTTAAAAAATGCTCTGATATGAGTTTGACTCAGCCCAGCTCTCTGACTTGGTTCTTGTAACTACACAGTCCCCACTAATGGCTGCTCCTCCTGGCACCGTGAATACTTGATCTGTTTTATGACTTATAAGTCCGTGTGTGCACACGTGTGTGTTGTGAGTGCACTAGGGAATGGGGAATCGCCTGTGTGTGTGGTGGTGAGTGTGTGGCTGTCTCTGCATGGTCGTGTGGCTGCAGCAGTGTCACATGGAGGTGAGGTCTGGGAGCAATTCTGTCACAGCAGTGACTCTGTAGAGCTGGCACCTCCAGGCTCCCTTTTCCCTCAAGCTGCCCTACCTCACCTCCACTGGAGGCCCTCTCAAGGGCAAAGGCTGGTCTTTGACTGATGAGCTCACTTCATTGTCCCTCTGTCCCCTTTTCATCTGTGTCCCCGTTCTGTTGATGGTACCATGACTGCTCCCCTGGGTTCCCAGGTCTGAAATTCGCTCCTGTCTTCTTCCATAAACACAAGATGTGCCATTTCTGTTTCGTGGCTCTCGCATTCATACTCCACCCCAGGCCTTGCCATGCTGCTCTTCTGGAATCTTCCAGCAGCCTCCCGGCTGGTCTTCAGCCTCCAGTCTCTCCCTTTCTCAGATCCGTTCCCTGGCCTGCCTTCTAAAGCTTCGCTGTGTCAACACATAACTGCTCGTAGAATCTTCAGTGCTACCCCTGGCTTCCAGAAGTGTCCCATCTTGTCCTGACAGTGAGGTTCCCATTTACCAGCTCAGCCTTGGCCACTGGCTATTTCCTCCTCCCCAAGCCCTCGGCACCCCAGCTCTAAGAGGCAGCCGCAGCACCTGACTCAAAGGATTTAAAAGTGCCGTAAGTGCAGCTGCATTATGGAGGGAGTGGTGACGCGGTGCTACGCTAAGCCCCTCACAGGAGTCGTCTTCAGTTTCACAAGGACACTCTAAGGTGGACGCGTTCACATTCCCGTATTGACAGTGGGGCTCATGAAGGGGAAATAACTCACCTAGTTTCCTACATCTGGAAAGTGGAAGAGTAGGATTTAACTCAGGTCATGTGACTGCAGAATCCCAAGCCCTAAGCCACTGCACCCTGCAGCTGCTGGGCCAGCTCCTCATCAGCTGAGGTGGGAGATAAGTTTCAGCAGTTCCATGAGAGGTGACAGCAGGACAAGCCCAAAGTTCAGGAAACAGATCTGACCCAAAGGTGAGGAAATCAGGGGAAATCACCCTGAAGTGGATCTTATAGGTCCTGCAGACTTCAGCCAGGTGAGCAAAGAGGCTGTGGCCATTCTAGACCTCGTAACAGCTTGTGCAGGAGCAAGGAGGCCTGGTAGAAAACGGGGAAACTGGAAAACCGGGCCTTTCTTCTACAGGTGTGCAGTTTGTGTGGGGTCACGAGGACAGAGATCTTCAAAAAACCTAGACCCAAGTGCTGTGAGCACCCGTCCAACATCAGCAACTTTGCTGGGCTTGAGAAGCAGCCCAGGAGTGAGCTGTTCTCTGACTTGCTATGGACAGAGCTGATAAAGGAATTATTCTCTTTGCAGGGCAGAGAGCTGCAGGTGGGGTCCCAACTAGGGAGCTCTTGATTGCACACCCTGTGTAAGGAGGGGTATCTGCCTTGGTTGGCCTTCGTTTTGCTTCATTTAATTTCCCGCTGAGAAATCTTCTTAAATATCCTGTTTAGGTTTGGCTGAATAGACACTCAGTTAAGTTTGGAGCCTTTTCTTTTTTGCCTGGGAATCCCACTATTATCAGCATTTTACCTGGGACACAAACACGATTTCCCAATTGCTCTGTTGGATTTCTACTCTTTCGACATGAGTTTTACTTCCATATATGGAAGGATGGGTGAAATTTTAGAGGCCTATTATGATGCCAAACAGCTGGAGGCTGTGCCAGTGCCTGTTGGCAGATGTCACAGGCCACGACATTCTGACAGTCCCCAAGAAGAACATCGGTTCGGACTCTCCTCAGGAACAGACTCCAGGTTTCCATTGCTGCTTCTCTTAACAGTGACTCTGTCTAGCACCAGAGGAAGATTACTATGATAGGAAAAAGTAACGAACGAGGAAGAGACTGGAGAGGATGGAACAGTAGCATATGTGAGGGAAGGTTTGGGCACTTGGGCTGTCCCAGTGCTTGCTCTTGACATGGTTGTTGGCAAAATCAGGGCAATAAAATGTATTGCTGTTTTCCAACCCTGGCCCATCTCCATCGCTTCTGGGTCACTCTGGGGCACCAAGAAGACAGTGGCTCCTGAGGAGAACTGTTCACTGCAGCATTGGCCTCCAAATTAGAAGAGGCATGAGGCCCATGCTGAAGAATAGGATTTACTCCCCTATACATGTCTGCTCAAGCAGCTTGCTGAGAGCCAGGGTCCAATTTTATTCTTTTTTTGGTATTGGGGATTGAACTCAGGGGCACTCGACCACTGAGCCACATCCCCAGCACTATTTTGTATTTTATTTAGAGACAGGGTCTCACTGAGTTGCTTAGCGCCTCACCATTGCTGAGGTTGGCTTTGAATTCGTGATCCTCCTGCCTCAGCCTCCTGAGCTGCTGGGATTCCAGGCGTGAGCCACCGTGCTTGGCCCAATTTTATTCTTTATTTGTGTGCTTATCACTTTTCTTTCTCTAGTGGGATTTAAGGAGGGATCCAATCTGCCTGCTCATCTCACTACTGTGTTCCCAGTAACCAGCATCCCCCATGGGATCATACAACTGGCAAAATGCACAGTTCTCAGGCATCAGGAAGAGAGAGGCAGAGAAGAGAGCAGGAGAGGGAGTAAAGTTCAGATTTAATGACTGCAGTCAGATTTTGCAATCCAGAAATCTAGAAGAGAGATTTGTTTATGATTAGAAAACTTCAGTTGGGGCTGGGGATGTGGCTCAAGCGGTAGCGCGCTCGCCTGGCATGCGTGCGGCCCGGGTTCGATCCTCAGCACCACATACAAAGATGTTGTGTCCGCCGAAAACTAAAAAATAAATATTAAAAAAAGTTCTCTCTAAAAAAAAAAAAAAAAGAAAACTTCAGTTGCATAAGAGTGGTTAGCTATTATCTCAGTGCTGGGGTCTTTAAAAGTCTGCAGGCTTGTGGCTGGGGTTGTGGCTCATCGGTAGAATGCTCACCTAACACGTGCAAGGCACTGGGTTCGATCCTCAGCACCACATAAAAATAAATAAAACCAAGGGTATTGTCTAACTACAACTAGAAAATAAAAATAAAAACAACCAGAAAATAGTCAACAGGTCTGTGTGGAGCACTGTTGAGGCTTTATAAATCTCTACTGAGGGTTGCAAGGCTTGGCCAGGAGCCAGAGTCAGCAAAGGCAAATGTGTACACCTGTGGGCGTACGCCCTCGTGGGAGAGGGGCATGCCTGTGACCACCAGTGTACGTTATCCCTGGAAAAACGCTGGTGACTCCTGTACCCCACCCCACTTTCCTGACCTATAGGAAACTTTCACTCTCACTTAATTTTCTTTCTTTTTGTATATTGGTTGGTCATCCCTGTCGCAAACTAACCACAACCTATTGCTACAGGCATTTCTAGAATTACTTTAATTCTTCAAAGGGGGCATAAGCAAGGGTGGCAAGAAAGGGGAGACTTATTTAGCTGAGTGTCCCCCTGGGTGGCAGGTCCTGCACTGGGCACTCATGTGTTATCCTCATCTAAGATTCTATTTCAAAGAAGCAGTTGGCATTATCATTTTATGAATCTATGCAAGACTTATAATGGGGGCTTACGGAGGATAAGCAACTGTTCAAGGTCAAAGACGAACAGAGAGCCTGGGATCTGAGCACGTGCAAACCCTGGCACGTATCGGGAGCTCCATAAACTTTAACTGAGGACAAGAGATGGAGGAGCCTGAAATGAAATGGCCTTTGAGATTTTCTGGCACTTCCCCAGGAAGCTCCCTGGAGTGTATTTTAACTAACGACCCACTTAGCCTTTCCTCCCATATTCTGTAGTCATTCCCTGCATCTATTCATAAACAGGAAGAGAGATTGATTTCTCGCTGTCTGGATGCTGCGATTGCAAAGGCATAAATGTTTTATGACCCACACCATCCTCTGGCATGTCCAGGAGAAACACACAGACATTCGCCTTTTCCCCATATGTACTTTCACAAGGATGAATTCCACCTGGAAATGTTGTAGTCTGAGGTCATTCATTTCATCCTCCTCCGAGGGGCCCTGGACCCGCTTTGCATACTCTATTAGCACAGCACAGAGCAAAGATTTGTAGCTAAGCAAATCTGGAAATCCCAACTCTGGTATTTCGTGATACCCTGATTTTGACATGTCAGCTAATCTCAGTGAACCCTAGTTTCCTCACAATAAAAATGACAATGATTCTTTTTCTCTTGGGACCACTGTAATTCTCAGAAGACCACTCACATAGAGTGGGGTATCCCATTCACTTTCATCCCTCCTTGGGCTCAGGAGGTGCTTGTGATATGTATTGTTGGTTCTATGAGTTGTAACCAGAAGCCCTTGTGATGTCCTTTTATGACAAACAGCAGATTTTAGGATCCTGTAGGCACTCGAGGGCTCCCTCTTTCCCTATGGGTAGACATTCAATAGGATTCCTCTGTCCATAGTTTGCTGCTGGATTTCTGCCCTTTCAGAATGGAAAGGTGTTGGGGGGACAGAATTTACACCCATTCATTTTGAGTCTTGTGTGTGTCGCTGTCCGTGGCTGGGCCTCCTTAAGGAGGTCAGGCTGGGAGGTGACCTCTTGCTGCTGTGGCCGGCAGGTGAGTGTGTGCCTTTCCAGGTGTGCTGAGCTGGCTGGGCACCCGGTCACGTGTGAGTCCACTTAATGGGGTAAACAGTGGGTCCTGAAATGACCAGCTACAAGCTGCCATGGACTCTGGGGACTCCCACCCACAACTCGCTTACCCTTCTCCCCATGCATGGCCGCAGTGCACCTGTGCTACCTCTGCTCTGCCTGCCCTCTGTCCACAGCCTGACCCTTGCAGAGGGACTTCTCTTCCAGGTGTGCTGAGGCTTCCTGAGGGGACAGCAGGAGCAGCTCCGCAGAGGGATCAATAGTTTGCAATTATAGAGAACTTTCATCTTAATGACCCCTTTGCTTCCTCTAGACAACATGAGAAGGATTATCATTATGGTCTTCCTTCCCAAAGGGGAACATAAGACCAAAGGGCTCAGCCAAGGAGGATTCAGTAGGGAAATAGCATCTGTTGAGCATTTACCCTTTTAACAGCTTTCTGGACGTCTTGTCGAATTCTTACTGTGAAGAGTGTGCATTATCTTTTTCATGTCATGGGCAGTGAGTCTGAGGCTCACAGAGGTCTGATACCTTGCTCATCTCCCTCATTCTTGTCTCCATTCAGAAATCACATAATAAGTGCAGTCTGCATGCCAGATATCCTAGGTACTCTTAGGGAAGGAAAGGGAACTAGCATTTATTGAGCACTTACTATGTGCCAGATTTCTCAGGATTAAATCTGGTCACCTCAGGAGGTGAGCACCCTGTGAGCATAGTGTTCAGGAGGAAAATATACAGTGGATTTAAATTCCAGTGTCCCATTCTTTAAGACTTTGGTCACATTGCTTAACTTCTCTAAGCCTCAGTTTCATCATATCTGAAATGGGGATAACAGTAGCACTTATTGTGTGATATCAAAGATTACTGAGATGATGGGTGTAGTAATAATAACATATGTTGGTGTGTTTATATGCCAGGTAACACACCAAGCACTTTATAGGCATGATCTTATTTACTCTTCTTAAAATCCTAAATATGAAAAAATTGAGCATGGTGTCTGGTGCATAGGAAATACTCAGAGGTCACAGCTATGGTGTGGTGAGCCACGGCTTTCCCAGCTTCCCCAGTTGGTGTGACTCTGAAGCCTGAGCTGGCATCACAATGGAGCCTTGTTGGTCTGAGTGGAGATCAGAGGGTCTCAAGAGGATGGCAAGGGGAAGGGGTATACGGACCCTAGTAGGATTTCCAGGAAGGGATGGGCAGGGGCGCAGCCCTGGGCAGGCAGGCTTCCTGCAGCATCTCTGAGGACTCACTGCACAGGACTGACTGCCCATTCTTTGCTGGAGCTTGGGGCTAAGCAGCCTTGATGTGGTCAGGTTTTCTTGGAGTATAGACTGTGTGCCCAGGAAAGAGGGAGGCCTGGCCTTAGGGCACCTGTCGGTCAGAGTGGGGCCTGTGGACACATCCTCAGGGCGGTGGAAGCTAACAAAAGCCTTAAAGAATCCCTGGACTAAGGTTGAAGTACAGCGGGCTCATGTGGTACTGGGCCAAGACTGGGCTGGGGCGGGAGGTATGAAGACAGCTCATGAATATCAGAGACCAAGAAAAAAGCCTTACAGCATCCAAACCTGCTCTCCAGCTTGTGAGGTCAAATTCCAAGGCGGGTGGGGAAGTCAATGATGTCATCATTCAACTGGGGAAGTTCCCCAGTCATAAAGGTCAATCCTACTAATCCAGGACACCATCAGTGCTTTATTTCTAATTGTCTATTTTACACATGTTTCTATTTTATACATAAAGAAGCAGCCCAGGGAGGTTAGGAAACATTAAGAACTAGACCAGAATTCAGACTGGGTTTTAACTTTTGATTGACAATCTTCCCAAGATGCAAATTTGCCTAGAATGTTCCAGAAGCTTAAAGATCCTAAAACATTTTTACCACCCCAATCTTTCTTTGTGTAGGCAACACATACAATTACTACAAAGCAATATCGGTTTATCCATGTCCCTCTCCTGCTGTGGCCCAGACACCCAGTTCCCCACATGCTAACAGGTACTGATCTCTGAGCTCTTCGTAAAATTTTTTATGCCTTTGTGAACACATTTGCATGTGTGAATTCTTTCATCAAAAGGAAGTATCCCCTGCTATGCGTGCTGAGATGCTGTGATGCTGTGATGCACTCCACTCTTCACTTGCAGGGGATGGCTCAGCTGCCTGTCTATTTACATAGAGGGTGATTTCTTCTTGGCTTTGCAGATCCTTAGCAGATTGCCCGTGGTGTGCATCACATCCTAGTTTGATGCTTATTCAATAATACAGGCATCTTCTTTCTTGGCTGCCTTTGGAGAGGGGATTTCTAAGTTGGGAGGTTTTGCTTTTAATTCAGTTTCCACACCAGGAGCATGCCAGGCTACCCTTCTGATCCTGCTCCTGGGCCAGGAGTGCTGGGTGGGTGATTCTGGGGGTGCCTTGGATTTGGTATGTGCAGCCTGTGCTGGGGGCTGGCAGTGGGTTTTGAGAGAAGTTGTGGCTGCTTTCCTTTCTCCCTGGAGTTGCTGATGTCATCCTCCCTGTGGCTGGCAGTCTGCCTCTGGTCCAGCATGAACTCTGCTGCCCGATGCAAAGAACAGTAGGGGCAGATGGGCTGGTTTTAAATCTTGGTTCTGCCACTGACTAGAGGCAGAGGCCTCTGGCAAATCCCTTCATCTCTCTGGGTCTCGGGTTTCCCTATCTGCAAAACAAAAGGCTTTGGGCTGGATGACCTTCAAAGGCCTACTCCCAGTGGCCTGTGATTGTCTGACTGGCTCTATGTGCAATGGGGTCCTGGACTGGACCTCAGGCACAGTCTCCTAGCTGCAGGTGACCCTCTTCCTTTCTCCAGGAAGCCTTCCCTGCCCCACTGTACGTCTGTGGCTGGGCTGGGAGGGTATCTGGAACCCACGGGATCTCTGCTCTGAAATAGCCCCTTTCCTTGTTTGTGCACTAGACTTGAAGCTCCTGAGGCCCCAGATCATTTTCTGGTGACTGTCCAGTGTCTGACACAGAGCAATGATCCCATCACAATAGCCGTGTGCACGCAGCTCTGCCCCATTCCAACGGGAGATGCTCTTCGCCTGCCTCATTGAAACTGTCAGGGTGTTGACAGTAACACCCCTTTTTGGAAATAAAGGAAACAGGCTTAAAGAAATGAAGCCACGTGGCTGTTTTCACATGGCTAGAAGCAGGGGGGTTGGGTTTCAAGTCCAGGTATCTAACAGTCATCTTTTGAGCGGGTTTTCCTGTCTTCATTCCCATCTTCATCCACCTCCCGCTTGGCTGTCCCTGCACACCTGCCCTCTGCCCTTCTTGTTCTTGCTCTGTGCATGCTGAGGCTGGCCTCTGGGCATGGCTGCTCCCTGGCTTCTTGGAGCTCTGGCTTCCAGTTGAGTCTGGTCAGTGGGATCAGAGGCTTGGAGAGGAGAGCTGCCAGCGTTCCCTACTCCGTCCATCCCCTCTGTGCTGCTTTGACTGGGGTCTCCCTATTCTGCAGGCCCCCAGAAAGACCCTCTCCTGGCTTTACTTCTCCCCGGGTTCCTCTAAAACCGCACAGATCCCCATGGTAAGGGGTGGTAGGTTGGTGGCTTCCTGCTGCCGCCAACCCCTCCTCTGTTTTGGTTTCCTTCAGTCTGTGCCTCCCCAGCAAACAGGCTCTTCTTTAACCCCCTCCAAACTCTCCTTTAAATGCTCTTCTCCGAGTGACCAGCTGTGGCTTTTCAGGATCCTGATTGCTACATGTGCCCCAGCCTCACCCCTATTTCCCTCTCTCTTTCCTCTGACGCACTAAATTCCAAAGCCTGGCCAAGTGACAGCCCCAAACATCCCCACGTGTTCATTCTCCAGAAAGGCTGGTTTCCCTATAACAAAGGGGACAGTCTCAGCCTGGTTCATTTCTCCAGCCCTGGGTAGGGCAAGTGTGGAACAAACCCCGGGGCTTGGCACCTTCCTTAAAGGGGCTTCCTATCTAGTGAGAGTTCCTGTCCCCAGCTCACTTCCCTAGACAGTGGCATCCACTTTGTGGTCTTCTAGATGGACAAAGCCCTCTAGTTTTTGCTGGTGGGGGATCACAGACATGGGCATGGAGGGTAGGGGTGGGATGCCACCGTGCTGTGAGGTTCGCTTTGGAATCAAGGAGCGTGCAGGTGGCCGGAGGTCACTGGGTGTCTCCTCCTAGAAAACCTGCTGGCTGGAGAGAGCCCTGGTGCACACAATGGGTGCTGTGGTTTGGCTTCTCGTAGGGACCAGCCTGGTGGTCCAGGGGTCACCGCCTGACTGCCTGTGCCCTGCTGCTCTCCAATCTCAGAAGCATTTCCGGCTTGTCTGCATGCTTCCACATTTTACAAGCAATGGCAGGTGGCCAAGAATGCTGCTGTCTGAATCACAGCCTATTTGTTGACCCTGATGGAGCAGCGAGCGTTACACATTAGCCACAGCTTGCCCTCTGCTTGGCAGCTGGCCGGGATTGCTGAGAGACCAGGTTGCCGTTTAAACCAATTATTTTCTCCTTGAGAATTTAATACTTTGGACTGTAGTTAAATCAGCTATCATGGATTGTGCAGGTGCTTATTTTAAAATTGATATTTCTTTGATAACATTCC
The DNA here is from genome assembly GCF_047511675.1 of Marmota flaviventris. Classification (NCBI taxonomy): domain Eukaryota; kingdom Metazoa; phylum Chordata; class Mammalia; order Rodentia; family Sciuridae; genus Marmota; species Marmota flaviventris. The sequence continues at coordinate 85,530,332 of NC_092510.1, forward strand.
TTAGGCTTTCAGGTAGTTTTCTGATGTTTCTAGTCCAGATTGCTCATGTTCTCCTAGACACCTGTACCCCCGCCCCATCACCGGAAAGCCCTAGAGTCTATGTTCATTTTTACTAAGTTTCTCTAAAGCCCTCAACAAGATCTTACAGGGAGAAGATCAAGCAGGAGTGTTTTTTTTTTTTTTTTTTTGTTTGTTTGTTTGTTTTTTGCTGACCATTAAAAAAATCAATCTTTCTAAACTCAAGAAAGGGAGTTGGTTAAATAAATTATAGCACACACATATCTAAAGATAATACGGTCATCCACATTATCAGGCAGCTGTGAACTTATCATCATATAAATAAAATCATGATATACTAGAAAACTCAGAATAATCCTATTCTATTCAAAAATAATATGAATTATATTGCTCAAACTATTAACAGTTGTCATCTCTAAGAGTTTATGCACAACGATCATTTTCCTTATTTCCTTATCTGTGATTTCTAAATTTTTTTTTTGCAAGGACTGTATTTAAGAGTTTTTTTTAAAATTTAATTATTATTATTATTTTTTGGCACCCAGGATTGAACCCAGGGGTGCTTAACCACTGACCCACATCCCCAGCCCTTTAATGTATTTTATTTAGAGAACAGGTCTCACTGAGTTGCTGAGTCTGGCTTTGAACTCGCCCTCCTCCTGCCTCAGCCTCAGGAGCCACTAGGATTGCAGGCATGTGTCACTGTGCCTTTTTTTTTTTTTTTTTTGTAAAGCAGAGGAATGCTTTCAAGATATAAGTCTGCTATAATTATTGTCACCTAAACACACGGAGCTTGAAGTTATTCCCATATAAATATAAGAAGTGTCCATTTGATCCCTGGAAATAGCGAGGAGAGAAACCAGGATGAACTTTCCTCCCTGCAGTTCTGTATTTCCTTTGCATATGGAAGCAAAAAAAAAAAAAAAAATGCGATGCACTCAGGAGCTCTGGGTGCAACTGGGCTGCTGCTGGCAGAGGGTCCCCTGACTCCCAGGCCAGAGTGGGGCTTCTTACCTGGACAGGTGTGCAGTCTTCTCCTGGGGTTTGGAGCTGGCTGACCAGCAGGTAGGCGGTAAGTCCTGCTAGGATGGGGAAGGCGAGCAGGCAGCCGGTAAAGGCACAGCACGCGCCATCCCTCCTGGCTACCAGCCTGGCTCTGGCCTTGGGCCCGCCGCTGCCGTCCTGGGGGAGCATTTCCACGCTGGCTGTTTCCCCGAAGCCCAGTTCCAGATCTTCTGCCATGCTTCTCTGTCCTGGAGGCGTCTCTAACTCCTCCTGGGCCCGAACCCCCCATTAAATAGAGCAGCTCTCACCGAGGCCGAATTAATCACGGCCTTCTCCTCCCCTTTCCTCTCCCCCTCCCCCTGAATAGCAGTCCGCCCGCCCTGCCCTGCTAGGGAATGCACCGCCCACACCAGAAACCAAGTTCAGTTTAAGAAAAAAAAAAAAGAAGAAGAAGAAGAAGAAGAAATCTTTCCCAAGTATATTTATATGCAGAATGCTCATGTGCTCCTTCCTTAGTTTACAGAGGAAGTTAGGAAAGTCCCTGGAGGGGGAGAAAAACAATTCAAGTCCGTGGGTGTGGCTAATTAACATATACCTGCTCCCTGGCTGGAGGCCTGCCAGCCTGCTGGCCTGGGGAGTGTGTGGCTTCTGGAAGTGAAAGTGAGGGAAGGGGAGGTGAGTGGCCTGCAGGCGGGGAATGGGGATCCCATTTGCCTGGGCCTTCCCTTGGCAAGGGTGGCCAAGCCCTCTGTCCCTGTGAGCCTGGTAGCTGTCACTCCCATGGAACAGATGGGAATGCTGAGGCTCTGAAGGGCGGCGAGGGCCTTCCTGGGATAAAGATGACCTAGTCCTTAGGGTCATGGTTTGGGGTTCTGGCTCCTACCACTCAAGAGTCCATGAAAGCAAAGGATTTTTCTAGCCTGTGTTGCCCTCAATTTAAGCTGAGAGTGTAAGGTCAGAGTTAGAGGTGGCTGTTGGTGGGGGAAGTCACTGACTCCTGCACCCTGATTCATCCAAGGCTGATGGGCCACCAGAGACACGCCTGGCCCATGCTGGCCGTATCCGGGGCTGCAGCGTAGTAAAGAATAACATTGATTAAGTGGGTACTCTGATTAAGTGGCTGCTCTGAGTTAAGGTATCAGTGAGGTTCTTCAATCCTGAGAAGGCCATTTGAGGTAGGAGTATTCCCTCTTTGAAGCTGGAGCCAGGGCTGGGCTCTGACGGTCACTGCTCTGCACATGCTCCTGCCTGGTGCGCCCACTCCAGCAGGAGTGTGGCAGGCTTCCGGGACAAAGGAGTGGTGCTGGAACTGGGCCTTGGAGCTCCAAGGGCCATAGGAGAGGAGCGAAGTGGACCTTGCAAAGAGGTGGGTTGAAGAAACCAGAAGGCTTGAGGAATGGCCAGGGGCATGTGGCAGAGGACAGTTTGACGACACCCTCCACTCAGCTGCTGATCATATCACAGCCAAAGCCTCCAGGTCCCCTGGAAAGGCCCTTTATAGGCCTGGCCCTGCTCACCCCCGGCCCTCTCCAGGTCCAGCCTGTCTCTTCCTACTTTTCCAAGACGCAGTCCTCAGATCCATAGGGACCAGCTGGACTTTGCACATGGTGTTCCTTCTGTTGTGGAAGCTTCCAGTCTCTCTCTTCACATCTCTGAGCTGCCCTTTCCTTTACTGTGTGGAAAACCATCCTATGTCCCCTTCCTTCAGTGGAGTGAGATGCTTATCCTCTGCGGCTTCACTTTCTTCCCCTGTCTTTGAACTCTTCTGACTGGCCTGGGTGTGACTATTTTAATGTCACCCCCATTAGACTATCAGATATGGAAGGATAGGTCACATTCCTTCCCCATGGCTGTTGCTCCTGACATGGTAAATGTCACACGATAGACTCATAACTATGTTAATTGAAATAAGCCTCCAACATATTTTCAAAGAATTCAGGCAAAGGGTGCCTTTCATGTTTCTTGTTTACCCACGCTTGGTCCAACAAATGCATTAAGAAACAGGGCTTTGCAGCTCCCTACATCTTTGCTATTGTAATGTAACATTTCTCCTTCTGCTTCTCCTTCTCTCCTCCTCCTCCTTCTTCTCTTTCTTCTTTGTTTCTCTCTCTCTCTTTCTCTTCTTCCCTCCTTCCCTCCCTCCTTCCTTCCTTCCTTCCTTTCTTTTCCTCCTTCCCTCCCTCCCTTTCTTTCTTTTTTTCTTTCTCTCTCTCTCCCTTTCTCCCTTTCTCTCTCTCTTTCTTCCTCCCTCCCTCCCCCCTTTCCTTCCTTTCTTTTTTTCTTTCCTTCTTTCTTTCTTCATGCTGAGGATTACTCCCAGGTCCTCATACCAGCCAGGCAAGTACTCTACCACATCCACAGTCTTGACATTCCTCTTGATGACTTGAGTTCCATTCTGTGGCCTAGATGTACCACAGTTTGGTTAACCCTTTGTGCACTGAAGGACATGTGGGATACTTTTAGCTTTGGGTCATTATGAATAAAGCTGTTATGAATATTCATGAATAGCTTTTTGTGCAAATTTGTTTCCATTTCCCTGGTATAAATGCCCAAGAAGGACATTGCTGATTCATGTGGTAACCACATGTTTAAGTGTGCAGGCAGGTGCCACACTCTGTTCCAGAGGGTTGTACCATTTTATTCTCACCAGCAACACGTGAAAGAGCTAACATCCCTTCTCTGACACTGGGTGTAATCATTAGTCTCTGTTTCAGCCATTCTGCTTGTGTGTACTAATATCTCACTGTGGTTTCAATTCACATTTCTCTGATAGCTAATAACCTTGAGTATCTCTTCACGTGCTACTTTCCATCTGTGTATCCTTCAGTGAGAGAGACACACCTATTTTGGTTGCCACAAGTACTTCTTCTTTCATTCTTGATTCTCAGTAGATTCAAAGGCAAAAGGTGAACAGCTTACAGCTGAATGATGAGGCAGTGCACTTGTGCGCCTGCTAGGTACAAGACAGTGTTCCAAGTAGTGGGGATAAAGCAATGGAAAGAATCGACAAAATTCCCCATGTCCATAAAGCTCACACAGTGGTCCCCCTTTGGCCCACAGGGAATATGTTGGAAGATATCCCATGAGTAACTGAATCCACAGATGATGCTGAACCCTATGAAGATACTCCTCGACTTATGAAGAGGCTTGTGATGGGGTGACATCCTGATGAAAGTTGAAACCTCCCTAAGCTTAATGACTTGCCAACATCACAACTTAGCAACACCATACCCTGCACGGTGTCTGTTGCTCACCCCATGAGCGAGTGGCTGAGTGGCACCGTGGCTCACTGCTGCTGCCTAGAATCTTTAGGGAGTATCGCATTACCTTTGTGCCCAGGAAAAGGCTACAATTCAAAGTACAATTTTTACAGAATGTGTATTGGTTTTACACCATCATCAAAAAATTGTAAGTCAAGCCATCGTAAATTAGGATTCATCTGTAAATACTTTGTTTTTCCTATTCATATGCACCTATGACAAAATTGAACTTATAAATTTGGCACTGTAAGAGATTAACAATAACAAAATAAAACAATTATAATAATATTTTGTAATGACATTGCCAGCATCACTATTCTTGTGCTTTAAGGACATTATTAAGTAAAATAACAGGTACTTGAATGTAAATACTGTGATGCCATGACAATTTATCTGATAACCAACTAAGTGTCTAACAGGTGGGTAGCACATACATCATGGATACATTGACATTAGAAATATGGTGACAGATGAGAACTGCAAACAACACAAGCCTTTTCGGTGTCCAGCCTTGAGCTTCTCCTCCTTTCATGGCCCTCTAGTGAGGGGGTCACCTCTTTCAGTGGTGTGGTGTGCTCAATAAACTCATGGGCCTGGTTTTTCCCATAGGAGTTTGGTACAACCACACACCCTTGTGCTTCTGATTCATTCAATAAGTTTATAGGTGATCATTTTTTACCAGTGTGATTGATTTATTTATCAGTTTGTGCCTTATGGTTTTGCTAGGCAGTTAGCAGTTGTCTATTTGTACAAAGAAGCTATAGAATCATTCCGCCTCAGCACTAAAGTAAAAGAGAAGTAGCTGATGACAAACTCCTGCTTTACACATGGAGTAACTCTAGTTCAGGTACAGCCTGAAAACTGCTGTTCTAGACCTCAAGGGGTAACTCAGAGCAGGGCACAGCCTGCTCTCCACATGAGGCCAGAGTGGTAACAGAGGCCTCCTGGGCCTGGGGAGGATTTGGTTTCTTCCTCAGTGAGCTGGGGCGGGGAATCTCTGGGAAGTGCAGGGCAGAGGGATGGCGGGTTTGGATTTCTCATTAGAAAGATCACCCTGGGTGCTGTATGGAGAGCATCCTGAAGGCAGTAGGGACAAGGGAGACCGGCTTGGAGACCACTGCAGTGGCCTCTGAGAGGCTTGACAGTGGCTTTCATGAGGTGGTGGTAGTGAGGGCCACAAGAAACAGTGGACACAGGATACATTTTGAAGTTCAACAGGTATGATTCTTATTGAGCAGGAATTGGGGTGAGTGAGAAAGAAAAAATCCTGAGGCCAGTGATCTTGGTTTGAACGCTGGAAGGAGAGGGACGCCTTTGGTGCCATTGGGGATGACTGGGAGGAAGCTGAGGTGCTCAAATGGTGAAAAGTGGACTTTCAGATAAGCCCATGAAGATGACCCCTATGTGGGCAGACCAGGAATCTGGTGCCTTGAGGAGGCTTGGGTGAAAATATCAATCTAAGAGTCAGGCCTGGTGCCGCGCCTGTCACATAGTTAGTGCTCAACATGGTTACCGGTCTTCAAGTCCTATGTCTAAAGTCCTTGGGGCTGCTTTGAGAAATCCATGCAGTTGAGCCACAAGAGACGACCAATAGCTGACCACTTTGGACCTACAATAGTAGCACTTTCCTGTGGGGTGTCTGGATCGTATGTTATGTGACACTCTTGGTGGGGTCTGAAGTAGCACCCACCACCAAGCACAACAACTGTTCTGCAGCTCAAGGTCTTCATGCCAAGGTGACAGATGGGAACTGCAAACAACACAAGTCTTTTCGGGTCAGCTTTTGCTGCCAAAAGAGTTATAAAAGCTTTCAGTTTTCAGAGCTTTGTGGGTTTTAGATTATGGACTTGTATTATTATTCTCGTTATTGTAATCACTGCTGATGTTATTACCTGTGTGGCACGGGGGTGTTGAACTAGGCCAACAAGTGGAAGTTCCTGAGAGGTGCATTTCAGCTTAATTTTAAGGTAAGAGCAATTCAGTGTTACTCGGAGATTAAGTCATGCTACTCCCAAGGTGGGAGCTCTCTGGTTCAAGGGCAACAACACTTACTGATTGGAGAGGTGATTGGAGTTGACCTCTTACAGCTCTTGATTTCACCGAGACAGGATGACTAAATCGTCCTTCCATTTCATGACTTGTTCACTCCATCTGTGAAACGGGACCAGGGAATTGAACTTTGCGATTTCTGAGGGTGCGTCTGCAGTATGTTTTCGGGTGTCTGTGCCTTCTCTTTCCCCTCGGGTTGTTCCCCTCATGCATCTCTGCATAACCTCACTTACCTCCCTATTTGCAGAGTAACTCTTTTCCCAAACACTATCATGGCAAGTTCCCTAGGATGTACAACGTGGGATTAACCTGGGCAGCTGGGAGAAGTCACCAGATCTTTTCCCTGTTTCTTCCTGAATTGGGAAGAAAGATCATTTTCCAGAAATTTCTTCTTCATATCCAAGCATGTTTGGACTTGTGCAACACTCGCAGCCTTTCAGCAAAGTGCTAATCTAGGGCACAGCTCCACTTTCCTGGAATGGCAATGATGGCTGCAGGGCCCTCTCCCTTGGGTTCTTCTGGAAACTGAGCTACATGATAAAACAGAAATTTCCAGGGGTTGACTCAGCCTTTAAATGACAGCAGAATCGAATGCAGTCAGTCTGAAGGAAAACCTTTCTAAAAGATAGTTTGAGTTCCCAACAATTTAAAGTAATGTCTGCAGAGGCTGGGAATGCAGCTCAGTGGAGTGGGGGCACTTGCCTACCCTGTGAGAGGCCCTGGATTCCATCCCCAGCAGTGTGTGTGTGGGGGAGGAAGTTGTAAAATTAACATATTTTAACTTTGGAAAACAAAAAATGCAAGTACACACAGACACATACACTCAAAGGGAACCATAGACCACCAGGTCCTCTGAAACCATTAAACCCTACCAAGCAATGTTGTTCCTGCACAGAATGAGCCCTAGACACCAGGCTTTTAGAATTCCTTCTCCTCTTGTTCTCCTAAGCCCTCTCCTTTGTTGTTTGCATACATCTCCAGCTGTCCTTTCCATGGATAGTGCTTTCAGGTGGTGAAAGCCAACCACTCCTCCCCTAGGCATAGCAGAACCCTTGCTCACGTTCACCAGGGGAGTCCTACGAGGACGAGGATCCTCACTGTAGCATCCCAGTAGCAGAAACCTGGATGCACACCAGCGCCTGTCACCAGGAGAGGCAGTGAAGAGCCACACAGTGGGGCAGAGTGCAGAGGTCCAGGTGAAGGATCACCATCTGCGCACCTCCAGACAGGGGAGTCCAACGTGATGATATAGGGGAGGGAGTTTCCAAAGATTCGTCAGGGCAGAGCTCACATCAAATTACGATGAACACACACTCACACACAAATGCATCTATAGCTACAACCAGTTAAAAAGGAGAGCAGAGCAAGGAGGAACTCAGGACTCAGGATGGAATTAGAGCGAACGAGTAAGTCTCTCCTAGGGTGCCAGACGATTCCCGTGGCCTTCATTTGATGTCACGGGTTATTAGGTACCAATTATAACCAATTAACTAAATGGACTCAACAAAAAGCCATTCAAGCAGGGAGGGCCCTTAACGAAGGTGTGATATGATTCCAGGATGGTTACCATCCCCATCTGAGACCTCAAAATACAAACGAGCCAGTGGTGGCTAAGTGGGGTCCTAATACACTTTCTGATGAACTCTGTGGATTTTGCAGGAGGAGGGGAGGTCTACTGGGGCTTCAGGGAGATGTTGTTAGCTTTTCTTCTCAATTCTTGACTCTGGTCCAGGCAGACGACGTTGCCAGGTACGTGAGGTCCTGCCGAACTTGGCCACACGGTCAAAGCTCGTAAGCAGCCTGGAAAAGGGCCTGGAGTTAGGATTCTGAGTGTGTTGACTGTGTTTCCCGTCAGACCAGAGGAGGAACTCTGTCCCTAGATGGGTGACGAGCTCTGGCTGGGAGAAGTGTGCCAGGTGTGGAGGGATGGGCGTAGACCCAGAAGGGAAGAATGAGCAGCGGAGAGCTGGAGAGCCGTGCCAGGCGGTGACAGGGCCTGCAGCTGTGAACAACAAGGTGCAGCCGGAGGTGCTTGGCCAAGCCACCGGTTTCACTGGCCCCCTGCTCCTTCTCTCACCCCCGTCCGTGGGTGTGGACATTTTCTCATTCCAGACTCAACCGCTCAGTCTCTACCAGAAACTGGAGATGAGACAACCCAGATCTGAGGCTGGAGATTGCTAATTTTCTGTCTGTGAGTGTGGCCTTATTTCTTAGCTGGACAGTCCCGGTTCTCGGGCCACATGGAATCGAGGGCATCTTGCTACTGAGCAGATGGCTAAGCCATAGATTTCAATGACAGTGATCCCCTCAGGCGAAGGTAGAGCTCCCACTCTGAGAGGGCCCAGCCCCCTTCAGTGACAGCAGTCTCGTCACATAGCACCATCATGTTTATTTGGAAAGCCCTCCGGCCCACTAGCCTGTGAGCAAGGAAGAGGACAGGTCTTTCTCACGGTCGAGTCTCCACATTCAGGATACAGTGTAAATGCCAGAGAAATGTTTGAGGAATCCCATGCATTACACCTTGTGGTCAGGGCCCGGTGAGTGGCACCTTGAAGTGGGGACGAGTTATCACTGGTTGGGAGAAACTGGGGGAGTTCAGCGAGGAGGGGGTGGTTTGGCTTGGGCTCAGAAGTAGAGTTAATGGATGGAGATGGGGGAGCCTGGGGGTGGAGGTGACAGGTATGGATGGCAGTGACGTGGAGCTTTTCAAAGTAAGTAGCAATGAAACTGCAGGCCTGCTGACCCATCGAGCAGCCTGTGATCCCATCGGTATCGCCACTCCTGTGACCGTCAGCTGCAGGTGAGCCCAGAAATGAGCAGGGGCCTGAGGTTGGGGTGGGGCAGGGGTAGAACAGAAGGGAACGTTTCTGCACCACTGCCTGAATTCCAGTTCTACATCCGGATCTTTCTTGGTTCTCACACGGCTTTGGCAGGTCAGCGCTCTGACTCCAAATTTGAAGAATAGTAAACACCTAGAAAAGTGATGTCACTTGCTCAGAATTCCCCCCAAACTGAGCAGCAGAGCTGAACCCTGGGCCTATGCTGGGTTCCTCTGGAGGGTGTGGCTAGTGAGGTTCAGGCTGAGGGCCAAGATGGGAGGTGGAAGCCATCAGGTATGTGGAGAGAAGTTGGGGACTAGCCGGGGGTGGCTGCTCCTTAGGGCCTGGGCAGATAAGTGCTTTGTTAGGGTATCTGTGTTCTGGAAGGTTCTACCCGGGGCCTGTAAAGTTTGCATGTGCCTTAAGAAGTTTGCATGTCCACACCCTTGTCATGGCCTTTCCAGGGAATGCTTCTGGAACTGGACACAGAGCTCAGGCTCCACAGAAGGAAAAGTGCTACCCTAACCGAGAGGGGAGAGGCTGCGCACAGGCTTCAGCCTCTGGGATGAGTAATGTGTGGTTAGGGAGGAGCTCCGCTGTCAGGCGGGCAGGAAGCGATTAAAAAAAGGGAAAGACAAAAAAAATCAGAAACCGAAGATGTGGTCGAACAAGTGAATGTGCTCCACACGGCTATGGTGACAGTTGTCACCCCAAACCGTCTGCACGATGGTCTGTGGATGGGGTGAGGTGTGTGAGGTCGAGGTACAGGAGAGGTCAGAGGAGAGAAGATGCCCTGAGTCAGAGGGACAGACTGAGGTCCAGGCAGACAGACCCAAAGACTGAAGAAGGGCACACATGGTGTCACAGAGACAGAGGTGATCAGCCAGAAGTCCAGGGTCCGTGACAGAACCAGAAAGACAGGGACAGAGAGAAAGAGGGTAAGGGGGACAGTGACGTGACCATCTAATGTGGCCATGTTTAATGGAGAAAGCACATGAATTTACTGAGGGACAGCATCTGGGACCTCCGGGGCTCTTGGCAGGATGTGCTCCTTGGCTCAGCTGAGGTAGAGAATAGTTCTACATCTCTCCATTCAGGCTGCGAGAGCAAAACTCCTTGTACTTTAATTCATAAACAATGAGCAGAATTTATTGCTCATTGTTCTGGAACTGGAAAGTTCAAGATCCAGGCACTAGCAGATTTAGTGTCTGGTGAGGACCCACTTTTTGGGCCCAAGAGGGAGCCCTGTTGCTGTATCCCCACTGGTAGAAGGGACAAGTCAGCTCCCTCTGAGTCCACTAATCCCTTTCACAGAGCAGAGGTTGGGTAACCTAATTACCCCTAAAGGCCCACCTCTTAGTCTTGTTACATTGGGGTTGATCTCTCAGCATATTAGTTACCATGATCCTTCAGACTGTAGCTCTCACTGACGTATGGAAGCCTCTGAAGGTCACTACTCTGAAGGAGACTTCCCATGTGGTCACAGCCTCTCAGCACTGGAGGAGGCTGAAGAGATCTCTGTTTGCACCTCCACATGACCTCCAGGGACTGATCACTGCTCTCATTCAGAATGTTCTTCCTTAACCTAAGCTACCTTCTCATGACTTCTGTAAGTTTGGAGCAACCCATGAGCAAATCTGGCGTTGCTTTTCCTCTTTGCTCTTGATGATAATCCTGTCCCCACCGTGTTCTCTCTTCCCCAGGATCATCTTCTGCAGTTCCTTCACTGGTTTTATCAGTCAGGACAGGCTAGTTTATGCTGTAATAACAGAATATCCCAATCAGAGAACAAAGGTTTATTTGTTTATTTATTTATTTTGCTCACACTATATATTCATTGCAAGCTGAAAAAACTCTGCTCCAATTCACGTCCACTCCAGGATCCAGGCTGGGCAAGTAGTCTCCATCTAAAGATGCTGACTGAAGAAAAAGAGAACATGAGTCTTCATACATGAACTTGGCTTTGAATGTTTCTACCATAAATGATATAATAACCTTCACCCATCTTACATTGGTTAGAACCTTTGCCTATGAGGTAGGGAAGGAAATCGTTCACGGAGGAAGCAGTGAATATTGTGATTAATAATACTATCTATTACAACTGGCCCCTCCCAACTGCAGTTCGCAGCTCTCTGCTGAAGCTATTCCCTGATCCATGAAGGCTCTCAAGTTTACTGATGTTCCTATTGAGGCTTGGGACCAGAACCGGCCAAGACACTCACAGGGACCTGATGTTCATGGGTAACTGGGTATCATTTCTGCGAATGTTCCTCCTCCACATTAGAGATATGCCAAGCAGACTGTTCCAACTGAACTTGCTGAGGATATGGAAAGAGAAGAAGCCCATCTTTAATTGGATCTCTCTACTTCCATTTTACTGCATCTTTATCCCTTAAAGCCTTTTGAACAATCTCATCTTTTATTGCTTAGCATCCAGAAGTAATTGGCTTTTCTGTAACTCCAGGATGGAAAAAATCCTGCCTACTATCATTGGACTTTGAGTGAAAATTGTGAGTTTGAATTACGTGGATCCATTGGAACTCTCAGGATTTGCCTATTTGAGTGGCTGGTGCCAATTTGTTCGGTGAAAAATTGGTGCCCATAGTGATGCTTCATCACAAAGATATAAAATACCTGTCAGTTTGATGGCCAAATGACAGGTGATGGGACACTGTGTTGGAAAGTGGGAAGTAGGTGGTCAGGTCATGCAGGGGCAAGACATTCGTAAAGCTGTCACCTGTGATGACTTGCAAGGCAGATTCTGTGCTATTTGAACTTGTCACCGCAGGAGCAGAGCTAGAAAAAGAGGGGGTTGGTAGCCAGGCTGTATTGACAGGTGCTCACAAATTAGATGAGTTGTAAGAGGGAATTAAGAGGAACACAGAGTGCAGAGATGTGGGACCCTAGAGCTGGACCCCACAACCACTCCTGAGCACCACACAATGAGACAGGATTTAAAAGGATTTAGAGGTAGAATCTCCTATATGGAAAAATGACTCCGGGCACAGATCAAATGAAAAATGTGGCCTTCTCATTGATTTTTCCATAAAGTGTCAAGTAGCTGCCATTAGGTTGAGAGAGCGCCCGTGGGTAGAAGAGCAAGGGAGAAGGCACACTTGAGAGCGCTGTCTTTTTCACCTGCGGTCACAGGTGCATAAGCCACTGTCCTGTGAACTTACCGAGTGAAATGAGATGTCAAAGAAACGTCAAGCCTGCGCTGCACAATCTTGAGAATTTAAGACCACCTGGGACATAGATGTTCCATGACAGCAATGAATTAAGAAAACTGTGCTCACTCCAAGGAAGGCAGGGCCCCTAATTCTCACTCACATGCTCAAGGAAGTTGACACTCACAAGCTTCTCTCTCCCAAAGGGTGGTCCTCAGGGTCAGAAAGACCAAGGGCAGGACAAACTCCCTGAGACAGGTTAGAGCTCCTCGCCCAGAGCAGGAGACTTTAGGACAGGTCAGCCCTGCTGGGTCCCAGAACCCTCTGGGTCTGTGACTCCTGTGTGTGGGCCCCAGGCTTCCCAGCAGGTGGATTTATTATGACCTTCCTGTCCCTGTCCCTGTCCCACCCCTGTATCTTGGATGTATGGAGTATGTGGTGGGGGTGTGTAGGGGTGATTGGAAGAAAAGGGTATATAATATAAACTTATAGATCGCAGGTCTAGGGCGATAATTCTCAACAGGGAACCACTTTGGCCTTGTGGACATTTGGCAATAGCTGGGGACATTTTTAGTTGTCACAACTGGAGGTGGTGATGCTGTTGGTACCTAGCAGGGGTCAGGGGATACTATGGAGCATCCTACAGGAGAGCCCCTCCAACGGAGGATTATCCAGCTTAAAATGCCCACATTACCAAAGCTGAGAATCTGGTCTAGGGAACACAGGGCCCAACATGCTGAATGATTAGACAGATTATGGGACAGCACCTGGAAATCAGAGCGCCCGGCATGGAGCTCATTCCTTCATTCAGCCGACATGAGCATCTTCAAGAGGTTGCTAGGAGGTGGAGGGTGGGGATTTGTCAGGGTAATTACTGCTATTTCCTGCCATAGGCCCCTGCCAAAGTTTCAGTGTCTTCAACAATCAAGGCTGAGCTTTCACATCATGTTTGGAAACACAGGGGTTTTTCTTCCCTCATCAAGAGATATATTTTTTTCCTTATGGACACTGGGGACTGGTCATAGATTGTTTTCCTCATTGACTTGGCTGCCAGGCAGCTTATTAAAAAACTGTTCACACCTTTCCTGACATCCCCTGGTGCACCCCCTGTTACTCCGGTTCTCTCCTCCATCATCTGTGTTGTCTACACTTCTACTTGTTGCCTTGATACCTTTGGGGTGAGATGACTATAAACCAAATGAATCAAAAGCTTTCTTTTTCACAGACGGCTGCCGTGATGAAGAAACCAGGGAGCCCACCAATGGCCCTTCTTTCAAAAAAGGAAAGTGGGGCCTTGGGTCTCGGCTTGAAGATTTACAGAATTGAAACTGTTCGGAGTCTTCAGATCACTCTTCCTTTTTCTTTTTTCATCTTGTATTTTAGTGACCCCTTTTAAGTTGCTATTTTAACAATCGGGAGTCTCATTTACTTTATCGGGGAGAGGAAGGAGATAAAAACGCATTTTCTCCAAGGTCTTTTGGGGAATCACTTCATGCAAATATCTTAGTCTCAGAAGGAAACTGCCTGAGGTCAGCCCCCTGCTCATTCCTGAGAAGGCACATTCACAGTGGGTGTTTTCACTTTTGATTTTCTGTTTCCAAATATAAAATAGACGAGGGGTCAGGAGACCAAGTCACAAACTTGCTGTGTGACTTCAGGCTGTTTATACCCTCTCTCTGGTCTCCAGATAAAAAAAATTAGCTGAAAACCCACCTGGATCCATGGTTCTCAGGTGTATACCCTGGGGAGTGGGCTATGCCAGTGAGATGTGTTTTCTGATGATCTAGGCTTATGTGGGGTTTTAGTGACATCCAAATCCTATGGTTAAAAGAGATTGGCTCAGTTTCCTATAAGGGTGGAGGAAATGATGGTTTGGAGGCTCAGGCTGGGGTCTTGCAGGTGACAGCGTTGAGAGGTAGGTCAAAGGACAAGTCCTGAAGTCCCTCTGCTGGCTTCCACACTTCCCTTGGTTATATAACTGTGGGCAAACCACGTAGGTTCCTTAGGGCTCCATGTCCTCATTGGCCAGGACAAGATGCCAAGGATAAAACCATGCACCATGAAGACCGGGTGACAATGCCCATACAGTGCCGCATGCTTGGTGCAATCCATAGTCCTCATTACCATCCTTCACTGGGTTAGACTTGGCTGAATTCTGGTGTGGCAAACCGGTGGGGTTGAAGCTAGTCCTGTTTCTTTTTGTATGAGGTCAGAAAATAATTGCTGCTCCACTTTCCCAAAATGGCATGGCAAGAAGGGTACAGAGACTTCCTTGAGTTCAGCTTCCAGACAGCCAGCTCACAAGCTGCAGGGCCCTTTCCCTCCATCCAGTCCCTCCTGAGACCCGAGCCCCTTTCTCTTTCTGGTTTCCATTTTCTCTTCTGTGAGATGAGTAAGTTAGATTAGATCATCTCTGATGTAACTGATTTCCACCACATTCCAGGTTAGATATTTTGTATTCAGTTAAAGCCGGATTTCTCAGCCTCGGTCTTGTTGACGTTTTAGACCAGATCATTCTTGGTCATCCTGTATACTCTAGAATGTTCAGCAGCATCCTTGGACTCTTCCCCAAGTAGCACCCCTTCCCCAAGTGGAGACAAACAAAAGTGCCCACCTTTATGGCCAGATGTCCCCCAGGGAGCAAAACTGCTTTGGTTGAGAAACATAATTTAAAAGTACTTAAACATAACGTCACGTAGCATGGTTCTCCATTTCCACGCACAGAAAATTAAAGGTTGAATGTTGAATGCTCTCTCTCATATGTGGAAGCTACAGCAAAATAAAGTGGATATGGGGAGGTTAGCTATCATAAAGATATAGGGAAGATCAGCGGAGTGAGAGAAGGAGACAGGGCCGGAGAAGGGACAGGAAAGGGGAGGGAACGTGGAATGAATTAATTTAACATCTTGAAGCTAAGTGCATATATACATATACCACAGAGAGTTCTGCCTTTATGTCTGTGTAGAAAGCACCAACCAAAAATAAATAAATGAGTGAGAGGAAGGTCCATGGAGCCGAGGAAGGAGCATAGGGAGGAAATCAGGGGAGACGGTATTGAAATGGAGTAAATCACATTCCATGCATGTGTGATTTTGTCCAAATGAACCCAATTAGTATGTCTAACTATGATGCTCCAGCAAAAAACACAAACAAGGAAAAAAAATTGTGTCATAACAAACAAAACACAACAAACACACCAATTTAACTTCTTTATGCCAGCCACTGGGCTGCCAGATTTTGGTGCCTTCGTCTTCCTGATGTCCTTGGGAAGTGGGACATCATTATCCCCTGCTCTCACCCCAGGGCAGTGGGCTGCTCATAGGGCTGAACGTATGTTTTGGAGAGCGAGGTGATGCAGGTCTTCTGGGCCAGGCAGACCTGATTTGGAATCTCGGCTCCAGGCCGGTGAGCTTTCCACTGTCTCCAGGAGAGCCCTGTCCGTGCCCTTGTTGAATGGGGACAATACTAGGCTGAGGGAGGGTTGGCGAGGCAGAGAGCCACCTGCACACCATGAACATTGGGATCATTCCTTCCTCTGGGTCCCGGGTGTTGTGCCAGAGCTCCTGGGGCAGATGACAGCCTCATACCATGGTGCATCACCTCAGCCCTGGCACCCTGCCCTTGGTGTCTAGGCCTTTCTTCTGAGCTCCAGACCCGCGCGGGCAGCGCTCTGCTGGAAAACCTTATAGTCCTCCTGGCCCCAGTCTGCAAGTCCTCTTGGGTCTCCTTTCCCTGACATCTCCAGAGTACTCCCTGGGCCGTCCCTGACTTCTCCCAGCTCCTCATTTCCCATGGCCAAGCAGTAACCAGGCCCTGTACTTGCCCAGTTTCCTGCGATTGGGGTAACTTTTCCCATGGCTGCCTTTTCTCTGGGCCAGGACACCAGGCCTCTCACATGGGGTGTTGACAGTGCTTCCTATCCAGTCTCCCTGCCTTCACCCCTGCCTGCCCCACCCCTCCATCCAGAATAATCCTTCTTGCTGCGCATCTGACTGGGTCTCCACCGCCTGTTCTCAAGCCTAGTTTCTTGATCCTCTGCACAAAGTTCTCGTTCTGACTCTGTTCTGTACCTAGCCTCGCCTTTGGCCCCTCTCCTTTCTCGCAGTTTTAAACACCCAGGACAGCTCACAGTGTCTCGGAGGCATGGTCCTCCCAATTCCCCTTAGTCATCTGAATATGCTGTTGTTCCAGAACACTTCTCTGCCACTCTGCCTGTGGCCTCCAAGCCTTCTTAAGTCTCCCCTGGGAAACCTCTGATCCCTAAACCTAGGCCAAGTACCTAGGCACTGTTGTGATCGATGCTTGGAGCATGGGTGAGTGGCAGCTGGCGTCTGCGTGATTTAAAGGACAGCTGCAAGGAGTGGGAGGGAAGCCAAGGCGGTGAGCTAGAGGCTGACAAAGGAAGGACGAATGATCAGTCCTGCAGCTGGCCCCGGGTCTCCTCTTCCCACCTTGAAATCTCCAGCAGCTCAACGAGGAGATGATCCCTTTCCACAGAAATGTGACTCAGAGAATTTTTATCTCTGATATTAAGATAGATAAGAAGCCCACTCTATACCTGACAAGGAGGTAGGGTTCCTTTCTTATGACCAAAATGTCAGATGGGGAGGGCCAAAGGACCCGGAGCCATCTGACCTATGAGTCACCCCTCATTAGAGAGGTGAAGTCTCTCTGATGAGGCAATTTGAAAAACTAGATGAGTGTGTGCCAAGGTTTCCCAATCTTGGCAGCACTGAGATTTTGGATCAGATGACTCTCGTCGGTGGGGAACTGTTTTGCGCATGGTAGCTTCTTTCTATCCACTAGATACCACAGCAGTACCCTCCTTCATCCAATTGTGACAACCAAAGATAGCTCCTGACATTGTTGGCTTGGCCCTGAATGAGAACCATGGTCCTTGTGGCATTAGAAGTGGGCCAGTCTGATGGAGCCCCAGGAGCACCTGGGAGAGCTGGGTTTGAAGTTCCTGACGGATTTTTCATTTAGTGAAGATGGTTCTCGTGAGTTCTGTTTGAATTTGCCTTTGGGCAACTGGCTTGCCCCCCTTAGACTGTAGCCTTCCTATCTGATGTTAACGACTCACATTCAGAAAAATTCAGTTTTGTTCATGGAAGTGACCTGGAGGATGGGCACCCTCAGACCCTGGGATGGGTGTCAGTGGCCTGGAAACCACAGCTGAGCCATGAAATTCAGGCCCCCACTTGCTCAGGGTGGCTATCTCTGCAGGTCGATGCTGCTGTCCCTTGAGCTTTCAAGATGTCCCAGGGAGGTCTCTGTCTCATTCAGTCACTTCTTAGCCACCCTCCTTACCCAGTAGCACAGACCATCAAACCCAGAGAGTGCTTAGACACATGTCCCGAGCCTTTCTTTTAGCAGGGAAAGAGAAGAGATTTGACAGAGGTCACACAGGGATTTGGCCTAAGACCCTTACCAACCCAGGTTTCCTGACTTGAAGTCTAGTACTCTTTCTCCTGCTCTGAGAGCCCATGCCCAGGTCAGCTGAGCCCTTAGTCAACCTTTTTCCTGGAGACTTCTGCTAATACATATATTTTAAATTTTATTCAAACATCTTTGGCTTTTTACTTCCTGCCTCCTGCCTTCTGCTTGGTGACAGGTAGCTGGTGCCACATAACCTCCCAATTGGAACCCAATAAAATGAAACTAATGGTAGGAATTTGAGGGAGTGATCTGGGTTTAGAAAGACTTTTGGAGCAGCTAGATCTTTTGGGAAATTCCCCATCTCTGGAGGCATCGAGGCCACCATCACATAGGAGTTGCACGTGGGGGTTGTTTCCCATCATGTGATTTAGAGGAAAGAAACTGGGTTTTGGGCTTAGGTTCAGATTCCAGCTCTACCACTTCATGACTGTGTGTATTTACCATAAAGATAATGCCATTTTTGCATGGTTACTGTGGGCTGATCACATGGTTCATCGTAGGAGTTCTTCCAATTGTGGCAAGAAGGGTTTACAGTTTGAAGATAAAAAATTGAATTGCAGAGAGTTTGGGACACGAAATTCCATCAAGTAATAAAGTTAGAAGTAGCAGATCCAGGAGCCCAACCCAAGGTAACCTGGCTCAAAATAGAAATGACTAAAGTGAATCTTTTTTTTTTTTTTAAATGGTTAGGTATAAAGTAACTTCCCTGGACTTGTTTCTTTATCTGCTAAACTGGGATGCTAATATTTCCTTAGGAGAACCACTGTGAGGATTAAAGAAAATAATGCCTATAAAGGACCCGGCACCCATTGAGTGTCTGGTAGATGCTTGGCTTTCCTCTCTTCAGCACGAGTTATTTTAACTTAATATCACTTGTGATTTAATGAGTGTTAACTTGGTGTAGGCACACTGCCTACATCAATGTTTATAGCAGCTCAATTCACAATAGCTAAGCTATGGAATCAACCTAGGTGCCCTTCAACAGTGTACACATGTAATTTCACAAAACCTAAGTGAGGTCGGTATTATTGTCTTCAATAATTGACTTTCTCTGAGATGCAGAGAAAGTAAGGAAAGAGTTCAAGGTCAAATGCCAAGAACACGGCAGGGCGAGGATCTGAGGTCATGCCTGCGGACTCCAAAGTGGTCCTCTTCCCCCAGGCTGTGCTCAATTCTCTCACTACTCAAAGCCCTAAGGAGCTTTGGAAATTCTCTGATGTCCCCAGTTATTCCCCATGTACTTTTTTTGCACCTTTACAAATGAAAATAAAACAGATTTTCATCGTAATTAGAAGGCTGGCTCCTGGAGGACCATCCTGTGTTCTATTAAGGCAGAGTAGATTGTCAATTCTTATTGATCCGTGCTGGATTTCTAATGTAGATTCATGCCCATCCCTCTTCCATCCTTCCCAGAATGGCCTTAGACTAACCTGCACCTGAATTGGAGTCAGATCCAATTAAAGCTCCTCATGGTCTATCCGAAAGCATCTAGCCAGCCTCATTTCCACACATTCTCTCCCCCTGGAGCCCCTGTGACTCTGCTCCTGGGCTCTCTGAGCCCTCTGACCAGTCGGCGCCTGCTCCTCTGATCAACAGTTCCAAATTTGTTCCAGCCCTATCTTCATCTGATTCAAACATTTCTTCAAACGATTCAAAGCCACATGTGCATGTGTGGAAAATGGTGGGGTCAGAGTTGCACTTATCAGATCAAAAGTTATGAGACTGAAAACCATTTTTTTCTCTTTGTTTTTATAAGAGCACAACAGGTGCCCCAAACGGAAGGAGGGCCTATTTGCCTGATAAAAATCCAGGAAACTTCCTGTGGCATAAAAGCTGGCGCTACGGAGGTAGACAGACCAGGCATTTATTAGCTCTCTGGTCTTGGGCAAATTATATTAAACCTCTCTTAGCCTCAGTTTCCCTTTGGGTAAACTGGGGATGGCAATATGGTTGTGAAGATCGGAGGACGTCCTCTCTATAAAGCCACTTAGCTCAGCTAAGCTGCTCCCCTCTGTCTGATCTCTCAGGCAACTTTGCTGTGTCCTTTCAAGCCACTTAACATTTGACCTTGGCTGTGATTACTTGGGTGCCTGCATATGTTCTTCTGTTATTTGAGCTCCTGGAAGAGAAGCTTCCTAACAGACTCAATTTTGAATTCTCAGAACATCTTGTAGGGAAACAGTTGATAAAGCGTTGTCGCATGGGTGGGCAGAATGAAGAGCCTCTGGGAGAAGGAGGCTTCCTTTGCTCTAGTGAGAGGTGCAGGGACTCAGGTTGTGAAAGTAGAGAGAGAGCTTGTCTCCAGATGGCTGTGTCCGCAGCATTTGGCTCAGTGACAGGAGATAGTCAGTGTTCAACAATACCTACTGGGTAAATGAATAGGGGCTCCAGGAAAATCTAGCCTATCAGAGTACATAGATTTAATTGGATAATCCCCATCTAATCTCAGAAGAAGAAACGGAGGCTGGGGAAGAGGAAGGACCCTAGTTCCACACAGGGATCCAGCAGTATGTACTTCAGGTTATTTAGTATTTACGAGTATCCATAAATGAGACCACCACTTGACCCAGTTATCCCACTCCTTGGTATATACCCAAAGGACTTAAAATCAGCATACTCCAGTAATGCAGCCACATCAATGTTTATAGCAGCTCAATTCACAATAGCTAAGCTATGGAATCAACCTAGGTGCCCTTCAACAGATGATTGGATAGAGAAAATGTGATTATTATTATATATTTTGTATATATATTCCATTATATATATATATATAATATGTATATATATATATATATTATATATATATATATATATACACATTATATGTATATATACATACATTATATGTATATATATATACATTATATGTATATATATATATATATATATATATATACATTATATGTATATATATTCCATTATTATATATATTCCATTATATACATATAATTATATACATATAATGGAATATATATGTGTGTGTATATGTATATGTATATATGTATGTGTGTGTGTGTATATATATAATACTCAGCCATAAAAAATAATGACTTTTTTAATGACATTTACCAGAAAATGGATGGATCTGGAGACTATTATGCTAAGCAAAGTAAGTCAATCCCCCAAAACCAAAGGTTGAATGTTTTCTCTGATATGTGAATACTAACATACAACAAGCAGGGAGTTGGTTGGAAGAATAGAAGTTCAGTAGATTAGACAAAGGGGAATGAAGGGAAGGGAGTGGGGACAGGTATAGGAAAGACAGTGGAGTGATTCTGGCATAACTTTCTAGTGTACCTACATGAATATACTACAGTGGATGTTATCATTTTGTACAACCACAAGAATGGATCTTAATTAGAATAAGAGGTACTCCATGTTTGCATCAATAAGTCAGATTACACACTACTGCCGTGTACCACTAAAAAGAACAAAAATTAAATAAAAATTAAATTAAAAAAATTTTAAAAAGTATCCATAGCCTGGAATCATCATACTGCTTGGTTGACAAAGGCTGAGTCCAGTTCTCTTGCTCTGCAGTGACTGGCAGGGGCTGAGCCAATCTGAGAAGGAGAGAGGCGAAAGTGTTCAAGGGGAATATGAGTCTTTATAGTAATCCGTTTGTGTTGGGCTTCTGTCTGGGCTGAGATTCAAGCATTCCTAAGTCAAGCTGTGTTGTTTGGGAGGAAGAAGAGCCTTGGATGTTTTTGCATGGTATGCCTTGACTGGAGTTCTACAGCCAGATTCTCTGCTCCAATACCCACCTTTTCCCAAAGTTGTGCTAAATCTACTAATTGTGTCTTCCTTGGATGCATTCCTATTGAGAAACTTTGAAAGCATTCAGGTATCTTATGTGGTCTAAAAGAATAGCTGGAGTCAGCTTCTCTTCTGGTCTCCTATCTTAAGCTCACTGTGTTTCCTTGGGTTCATGGCTGCTTTGAAAAAATAAACATTTCCTGTGGTTCAGATGGGCCCATGAAAAGCACAGCAAGGAACTAGAATGTAAGTGTGGGGAGGACAGAGGCTTTGTTTTGTTGCCGCTGTTTCCTGGGGACCTAGAACAGTGCTCCGTGTGTGTGTGTGTGTGTGGGGGGGGGGGGGGGGTAGGAGTTCAGTGAATGCATTAATGAACCCATCCTTCATAGACAATGGAAAAGCACCTTCAGAACTGGTGCTGAGAGAGAGCCTGAAGCTTTTGAGGTCTTGGTAATTATCAACTGTGCAGCCGTGGGCAAGTGCCTTATCCTCTTTGGATGATGGCTCACTGGTAAAATGAAGTGGGTGGGATAAATGACTGCAAAGAGGATTGAAGATAAAAATGGGATCTGAAAGTAAGTTGAAAAAAATGCTTTCATCATTTTTTCTTTGAAATTTCTCTGTGGGAAAATCCACGAAGATGTTGGTTTTTGGATAAGAGTGGACATAACATCACATTAGGGAAAATTCTGACATTGCTAGTTGGCTTATGACTGATCAGATGTGTATAAGGTGCTTCCAGAAGTTTGCACTGAGGGTAGTGACGTCCGCCTCCCTGGTTGACAACACTGTGAGCAGGGTCCAGACACCATCATGGTGGATGGAGAGGCTAAGGCAGGGCCACAGCGGGCAGTTGTGTGGCTTTGGATGAGCATATCAAAAAGAAGTTAAAAGATAGGACTGCTTAAGCTAGATTTGTGTTCACAGAAGGATGGAAAGGAAAACAAGGAAAGGTAGAACACACTGGGGCTGAGGGTTTGTGAGAAAGCAACTTTAAAAATGAATTTATGAGGAGATAGTGCTGTCTGGACCTATTATAGTTGCAAGCCTTGGAGAAGTCATTTCTATAAGAACCAGGCCCTGGGTCAGGCCCTCCAGGGGATAGAAATGGGTATGAGTCAGGGTCTGTCCTCACAGCTCTGGGAAAAGCTGACAGGCCAAAGATGCCACAAGAGTAAGGAAAAAATGGACAAGATTCTGTGGGAACACAAAAGGGACAGGGGGTTGAATCCACTTGGAAAGAATAACAAAGGAGGTGGTTTCCTTTCCAATAATCTTGTTATGGGAGTATAAAAATGCTACTGATTTTTTTTTCTGTTTCCACATTTTTATTGATGCGTTAGCGTTGTACATAGTGGTGGGATCTGTTGTGACAGATTCATACATGCACCCCATATAATAATAGAATTTAGCCCATACCACTCCCTAACACTTCCCTTTCCTCCCTGCTATTGATTTTTGTATTTTGATCTTGTACCCTCACTTTACTAAATTCATTCATCGGCTCTAACAGTCTTCTGGTGGAGCCTTTAGGTTTTTCTATGTATAGAATCATCATTTGCAAATAGGGATAATTTCACTTCCTCCCTTTCTATTTTTAGGTCTTCTTTCTTTCTCTTGCCCAATTTCCCTAAGATTTCCATACCACGTTGAATGAGTGGTGAGAATGGGCGTCCTTGTTATTTCCAAATCTTACATGAAAAGTTTCCAGGTTCCCCCCACTCAGTATGACATTGGCTATTTGTTGAATGGAATTCCATTCACAATGGCGGCAAAATAAAACAAAACACCTTGGGCTAAATTAAACCAGGGAAAAAAAGACCTCTATAATGAAAAAACACAAAATTCTGACGGAAGACATAGACGGGGCACACACACAAATGGAAAGTATCCCATGTTCATGGATTGGAAGAATTAACCTGTTAAAATATCCATACTACTGCAGCCTATTTGCAGATTCAATGAAATCCCTATTTACAGATTCAATGACATTCTTCACAGTATAAGAAAGAAAGAAAGAAAGACACCCCAAAATTCACATGGAAGCACAAAAGACCTCAAAGCAAACAATCTTGAGCAAATAGAATAAAGTTGGAGGTATCAGACTACCTGACTTAAAAAAAAAATATACTCACTATGATTTGGACTTGGAATGTCTCTCAAAGGCTCTTGGGTTGAAATCTTGGGCTCCAATGCAGAAATGTTTAGATGAGAGGCTATCATAGGAAGGCATTAGTATGGTGGCCTGGGGAGAGACTGGGATACACTGCTTACTGCTCAAGAAATAGTCAGAGCCAAATTGGTAGGAAAATAGGATTTATTCAAAGGCAGCTTTGAAAGAAAATAGAAAAATCTTATTATCTCAAAAACCCCATCTTTGGAAACTCCAAGGTGAGGAAAAGTTTTAAATAAGAAGAGGTGGCCTAGAGAGACAAAAGGCATTTCCATATTCATATGTAGGTTTAGTTAGCCTGTGCTAGACTGGCCTGGGGAGGGGACAGTCTTCAATCTCCCCTTCCCAGGTCAGAATGAGGGCAGCCTCTCCTCATTCTTTATTTTCCGCATAGGAAAGTTGCTCTCAGTTTTAGAGAGGTCCCAACTGCAGTCTGTTTCAAGGCTTTTGGGAAGTGATTGGATCATGAGAACTCTGACCTCATCAGTGAGTTAATACATTGATGGATGAATAATTTGATGGCATTATTGGGAGGTGGTGGGAGTGGGGCCAAGTTGGAGGAAATGGGTCACTGGGGTCATGCTCTGAAATGCTGTCACCTGTGCCCTGTCTCTTCCTGTCTCTCCCTCCCTTTCTCTCTCACTACTGCCTGGCTCCCATGAGCTGGGGAACTTGGCCACCACACCCTTCTGTCACAATGTTCTGCCCTGCCTCAGGCCCAACACAATGAAGCCAGCAGACCATGGGCTGAATCTCTGAGCCCAAATAAATCTTTCCACCTCTGTGTTGATTGTCTCAGGTGTTTGTCACAAGTGTTGAAAAACAACACAATACTGTAAAGGTATGCCAATCAAAACAGCATGGTATTGTCATAAAAAATCGACACACTGACTGTTGAAATAGAATGTATTGTCCAGAAATAATTCCAAGCACTTACAGTGAACTAATTCTAAAGAAGATTGCCAGAATCTGCTTTGGAAAAATGACAGTTTCTTCAGTAAATGGTTCTGGGAAAACTGGATGTTCACATGCAAAAGATTGAAACTTGACTCTTATCTTTCACCAATACAAAGATAACACCAAAAATGTACGAAATTTAGAGACCTAAAACTATGAAAATACTAGAAGAAAACACTTCAAAGTTTGATATAGGCAACATTTTTGATTTTGGATAAGACCAAGAGCGTAGGAGATAAAAGAAAAAAATAGAAAAATGAAATTGTACCAAACTGAAAAGATTCTGCCCAACAAAGGAAACAGTCAATGGAGTGAAGAGGCAATCAACAGAATGGGAAGAAATTTTGTGAACTATTCATGTGACAAAAGATTACTATCTAGAATATATAAAAAACTCAATAAAATAGACAAGGGATATGAATAGATCCTCCTGAAAACAAGAAAGTTAAATGGCCAAAAAAATTTATGCCAAAAAAAAAAAAAAAAAAAAGCTCAACTTCACTATCTGTTAGGGAAATCCAAGTCAAAACCACAATGAGATATTATCTTAACCATTTAGGATGATTTTTATCAAAAGCACACAAAACGACAAATGCTGGTGAGGATACAGAGAAAAGGGAAGTGTTGGTGAGAATGTTAATTAGAATAGCCAATATCCTTAAGAAACTAAAAACAGATCAACCAAAATATGATCCAGCTATACCACTTCCAAGTATATATCCAAAGGAAATGATCAGCACATTACAGAGACACTCACATGCACGTTTGTTGCTACACTATTCACAATGGCTAAGATGTAGAATCCACCTGGATGCCCATCAGCAGATGAATGAATAAAGAAAATATGTATATATACACAATGAAATATTATTCAGCCATAAAAAAGAATTATGCCCTATCATTTGTGGCAAAATAAATAAATCGAAGGACATTATTTTAGGTGAAATGTCAGACATAGAAAGACAAATTTCAGATTTTTCTCTCATACGAGGATATTAAATTGATTGGACAATCAACAAATATATGAAAAAATGTTCATCATTGCTAGCAATTAGAGAAATGAAAATCAAAACCACTCTAAGATTTCATCTCACTCCAGTCAGAATGGCAGCTATTATGAAGACAAACAACAATAAGTGTTGGTGAGGATGTGGGGAAAAAGGCACACTCATACATTGCTGGTGGGACTACAAATTGGTGCAGCCAATATGGAAAGCAGTATGGAGATTTCTTGGAAAGTTGGGGATGGAACCACCATTTGACCCAGCTATCCCTCTCCTCAGTCTATACCCAAAGGACTTAAAAACAGCATACTACAGGGACACAGCCACATCAATGTTTATAGCAGCACAATTCACAATAGCTAAACTGTGGAACCAGCCTAGATGCCCTTCAATAGATGAATGGATTAAAAAAATGTGGCATATACACAGAATGGAGTATTACTCAGCAATAAAAGAGAATGAAATCATGGCATTTGCAGGTAAATGGATGGAATTAGAGAAGATAATGCTAAGTGAAGTTAGCCAATCCCCAAAAACCAAATGCCGAATGTTTTCTTTGATATAAGGAGGCTGATTCATAGTGGGATAGGGAGAGGGAGCATGGGAAGAATAGATGAACTCTAGATAGGGCAGAGGGGTGGGAGGGGAAAGGAGGGGGCAGGGGGTTATTAATGATGGTGGAATGTGATGATCATTATTATCCAAAGTACATGTATGAAGACATGAATTGGTGTGAATGTTCTATGTATACAACCAGAATTTTGAAAAATTGTGCTCTATAGGTGTAATAAGAATTGTAATGCATTCTGCTGTCACATATTAAAAAAATAGCTGATTGGAATGTGCAATAGATTGATTACTAGAGGCTGGGAAGTATCTAACTCTAAACAAAGAGAGTAGCAGTGAAGTTCTAGAGTTCTACAGGACAATGGAGGGGATCACAGTTCACAGTAGCCTACTATATATTTTATACATAACTAGAAGAGAGTAGCTCAAAGACTCCAGACACAAAGTGATGAGGAGGAGATGGGAACTGGTTCTCTGATTTTAGTCTTTTAAGGATATTGGCTATTCTAATATTTAATATTCAGCATGTATTATATACCTGCATTGAAATATCACCTGTACCCCATAAATATGAATAATTACTATGTGTTCATCAAAACTTTAAAAAGACGTTTGAGGAGACAGTGATTTAACTACTCTGATTTGACCATTACATGCTGCGTATCAAATTTTCACATTGTGTGCCCTTAAATTTGTACAAATAAAATATGAAAAATATAAAAGGAGGTGGTATTGGAGATGAGATTTAAGGCATGGGGAGACCCTTCCCAGGTGGAGGGGAGGTGATGGATGAGGTGATGGGGCCCGGAGGGCCCTTGGTGTCTTGGGCAATAGATTGGGCCTGGGCCCGGCTAAGGCATGGGCTGCGTGGAGAAGAAGGTGGGGAGGAGAGTTGGCTGCAGTCACAAGACCCAGGAGGCAGGCTCAGGGGGACTTCTGTACCTGTGGGCAGTGACGGGCCGAAGAAAGATGGTAGGCAGGAGAGGAAGTGGGTCACATGTGCGTTTCAACACGGCATTCCTGGGGCTGTGTGGGGATGACTTGGAGGTGAGGGGGGCTGGAGGCAGGGCTCTCAGTTCAGGGCTGTGACCCCTGACCAGGTGACAGATGACAAAGACAGAAGCCGGGGAGATAGAAAGGGAGAACAGAGATATGAAATGAAGCAGTATGGTCATCATAGGCTCAGATTCCCACCTGTATTTCTGGACCCCAGTTTCTTGTTGGTCTAGTGGACTAACATGGCGTCCATCTGTGGTGGGGATTTTGGATGTGAGTGGCCTCCTGAGGAATTCTATTTTGTAGACTCCTTGTACTTTTTTGGCTGAGTCCATCTGCTAGTGGGCAATGTTATGACCTTCCTAACCGGCCTTCCCAACTGATCTACCGAAGGGTGGAGGAACTGTTCTGTGGAACTTGAGGGTTGTGGGCTGAGGCTGGAGATATTTGCCTCACGGCAAGAGAGTCTTGGTTTGGAAAAGTCATGGAAGCTGCTATGGTTAAAATGCCGGTCTCCCCTTCAAATTCCTGGTGTTGAAACGTAATGGCCAATGGGGTCATATTGAGAGGGGAGGCCTTGAAGAGGTGATTTGGCCATGAAATCTCGTTCTTCCTGAAAGGGATGAAGGCCCATATCAAGGAGGCTTCACAGAATTTGCAGTTCTCATTTGTCCTTAAGAAACCATTGACCATGTGAGGACACTGTGTGTGTCCTTTCTGGAGGACACAGCCATTTTGGAAAAAGAGCAGCCCTCACAAGACAACCAAGCTGCTGGTGCCTCGATTGTGGACTTTCTAGACTCCTGATCTGTGGGAAATAAATTTCTGTTCTTTATAAATTAGCCAGTGTCAGGTATTTTGTTATAGCAGCATGAAACTGACTGAAGCCAACTGGCTGGGGATTCTCAACACCCCTGTGACATGCTCTCATGCTCTCCAACTTCTTATTCAGTTTGTGTGTTGATCCCTCCTATAAAGAGAAGACACTCACCTCCTGGACAGCCTGTCCACTGCTGAAAAGTTTCAACATGGGACATCAACCCATCTCTCCATTCCTAACCTTTCTTGGCCAGAGAAAGGATCGCCTTTGAAATAGTTGTTTTCAGAATCCCTGTGGAGAAAATACCTGATTAATGAAGGTTATAGAAGCAAGTCGGTGCCTTAATGGAAATCGATTTTCATTTTTTTTTTCTCATTTGAAGCCCAACCGTATTTCAAGTTGCTTGTCAAAAGGAGACAGCAGTGGTTGAACTCAAGATGAATGATCATCAAAATAGAGCTCTGGCAGCCAGATCATCCTAATGCCAACCACTGAGTTCAGATGCTTTCATCCATGCAGAGTCTATCTGGGGCAGGAAGGAGACTGGCTACAGGCCGAGAAGGTGGAGTCCATGCTTGACTTTGGGGTGATGTCAAAGCATGAACGTGGGATAAACTCATGATCACTAGGGTGAATGATCATGATCAATAGATTGCACATGGGAACTGTTAAGAAATAAGGAAGAGCCACTGCAGGGAGCGTAACCAGAGGGCTGGAAAAATTCTGAGACAATGACCACAGCTGCAATGGGCAGCGTACGGCTCTCCCTCACCCCCACTTCCCCATCCTCCTCCTACTCCAAACCTCTTCTTCCTGGTTTCTTCCATTGTCCTTTATCTGAATGGATTTCTTCCCCACCCAGCTCCTTCTTGCTCCGGGTTTCTGTGTCATTCCCCACATAGAAGCAATGCCTTGCGTTGTTACGATGCTTCACTGCTGACGAAGCCCAATGGAACACATGATCTCATCAGCCTCACGACCGCACTTGCAGATTGGTGCTGTCCCCATTCTGCAGATGATGCAAACCGGGCTAGGAAAGATGAGGTCACTTGCCTAAGAGCCACATTGCCGCGTGGGGGCAGAGGCAAGGTGACAGCTCATGCTCTTTCTCTACTTGCCATTCCATCACTCCCACTTTATAGATTAAGTCTCTGGTACTAGTGTGCCCAGTGGCACTGGATTTGCTCAGAATACAGGGGACAAAATGATCTCTCCATTGAAGGTCCCTGAAGTGTGGCTACTTTCTCCTGGAGGGGTTTTTAGAGAAGGTCTAAGGAGGATTTGTCGCCCTGAAAGTTATTTGGAATTCTGGGAAGTCCCCTTTTGAGGTCATTGGAAACTTTTGATGTCCAAGCTCTCTGCACATGCCCAAAGTCCATGGTGAAGGGTGACAGTGTGGACGCGCAGGTAGGCTGGGGGGCCGGAGCAAGCTCCCACGGGCTCTTTTATTGCTTGTTCAGAAATGTTGTGAGATAGTTGCTCAACACGGATGTTTCTGAATATTTTATCAGCTTCTAATCCAATGAATCAAATTGAAAACAAAGGTAAGGAATATTTGAAATGGACCCCTTCTTAGTGATTTTAGTACCTTTTATCATGACAATGATTTTTAGACTCTTGAGGCTATTTACATGAAGGTACCTGAGTGGGGGACAGCTGAACGGTGGCGTGCTCTCGCTGACCTCCTGGATATCGCATCAGCAGCTTGAAATTGGCTGTGGGAAAAATGTTTACATCACAGAAATTGGCGAAAACTACAAACCTAGGACTTCCTTCTTCCTGGGAGAGCCGTTGCCAAACACTTTCCAGTCCACCACGGGCTAAGATGCGTAAATGTCTGTGGGCCACTAGAATCCAGAAGGCCCAGCTACTTCTCCTTCCTGCCAACAGAAACTTGGGTGGACAAGAGAAGGGTGCATGGAGAAGAATATAGAGCATGGAGATGATGGGCATTAGGAAGTGACACCCTGGGGCCCCCCACCTTGGAGGTGACAAGGCTGCTGGCCATGGTATAGAGTATGAACGCTGCTCAGAGCATGCACGCTCTTTGATTCTTGCAGAAACCGTGCAGGGTCAGTGTCACGGTCTCCTTGTTACAAATGGAAATCTGAAGCTCAGGAAGGGGAGTGACTTGCCTCAATGCACCTAGAGAGGAAGTGGAGGGGCCAGGGCTTGAGGTCAGGGCTCTTTCTGAAATGTTGTTGGCAAGAAGTCGGGGGAGCTCTCAGGACCAGCCTGTGCCTCTGTCCTCACCTACAGGAGCTAGTCTGTGATTGTGGGTCCATCATATAGACTGGGCCTCTTTGGCTAAGATTAATCACTAATCCTCAAATAGAAACCAAATCTACACATTTATCCAAATATGTATTTAAGTGCATATTTTATGGCAGCTGCTCTATCAGGTGCTCGGGACACAGCAGTGGACGAGACCGACAAGAGTCCTGTTCTCCAGTTGCTAATGGACTGGCCAGAAGTCCTAGGTCTGGTGGGAGGTCCACACATCTGGCATCTTCTCTCAACATCTGGCACCTTTCCAGTGCTGGAGATATCAGAGTACACTCTGAGGATACTATGTTCAGCAGACTGAGTGACCATCCAGCTGGGAGGGACAATAATTTCTCTCCTGCCACCATTAGACCTTACCTGGGCCTGCAAACCTCTCTGGATTAGCTAAGCCCTCTTTTCCCTCTCTTATTTCAAACAAGATTGGTTATTAGTTGCCCAAGTCATTACTTCTGCAGAGAAGGAAAAGTGGCCCTGGACGCTGACCATGGATTGTTTCCTCTTCTGAGGCAAAGGGACTGGGAGAGAAGTGTGCACGCGGTTTCTTCCAGTGGAGGTTTTCTTTTTGGGTTTGTGGTTTAGATCCCTGTTTCTGTCAGTGACCTTGACCACAGAGCAGCCAATCAGATGGCTGTGTCCATCCAACCCGCTGATGTTCGAGGAGGAGGTGTCTGATTTCATCCTGGTTTGGGGGAGTGGAAATAAAGATAATAGTTGAGTGATTTTCTTTCTTTTTCTCTCTCTCCTTTTCCAAGGGTGAAACCAGATCATCTGGGATGCTTTCTTGCGGTCATATTCAGATTGCCCAATGGTGATATTTCCCGGAGCCTCTCTTGGGCTGGGACAAAATACAAAACAACAGAACTCTTCTGGCAGGTAGAAGGGTGCAATTATCTTGATCTAGGTACAGCTGACTTCCTGAGGCTAGCCCCAGTCGTTCCCTGTATCACGATGGAGAAGAAATCTCCTAAGGAGCTTGGAAGCCAGCTGAGGAAAGTCCCTTGGGGAACCTGATAATCGAGTGTGTCTGACCGTAGCCTTTTTCAGATGTGATTGGGTTCTAGTTATCTGGAGCAGGGCTTTCCATACGGGCTCTCTCTCTTCCTCTTGCTATTTGTAAAGGGAGGTGAGTATTGATTGGACTTGAAAGTATGCCTAGCACAAGGCTTTCATTTCACTGGGGTGAGGAGACGGGGCACGTTGGCAGTAGGAAATGCCAGGCTGGGAGTCTAGAAATGGGACGGGGGGGGGGGGGGGGGCGGGAAGCACCCTGCAGAGCTGGGAGGTGTGAGCATGGAGAGTCCCCACCCGGCAGGGAGGGACGACAGAGCAGGTGTGGTCTGAGCCAAGCTGCTCTTCCTCCTTGGTCTGCATTCCTCTCCTTCCCATCAGGGACAAGACTAGATATTTCTTATTTTTTGTGCTGCTGTTGGGGATTGAGCCCAGGGCCTTGTGCATGTGAGGCAAGCCCTCTACCAACTGAGCTCTATCCCCAGCCCTGGATTCTTTGACAGAGCTCTCCAAAGAGGGTCCTGTCTGAGTGACCCAGGGCAAGTGGACTTTCCCTGTGGCTGGAATCCCATGTGTATAGCAGGGCTTCCCATCTCCGGAGTCCTGGACTCTGTGTTGCTCTTGATGGCCTCCACTTTCCCCTCTGAAATCCTTCTCTTGGCGCCCACAAGCAGCTCCTGACTCTTCTCCGTCCAAGATAGTTCTACAGTCCTGCTGCCAACAAAATCCCATGTTTTGGAAGTTGTTTTCTATGAGTGATTTGTCTTCCTCATTTACATGAATTAAAGAGATCAGCTCCTGTTAAGGAAACTAACTGTACTTGGAGATGGAGCGCTAAGCAACCTGGTTCCCAGTCTCCATTCCCTTGGAGCTCCACATCAAGCAGGGAAGGAGATCGAACAGGAGTAAACCGTGATGTAAGAGCGCGTGTCTCAGATTCCCCAGGGCTTCTGTGTCCCTCCTTGAGAGAATTCTGCTTCTTCATCTTCACGTTTTGGGGAAGTCTTTCCAAGTCTCTTTTCCTTATTATAGCTTACCTCCTGGTATCTCCATGATTTCGATGCCCTAGTGAACATTAGGAATGTACCACCATCGTTTTTTGACTAGAGCATCGTGGTTAGTTATAAATAGTATTTGGGTTCATTTTGACAAAATCACACGTGCACGGAATTTCCGTCCCCGCTCCTCTGCTTTCCCTTCCCCTCCCTCTATTCTCCTTCCTCTACTCTACAGATCTTCCTTTTGCTTGTTTGTTTACTTATTTAGTTTTGATTGGTACTTTCTACATATACGTAAAGGTGAAATTCCATGTGGTATGTCCACATGTTCATATATGTGTATAATGTGGTTTTGTTAAGTTCATTTCATCTTTTCTCCCATTTCCATCCCTCCTCCTTCCCTCTCAATCTCCCTTTACTCCCCTGATTTCCCTATGTCTTTATGATAGCCAATCCCCACTTCCTCCACCCAGCCTTCTTTCCTTTATTTTGCTCTACCTTCCACATATGAGAGAAACATTTGGCCTTTGATTTTTCTGAGTCTGACTTATTTCACTTAGCGTGATGTTCTCCAGTTCCATCCATTTATTGACGAATGCCAAAATTTCATGTTTCTTCATGGCTGAGTAATATTACAGTGTGTGTGTTTGTGTGTGTGTGTGTGTATCACATTTTCTTGATCCATTCATCTACTTACATGCATCTGGGCTGATTCTATGCTCTGGCTATGGTATCACCATTATTTTTAGATGGTGGTGTCTAAAAGCAAGTCTGTCCTTGACTTCCCCCTATCCTGTCCGTTCTGAATGGCTCTGATGTCCCCTTGCTTTACTGGTTAGCTGGGCTGGCTATCTGGTCATCTTCAGTATCTCTCTGTCTTCATCACAATTTCCTTCAGTATTCCAAATAGTTATTCCAGGCTTCCTGTATATTATAACCGTCTTTCTGCTTCTGAACTGTTGCTGCTTATCTTAGTCCATTTGGGTTGCTATAAAGGTATCATAAACTGAGTGGCACGTGAACAACAGAAATTTGTTGTGGAGGCTGAGTTCAAGGTCAAGATGCTACCAGGTTTCTGTGGGGGTCTGCACTTGGTTTAAACATGGAACCTTCTAGCTCTGTTCTCATATGGCAGAAAGGATGAGCCAGTGTTCTGGGATCCCTTTATCAGAGCACTGATCCCATTCATGTGGGTTCCAGGTTTATGGTTTAATTACCTCTCAAAGGCCCAACCTCCGAATACCATCACCTGGGGGTTGAAATTTCAGCTATGAATTTGGGAGCGACATAAATACTTAGACAATTACACTCTTCTAATCTGTCATGAATCTCTACTCCAATAGATTAATTTTCCTAAAATGTGATTTCTTAATATGATTTGACAGTCACCATTTAATAAGCACTTATATGCCAGGTTCTATGCTAAACATTTCATAGTGAATATTTTTTAAAAATCCATTCAACAATTCTTTGATGTGTATGATATTATGCAAAGGGATGTTCAAGATATTGTAGTTATTAAGTGACAAAAGATTTGGGTGTAGTGTTTTCTGATTCCAAAGACTGTTTTTCACCATCATGCTAAATGATTAATTAACTTGTAGGCTTTTAAAAGATGTGTGGTTCTAGTTATTTCCTGCTGCTGTAACAAAATACCTGAGACTAGATAATTTATAAAGAACAGAAATTTATTTCTCCAGGTTATAAAGAACTGGGAGGTTCAAGATCAAGGTGCTGGCAGGTTTGGTGTCTGGTGAAGGCCTTGTTTCTGCTTCCAAGATAATGCCTTTTTGGAGTGTCCTACATAAGGAATAACTGCCATGTTCTCACATGGCAGAAGAGTCAGAGGGCTGAATTTGCCCCCAATGTCCTTTCTAAGGCACTGAACACATTCATGAAGGTGGAGTCCTCATGGCCCTCTCATCTATAGGCCTCACCTCTTTATAGTACATTGGGGTTTAAGACTCAACACAAAATTTCAAACTATAGCGTTGGTTATCAGCTAAAAAATATCCAGTGGTTCCCCTTTGCATGGAGGGAAGGGTCCAACTACCTGTTTAAATTGTCCCGTTACATTCTCTGCCACCATTTTCCAGCAGAAACTTACTGTTTGGGCCAGGCCAGCTTCCTGAATTCCCCTTCAATGTCTGGGAGTCTCTAGATTTCCCATTTTTGGTCATGCTGAGAACTACCTGGAAAGTCAAGAGACTGATAAAGGAACTTGAATTAAGCTTAGCTTAGAGACCAAGAGAAACCACTTAACTCTTCTTAAATCAGAACAAGAAAATAATATGAGTTTCATGAGAATGACAGATATTATGCCCTGAATTTGCATTCCGTGTCATTGGCTTGTGGCAACCTGAGGTCAGTGTGTGACTTTTGATGTTTGTGCATTAATAGGATCTGATGATTGGAGGGGCTTACAAAATGATCCTTAGGCAAAATGCATGAAATTCAGATGGCTGACTGAGAAAGCAAAAAGATAAGAAGGATGGCAATCCTTCATGGGGAGAGGAGATGGGGCAGGCGTTATTTGCATTTTGAAGACCTTAAAATTTACATAAAGACTAAAAAATAAAAATTAGAATTCATATGTATTATTTTAAACGTAAAGACAACCTAAAACTTCAAACACTAAAAATCACAGTGCAATACTATTAAATAGATGAAATAGACTTTAAAAATTACTAGTCTCTATGCTCAAACACAAGGTCTCCATTCCCTAATTGCTTTTGAGAAAATAAGGCATTCCTCCAAACCTAAGTGTTTTCAGAGTGTCTCAGATTATGTGCTGCTTTTGCATTTATTGTTCCTAAGCGATACTAGTTTTAGATACGCACAGAGATAACTGGATATAGTCAGCTAGAACAAGGCAAAGGAATCTAACCCTTTTTATTTTGTCTAGGTTTTGCCAAATATAAGTGGTGGGTGAAAGTGTAAGTGAACTTTTAACATATGGCTTCAGAAAACAAAAAATTAAGTGGTTATGTTCTGAAGATCATAAGCATATCCCAGAAGACAAACAAAATCTTTGCATATTCTGAATATGATATGGGATAAGAGTTAATCAGTGAATTGTACTCATGCTTGTTGCTTGCAATTGCATGTGTAGCATGAGTACAATTCACTGATTAACTCTTATCCCATATCCAGAAATAAAGACAGAATCTGAAAAACTTGGACAACTCAAAAAAAAATGGCTCTAGTAATGAT
The DNA here is from genome assembly GCF_047511675.1 of Marmota flaviventris. Taxonomy (NCBI): domain Eukaryota; kingdom Metazoa; phylum Chordata; class Mammalia; order Rodentia; family Sciuridae; genus Marmota; species Marmota flaviventris. The sequence goes on from NC_092510.1 coordinate 85,565,867, forward strand.
AAACATGTTGGAGACACATATAAAAATCTTAAATAAAATGATTATAATGTACATGAGTCAGAAAAAGCATCATTTATTTATTCATATAGTTTTATATACTATTTGAGATGTGTTCGTATTTCTTAATGGCCATTTTAAAGATTGTGAATAGAAATCTGACGAGTTGTGGTTCTCGTTCATTCCTAGAAGTTTGTACGTTTATCTTGGTCCCAAATCTTTTTTCTTTTTTTGTAAATTGATATTTTGGTAGGAAAAACGGAGCCTCTTTCTACATAGGGTTGTCTGTGTGTAGGTACACATAGCATTCAGCAGGTTCTCTGGAAATGCAATTGGTTTGGATTCCAGCTGAGAGGCCTATGATGAAGGCTGCAGATTCAAGGCTGCCAGCACCAGTCCATGATGTGTAACTGTAAGTGGAATTAAGATGAAAAGCCTGCACATTGGGTCTTCCATGAAACCAAGGTCCCTCCTTTGATGTGGTTTTTTTTGAGAGAAGAGAAACCAGGGGGGAAGGCCCGGGGAGGACAGCGCGGGAGTCCTTCAGCTTTAAAAGGCTGGATCGTCCTTGTCCTCTAGGGCCTCACATACCCAAGAAACTCTCCTTCTCAAACCAAATTTCTAGGAATCCTGACTCCAGCCCCTTAACCTGGGTGTGAGCTCATGCCCTATGAGTAAGGAAATGAGTCAAGGTCCTGATAGGCATCATCTTTTAAGGAAGAGAGAAAGTGGAACAAAGGACAGGGCACAGAGTGACCTTAGTCCTTGGAGTCAGAGGATATCATGGCCATGTCAGTTCCCGAGGGTTGTCATCTTTCTAAGAACAGTGATGGAGGTTCACACCAGCCTCCTCTAGACCTCCAGGGACATCGTGTTGGTAGCTAGGAGGCGGGTATTTGGGTGACACAAAGAACAGCCAAGCAAGAGCTCCATCCTCAAGACACTGGCATTTAGAGGAATGGGCAAAGAGAACATTTTACATCATGTCCCCAGGAACGGGGGAGAAGAAAGAGCTGGTGAAGAAGCAGAGGGAGGACACTCTGGCTTGATGACTTAGCCTGAGAGCACTACTTCTCTTAGTGCCACTTCTAGACAACATGGACCCCAGGCACTGTTTCAAGAAATTTACATTTACCACCTCCTAGGGGATACGTACTGATGGTTATGTTCTGACTTTACACATAAAGGAGCTGATCACAGTAAGTGGTGACACAAAAACTTGCTCAAGTCAAGTCAACGGTGATGGGTTGAGTCCAGACACCAGAATTGACGTGCTTAATCAGGACCTTGGAGCCATTCCCTATACTAGTGCAGGAAATTGAGGTAGTTCAGCCTTATTACCTAAATGTAAAGTTAAAGCTGGAAGCAATTAGAGATGGAGTTGGAGTTAATGGTTAAAGGCTGGGTCATGGAATCTGTTAAACTTGTCTTCTGGAGACAGAAGCTTCTGGAATCATTCTCCTCCACCAAGGTATCTTTTTCCACTTGGGATGGGCCCATAATTTGTGAACTTCCATTTCAAATTGTCACAAAAATGCTGTGTAGCCACCAGCCACAAACTAGATAGCTCAGGAGTCCGATCAGGGCCAGCCTTGCTCTTGGCCGGGCTTGCTCATGATTCCTGAGTCAGTTAGGAAGCCCGTCAATCTTGGTTAAACCTGTTCGTACCTGGCACCGAGCAGGACAGCCATTGGTTATTCTAGGCTGACCTCAGCCGGGATGGTGGGAAAAATGTGAGTTACATTCCGGTTCTTGGTTTTTACCTACGGTCTTTTTGTGTTTCAGGATCCTATCAAGTTATCACATTGCTGAATAGTAAATCACCGTGTTTGCTTAGGCTTCCGTGGCTGAGACAGATTCTCAAAATTTTCTTGCATTTGATAACCTTGGCAGTTTTCCAGTACACAGATCAGATATTTTGTAGAAATCCCTGAGTTTGGGTTTGTGTGATATTTTCTTGAGATTGCTAGAGGTTTTGGCTTTAGGGAGAGGACCACAGGGGTAAAGGGCCAATTCATTCCATCATAAGATGGGTACGTGCTATTAATATGATTGATCCCTGCACTGAGTCTATCAATGAGTCTCATGTATAAGAACTTACTTCAGTTGTATAAACTATACCAGGAAGAACAAATTTATAAATATCTTCTCCTAATTCCAAGAGAATTTACACCATTTTCATTGCCACTTGGATTCAGTATGATAAGATGTGTGGGATCCTAAATAGATTAACTATTATAAGCATGACAGCTGGAATGAATTTCTCATAACAAATCTAAAGCAAGGAAATACAATTCCTCAAAGCAAACAACAACAACAAAAAAGGAAGCACCTCAGAGTCAAGATATGAATCACTGCAGTTGACATGATCCCGAAAGAGTTTCCTACAACCTCATCATAACTGGATATAAGATCAGAACTTTAATTTTAAGTCAGATCTTTCTTCCCCTTGACTCAATGCTTACGCTCTCCATCCACACCCCAAGTTACTTCTTATCTTTTGAAAAATGGTATTAAATACCCCAGTTATGTTCATTCTCAAAAGCATTCATGGCAAGAAATTATTTTTTCCTTTCAGGATCATTCATGTCCTGCCATTTAAACATGGGACCTCTAGTTTCAATGACAATATCAAGCCAAGCCTAATTAAGACATTGGGTGCATAATTGGGTAAGAGGCAGCAAACCAGGCTAGGCTCTCTGAACTGTGGGTGCAACCTGAACAAAAGCACAGAGGAAGCAATAAGCCTGGTACCTTAAAAAAAGAGACCAATCGCTCCGTCAGAGTAGGCAAGAGTTGGGAGTGCATTGGGGTCCAGGAGGAGGGGAGTGAGGAGAGGTGCCCAGGTGATGAGAACCCCAGGTTTGCCCCTTACCAGGCTTGAGTGAGCCAGTTAACAACTCTGAACCTCAGTTTCTTCATCTTAACTTGGGGACAATAGTAATTTGCCCTGATGCATGCATCATGAGGATTACACAGGAGGACCTTACAGACCACCTGCACAGTGCTTGGCATCTAGGAAGAGCTGAGCAAGACAGAGATTTGACTACTGTTCTGTTCTTTACCTCTGAGTTGTTAATGTGCTGATAATGCTACCCACTGTGTGCAGCTGGAGGTTTTGGAAGTTCTTCACTGAATACCCAGAGTGCTCAAGGAGAGAGCCCCAGCTGCCCCAGTGCCAGGCACATCTTGGCCATCGTAGACTAGACGTAGAGGGGAAAGGGGAGTCATTCTTTAGATTCTAACCACAGGGACAAACTTCAGCCCTGCCCAGGCTTGAGTGGATAGACTGAGGGCTTCGTGGGGATTGGTTCCGGTCAGGGATGGTCCCCATCCTTGACCGTGGAACTCCAGTCATTTCTCCTTGCTGCCCACTCTTAGTGCTTATTTCAACTTTGGTCTCACTTCTGCTCCCTGAATCCCTCCACCACTGAAATAAAAATGTTAGTGTTTAGGTGTGGGGGTGGGTAGGAAGGAGTGCTGAGCAATATATATTGTTTTGCATTTAGTGCAGTACGTCTCTGCCAAAAATTCTACTTGTGGCTTTTGCCTTCTCAATTGAGTGGTTGGCTCTAGGTGCACAGAATGTTTAACAAGACAGAAAAATGTATGCCTTTAAGCTTTGCAAGTGAGAAGGAACTTGCAGGAATGAAGTGGGGCCTCTTGACTATGTTTAGATGATCAAATTCATCCTAGTCACAAACATGAAGAGGTTGGCAAGGTCACTGCATGGTTTCATTACTTCTTTTTATACATTTTTTTGAAAGCCAAATCAGCTCAGACACTTTATCCTACTTGCTGACCTTGCCAACCTACAAGAGCCTCTGCTCACCTGGGCTGCCCTCTGCCACACACCCTTCTCCAGGCTGCCTCCTGCACTGACTGTCCTTTGCGGACTTTTCTCTACAGTTTTCCACCAGGGTCACCTGCCCCTCCCCACCCAGTGGATAACTTTCTTGAATTCTGCCTGCCTCTATTGTCCTGGGCTCCCAGATGGGCAGTGGGCTGGTGACTCACTGAGGGCAGGGACCCCACTGGACTTTTGTTCATAACCCAAAGAATCACCACACGTGTATAAAGATGGAAAGAATAAAGAAATAAATCAGTAAATAAAGTAACTGGAGGAGGCCATGATCTACCCAAATAATTGTTGTCTTCGTTTCTTAGAACACTTTAGAGGAAATTTTATTGAGAGATTTTACTCTTCATGACAGCTTAGAAAAAATCGCAGTAAAGAAGTTTATTCTTAAACAATCATTCAAAAGTAATGACTGTTTATTGTACATATTTTAACCTTTGCAGATAAGAAACAAAATACAGCTTCTATGATCTGATCACCTGTAGATAACCACCCTGAATATTTTGACATATATCTTTACATTTTATCTAAATATAAGTGTATACAATTTCAAACATGAATAAAGTACTTCTCTTTAATCGCTTATTATGTCATGAAAATCTTTCCTGCTATTAGCTAATTTGGCTTTAGTAATTGCATGGTGTCCTACTGAAGATGAATCATCACCAGATTGTCTTTGTTCAACGATTTCCCTGAATTTAGGCCTTTCAGATGGCTTCTAATTTTTATTTCTTATTATGATGAATGCCATAATGAACATCAATACAGCTAGCTTTTTGTGCACATTTAATATTTTTCTTTCCCTCTTTAGAATACATTCCTTGAAATAAAACACAGGTGCTTCTCCACTTCTGATGGGGCAACGTCCTGGAACATCAGAGGTCAGCAGATTGGTACACTGTAGGGTACTGGTGGTTTCTCCAGCCAATGCATCACTAACTGGGCAGTGGCTCTCCTTGCTGATGCCACCCACCATGGTCAGAGAGTGTCATGCTCTCTTATTGCTAGTACTGGAAAAGATCACAATTCAAAAAAGTCCAGCTGACCCTCAGTATCTGAGGGGAATCAGTCCCAGGAACCCCCACAGACACCAAAATTGGTAGATTCTTAAGCTACTTATTCGATGGCATAGTATTTGCATATAACCTAGGTGGCATCCTCTTGCATACTTTTAAATGTCTCTAGATTACTTAAAATAACTAACCCAAAGTAATGGCGCTATAACTACCTGTTATGCTATATCATTTAGGAAATAGTGATAAGAGAAAAATAGCCTGTATTTATTCTGAATATTATATCTGATCCATGATTGGTTGAATCTGTAGTGCAGAACTCATGCGTACCGAGGCCACCGTGTGCAGTTCTACTGAATGTGTATTGCTGTACAGGTCATTAAGTTGAACTCTAGTCAATCAGACGACCATCTGGAATGGGGCCAAAGAGCATGTATATAATTTTCAAGACCTTTGATGCATAATGCCATTGAGGAAGTTCATACCATTTGCACTGCCATACTTTTTTTTTTTTTTTTTGTATAGGGGATTGAACCCAGGGGTGCTGAATAACTGAGCTATGTCCCCAACTCTTTTATTAAAGAATATATATGTTTAATTGTCAGTGGATCTTTAATTAATTAAATTTTATATGGTGCTGAGAATTGACCCCAGTGCCTCACACATGCTAGGCAAGTGCTCTACCACTGAGCTACAACCTCAGTCCCCCATCCCTTTTTATATTTTATTTTGAGACAGGGTCTTGCTAAATTGCTTAGTGCCTCGCTAAGTTGCTGAAGCTGCCTTTGAACTTGTGATCCTCCTGCCTTGGCCTCCTATGATGCTGGGATTACATGCAGGCACCACTGTGCTCAGCTGCCATAATTATAACAATTGGCAATTAGATGAGTAGAAAGTGGGATCTTTATTTTAAAATGCAGTTCTTTGATTGATGAGGTTGAATATCCTACCTTGTGACTGAGCATTTGCTTTTCTTCTTTTATGAATTGCCTGTTAATTATCTTTGCCCACTTTTCAACTGGCGATTTGTCTTTTTTTTTTTCAGCAGCAGTGATAATACTAATACTTCATTAGACTTGCTATTCACTAAATTCCCTCATCTAATCCTTAAAGCAATTCTGTGAGAAGGTCACAGTTCTTGTTTCCTCTTGATACCAAATGTGTGTTATCTTTTCCAACATGGCTTCCTGGGAAAGCATTATTTTCATGTTACCGAGAAAGAAACTGAGACAAGGAGAAAACATGGTCAAAGTCCTACAATTGGCAGGAAGGTGCAATGGAGCTGACTGATCTGTCTGTCTGCAAAACAATTTCTGAATAAGAGCCTACATGACAGTCTTAATATTTATTCTTTATATATTAAATATAATAACTGTGATAGATGTGATTGTTGTTGAATATACATTTTCTTCTTGGTCTATTATTTGTCTTTCATTTAATTATTTATTGATTGACTGATGATGGAAGTTTGTGTTTTCATACTGGTATTTGAGAAAGTAATTCACAAACATACAAGCAGTGCAAGAAGACACACAATAACAAATTAAACACCTTCTCACTCCTGGTCCAAGCCTCAAGTTTTCTACTCTACAAGTTCAAAATGTCTTTGTAGCCAAATCTATTCATTGTTTCCATTGTGGCTTCTACCGTTAGTACTGTATTTAGAAAATATATGACTAGTACGAGATGTTCTGGATATTCATTTACATTTTTTATTACTGCTTTACTACTTTATGTTTTTTTAACCCCTAATATTTTTAATGCCATAGGATTTATTTGACATTCAGCCCGAGGTAAGTTTCCTTCTTTCTTTTTTTTTTTTGGAGTAGTTAGTTGACGTTTGAATTTTAAATTTGCGGGGAAGGCAGAGTATATTTCATGTCCAATTGTGGAATTCAAGAGAGTTAATTATGCAGTATTAAAAAGAGAAAAATGAGGATTTCGCAAGACAGAAGTGTTTCTGGAGGCAGAAAGTGAAGGTGTGAGTGGTGTTGTCCGTAGAATCCACAATTGCCAACAGATTACTTTGAACAAATATCTTGAATGATGAAAGAGACCACAGGCCACTCCCCGCAGACTTTCCCAGCTGGATTTCTGCCACCATATCCAGGGAAGAACAAAGCAGAGGTTTCTCCTGCGCAGATCAGGTTTGGGGCCTTTCTCAGTTTTCCTGGGTGGAGATCCAGCCCCTTGCAGGATTAGTGTCTCGGAGGCCTCTGGCAAGTCACCAATCTTGGGACCCATGGGGAAATATCATGACTCTGCAATCTCACTAGGCCCAGCTGGTGCCAAATGGAAACTTGAGCTTTGGAGCAAAGATCTTGGGGGAAAGTAGAGTGGTGATTTAGTTGGAGGCCGGACTGGGAAAGTCCAAAACCTGTTGTAATTTCCATTTTCCCACTGATTCCTTGGGGACATTGGAACAGACTCACATTCTGCATACCACACACAGATCTGGTCCACCACAGAATAGCTATCTCCTGATAGCTATCTTCTGGATTCTTCTTTTAAAATAAATGCAGCACCCTCTTTTTCTCTCCTCACTGCAAACCCCAATCAATGTGTGTGTGTGTGTGTGTGTGTGTGTGTGTGTGTGTGTGTGTGGTGCTGGGGATTGAACCCAGGGCCTTGTGCATGTTAGGCAAGCACTCTACCAACTGAACTGTATCCCCAACTCCTCCTCATTGGTTCTGTCCTCAAATGCCTTTCTTTTTATCCTTCCTGCATAGAATAGGTGAGGCTATCAGAATACTCAGCTTCACACCTGATGTGACAGAGTCAGTCTTTTTGCTTGTTAACTCTTGACTTCTCTGGCATGGAAGCTCACTTGACTCCCCTACAGCCTTGCCTACGATTGCCCTCTGCCCCTGTTCTCCCAGCCTGTCATGCGCAACCCTGCTTTCTGTCAGTGCGGTTTCCTCTCTCCCATGCCCTCTTGGAGAAATCCCACCCATTGCTTAACGTTCAGCTCAAAGATGGCCATGCCAGCAAAGTCTTCCCAGATGGCTCAAGTGGAGAGGATCTTCTCTTTTGCTCTCATCAGCATTTTTATTGTCTGTACTTGAGAACTCAGGGCATCTTGCCTGGGTCCCTGTTCCATACTTGAAGAGCTCTCTGCTATTCTTGGAGGGTAGACATTTATCTTGCCTTTGCTCTTGTCCTCATCTGTCCTGGGGTTTACATGTAGTGAATGTTCAGCGTGTTTGTTGAATCAGCTAACCCTCAGTAAACATTTAACATGAACAATTCTTAGTGTACCATTAACCCAGGGGTCAACTGAAATTTAATTGTCATTTAGTAGTTGCTAGAGAAAGACTATTTACCACTTCATGCACAAAGCTTTAGGGGGAAGGAAGTATTTTCAGTTTGTTTGTAGTATGGATTTTCAAGCCTCATTTTTGATTGGTTAGCAGGCAAACTCTGTAATCATATCTCAATTATTTGATCCTTTTATGGCAAGGCGATTTTTAGTGAACTCAGCCTTCAAATTAGTACTACAAACAAATCTTTATAAGGCATGCTAAATTAAGGGGAATGAGGTAAACTGTAGAAATTTACTTTTCTAGTTGTTTTTAAGAAACTTCAAAATATGTGCAAGTCAATGAGCTATGCGTTGGTCACTATTCTAAGCATTCCATGTGTATTAATTGATCTAACTCCTCACAGCACCTCTAAGAGACAGGAAACAATTCCATCTTCATCTAGGGTCTTAAGCCACTCTTGGTCTTCTTGCTGGAATGAACACCTGATGATCTGGAAGGCGTGAAGTTTCCAAGGTTTTGCCAATCCCTTTAATGTTGCCACAGTAGACGACAGCTGGATTCTCAGATCTGCTTCGGCCTTCAACTTGTTGCCAAATCACACATCCTGTAAGTCATGTAGCCCCCGAAAATGGCACCTCGGACTCATGAAAGAGTACATGGAAAAGCCACGTGAAATCTTTGTATCTTCATGAACCTAGTCTTGATCTCCTAGGCTTCCTGAATGGTCATTATGAACCACAGGGGTCCCCAGATCACACTTTGTGATAGGAGTTAAGGGGAACATGGCAGAACCTGAGGTTTTGTGGTGCTACTGGGGAAAATTTGTTTCATGAAGATAGAGGAGTTGTGAACTTTAGCACCCCTGATATCATCATTTAGTGAGAATGTGCCTTCAAAGCTCCCTGCTGTGAGATCCTATCTATTTCCTTCAAAGAAGAAAAACTAACTCTTCAATCAGCTTTTCCTACTGTATCTTGAACTTGTATTATGAAATGTGGGAGCAACAGTTCTCAAAGTGTGATTGAGGACCCCATGACCCTCAGGGAGTCTAGGAGACCAAGACCAGTTTCACAATGATACAGGGATTTTGCTTGGCTTGCCCTTTCTCACTGTTCCAAGAGTACACAGTGGAGTTTCCAGGGCCTGAGTGACTTACATCTTGTATGATATGGCAATAAGTTAAAGGCAGAAACAGATCTGAGAATTCAGCTGACTTTATTATGGAAAACATTAGAGGGATGTACAAAAATGGGAAACCACACCACTCTCCTCAAATTATTCTTGTTTTGGAAAAATACTTATTTTTCATGAAAATGCATTATTTGTATTAATCTATCAACATAATGGGTTTACTATTATTAAGTTAAAATAAATAAACATTTTAAATAATAATTTTTTTATCCTCCATATTGTCAACATTGATAGATATAAGCCACATGAGCAAGTCTAATAATAAGATTTTTATAATAACATTAATAGCTTTAATATTAAATTACTCAATAATTTTTAAGAGGGTAAAGGGGCCAAAAATGTTGGAGAACTTCTGATATGAAAAAATTAAAATAGCTTCCAGTCCTGAGTGGCATCTAGGTTAATTTCTTTTCTTTCTTTCTGCTCTATCTGCAGTGCTGGGGATGGAACCCAGGACCTTGCAAGTGCTAGGCAAGCGCTCTACTGGTGAGCCCTGTTCCCAGGCTTAGATTAGCTTCTGGAATCATACTTTCAATTCTGTGTGTGTGCTCAAATATTTATAGCTTGAAGTACATCTTAGTTTGTGGGTTCCGATGGCTTGACCCTTGACTCATGCCTGGAGGCATATTTGTGAGTGTTTGTCATGTGCTGGGTGCTGGCCTGAGGTTTGGAAGTAAAATGGGGAGCAAGACCGTCTGCCCTCATGGAGCTTGACCGTGGCCGTGGGCCCTCCACCTTTCCCTGCAGCAGCTGGGGTCAGGCTCTGCTCACCACCCCTTAGGAGTTCATGCTCCAGGGAGGCAAGGTAAGTGTGGACTCCAGTTCAGTTCAGGCCTGACTGTTAGCTGTTCTCCCAATGCAGAAGCCCAGAGGAGGGAGGGATGGGTGCATGCTGGTCTGATAAGGGATCTGAGACTGAAAATGAACTCCAAAGAACAAACAGACCAGGAAGCTGAGGTGAGTCGCAGGGACCAGGCTGAGCAGCCTTAGAGAAGGAGGTGGCTGCTCTGTGTGCAGAGATACAGGGCAGGTCAGGGGCCTGGTCAAATGGAGAGCGGGGAACTGTGGTCCCAGACTTGGTTTGCTTCTGTCACCGACAGAGCTTCTTTATGTCTTCAAGTCTGCTGGCAAGCAGATCTCTCTCTCTCGGGTGTGCTTAAAAATTTATGTAGTCACTCCGTGTTTCCCAAACTTGCCAGATCCTAAACTTTCCCAAATACCAAGCAATAACTGGAAGTACTTGTTAAGTACATAGGTTTCAGGGCCCCATCCGGGATGTGCTGATCTTGGGAGGAGCCTGGGTTCTGTATTCACATCATCTGTATCCAAGGTGATTTTCGTGTTTGTGTGTGTGTGTGTGTGTGTGTGTGTGTGTGAATTACAGTCAAGTTTGGGAAATGCTACTGTAACCCATTACCAACCCTGAGGCTGCACACTTGGAAACTTAAAAAATTACCATTGCTCAGGCCCTACCCACAATGACCTAATTTAACAATAGCAAAATAACAATAAAAACAAAATGGCAACGATCAGAGTTTGGTTGTGAGGGTTTTGTGTCCCTGATCCTTTCTTCATTGACACGTGTTCTCTATTGCCTCAGAATCATTATTCAGCTGGGGAAGTTAGAGCTGGCCTCATTACTGGTGTTTTTCTGGTCTTAGCATGCCAAGAGCGTAGCATCTGGAACTGGAGAGGTGATTATTGGTGGTGGAGGAGGTGGGGGAAGGAAACTTGCCTTGGAAAAGAAGAAAGGAACATTTGAGTTGCTTGCCCAGGTCTCCACCAAGGTTAAGAGCAACCCACTGAGGGTTAAGTAGAAGATGGTCCTCGTGGCTTCCTTTAACTGGAAACTTAGGAAGCAGAGAAAACAAATCACACCAGGGCTCTCATTGTTCCCAGGAATTTTCTGGATAAATGCAAAATACATGCTGTTTGATCCTACAGGAAAATCAGCATATGCTTGACTTGGGAAAATGTTTGTTTTTCTACTGAGGAAATCATGGACTCCAAGTTTGGGGGAGGTAACTGAGCCAAAAGACATTGGAAAAGCCAGTTGGCTGTACTTCCTATTCCCTCTCTGTTCTTCCTCAAGCAACCTGAACTGGGCACCAGGAAACGTGGGCTTTGGGCTGCCTCTGGCACTATCTTGCTGTGTGATTTTGGGAAAACTCCTTGCTCTCTCTGGACCTCAACTCATCTACTGAACCTTTCAACCTAGAACACTGCAAAAATATAAGACTGGCATGATATTGTCCTGTTATCTTTCTAGACAAAACACTCCTAATATATACAGTCAAATGGCTGAACTGCAATTAGAAAGAATGACACTTGCTATGTGGTCAAATTGAACAGGGACTTAGAAACCAGTCTTGGGATTCAGGAAACCATATCTGCTGTCCTGTAGAAAGAAAGGGTCATTCATTTATTTATATACTTGTCTTTAAAAATTTTTACTTTTTAAAATTAAAAAATTCCAACTTATTGATGAATTGACAAACATTTCATGTGCACATGGTATAAAATGATATAAAATGGTATATATGATATATATATATAGTGTATATGATATAAAAATCATATAAAATGATCACCACAATCAAGCTAATTAACATGTCCATCACTTCACATTGTTACCATTTGCGGTGGAGTGGGGGGAGTTAGAGAGTTAGAACACTTAAAACCTACTTTGTCAACAAATTTCAAACATACCATAGGGTAACATTCACTATAGTTGACACACTGCAGGTTAAGTCTACAGTACTTATTCATCTTATAACTGAAAGTTTATATTCTTTGACCAATATTTCCCCTTTCCACCCACCTCCCACCCCCTGGTAACCACTATTCTACTCTTTACTATAAGTTTGACTCTTTTTTAAGAGTCACATATAAATGAGATCATGCAATATTTGTCTTTCTGTGTCTGCTTATTTCACTTACAGAATATCCTTAAGGTATATCATGTTATCCAAATGGCAGGATTTCCTTCTTTTATTTTTAAGGCTAAATATTCTTGTGTGTGTGTGTGTGTGTGTGTGTGTGTGTGTGTGTGTATGTGTGTGAGTGTGATACTTTCTTTTTTTTTTGTACCAGGGATGGAACCCTGGGGCACTGAATAACTGAGCCAGCCACATCCCCAGCCCTTGTTTGTATTTTATTTAGAGACAGGGTCTCCCTGAATTGCTTAGGACCTCGCTAAATTGCTGAGGCTGGCTTTGAACTTGCCATCCTCCTGTCTCAGCCTCCTGAGCTGCTGGGATTACAGGAATGACATTTTCATTGGTGAACATTGGGTCATCCCTGTATCTTGGCCATGGTGATCAATACTTCAATGATTATAGAGGTGCTGTTCAGCTCCCTGCTGGGTTGGGTGGTCTTAGGCTTGTGAATCATTCTCTGAGATCCATTTCCTTCTTTCAGGTGTTGTAACTAGGGATAAATCACCTCCAAAAAATATGCTTTAGGACCTACATTTCCTGAGCAAGAATGTTTTGTGCAAACCATTGAGGTCAATCACAGAACATTCAGGTCCTACTGAGGGTAGTTTCCCAGGGCAGGCAAGACTGAGGCCTTTCCTAGGGACTGAGGCCTTTGGAGTTGGGCAGTGACGTGAGGAATCTGGAGTTGCCACACAGGTGCCAGGTATCAGGCCTGGAAATCAGGGCTCAGGGCCTGGTCCTGGTTCTTCTCCATGGGCCCTGGTTTGGGCTGCTTGATCATCAGTTCTGCACCTGTGCACGAGCAGGTGAGGATGGGTGTGCAGTCCCAGAAACAGGACTACCTAAGGGTATTGTGCTAAACAAAACACTCCTAATATATACCGTCAGACCTCACACTCAGGGATTCTGGGTCAGATAAGTAAAAAACAAGTTGTGAGTCATGGCCCTTGACCTGAGGCAAATGCACATATAATCCTCGATGGCTTCCATTTGTGTTGGGTGGCGCAACTCACCACCCATCAGAATGCGAGAACTCTCAAGCAAGTTTCCTCTTGCACGAGATTAGCATCCAATCTACAGGCTCGTAGGTCTCCAGTGGTCTCCAGTGGACTGTGAGGATCTGCCCAAGGTCCTCAGACAGAACCACATGTAAGTCCTTCCGTCACTTGCCGGAGGTCATTGGCATCTCTCCAAACGCTACTTGCTCTCACACCTGAGATTAGACTCTCTGAAAGAAAAGCTCAGACGAGGAGAACTTGGATGAGGTATTTATTTGAGAGGTGACCACAAGGAGTAGGAGAGTAGGAAGGGAGAAAAGTCAATAAAGGATATGCTTTTGAATTGGTCACTATCCCTTTGAGGACCTCTGTCAGTCCATATAGGTCAGGGCCTCTCATCCAGGACTAACGTTTCTTCTAGGCAGCATTTAGCAATATGCGCAGCCATTTTGGTTGTTAAAACTAGGAGATGCTATCAGCAGCCAGATACAGGTCAGCCTCCCTGATCCCAGTGTAAAATTAGCTGACCCATTGTCAATGGTGCTGAGGTGGAGAATCCTGGAGAGTGTACGTCTGAATTGTCCCATGGAAGGACCATGAGGTTGGAGCACCTGTCCATTAACTCCTGTGCTCCTCTTGGTGAGGGTGGGGGCTCTGGGGGCACAAATGCTTTTGGGCTGTACCACTTGCACTGGAGTTTGCATGGTCCTGGGGAAGTCCTTGAAGCAGGAAAGCAGAGACACATTAGGTGGGCTGCTGGTCAAGTTCGTGAAGTAGCCTAACGTGTGCAGGAATCATGCCAAGGGGATGTGGCAAGGTATGATTTTCCTAACTGAGTAATGACTCTGGGACTGTGGAGAATATGGGGCAACCAAAATACAAATAAGAATAAAATTGTCATAATTTAGTTCTAGCCACAGAAATGACTAAAATCTGGAAATCCAGTAGGGCGCAGAATGGCGATATGGTGAAATGGTTAAAAACATGGACTCTAGCCAAGGTCAGATACTGCCTCCTTCACTGGTTAGCTTTGTGCATCCACTAAGTTAGTTAGCTTTTCCTCCCCTCACTTTCCTCATCCAGGAAATGGGGTTGATCATGGTCCATGATGTTGCTGTGTGGATTACAGTGTGTGTGTGTGCCTGTGTGTGTGTGTGTGTGTGTGTGTGTGTACATGTGAAGTAGCATATTAATAATGCCTGGCATTTAGGGAGCATTGATAGACTGGCTCACAATTACAATTAAACAGGGGCTTGGAGACTTGCAGTATTCCTCTGCCTTGACTTCTGTCCATTGGTAGTAAGTCTAGGAGACTTGATTCCACTCAATTCAAAAACATTTACGAAGCCCCTATTATCTGCCAGGCCCTCTGTTAGGATCTTGACCCAGCTTTCATATTAACAATAGGAGTTCCCATTTTTTCCCCTCTGCAATTTATTTATGGACTGATTTAGTCAGGTGTTTTTTTTTTTTTTTTTTTTTTTTTTTAACCACTGTGACCAAAAAACGTGGCAAGAACAATTTTAAGGAGGACAAGTTTACTTGGGGCTCATGGTTTCAGAGATCTCAGTTCTGATGTCATTGTTCTTGCTCTGGGTTGGAGGAGAAACAGAACATCATGTTGGAAGGGTATGGAGGAGAAAAGCAGCTGAGAACATGGCACCAGGAAATAGAGAAAGAGAGAGAGAGAGCATGCTCCTAGCTGCAGACAAAATATATATCCCAAAGGCAAGCTCACCCGCAATGACCCACCTCCTCCATTCACACCCTACCTGCCCACAGTTAGGGGATTAATTCACTGATTAGGATAAAGCTCTCATAACCCAGTCATTCCACCTGTAAGCTTTCTTGCCTTGTCTCACGCATGAGCTTTTGGGGGACACCTCATATTGAAACCATAACATGTACTACCCTCATTTCTTTGACTTTTGAAAGGCAAATAGAGAATAGAGAGTACAGGCCTTGGAGAGATGGATTGTCTTCTAGGCTCAACTCCATCACTCAGTGATTGTGGATTTGGAAAACCACTATGCTTCTCAATCTTCATATTTAAAAGTGAACATAAATGCCTTCTTCCTCAGTGTGTTGCTTAAGGATTAAATAAGATTGTATAGGCAAAAATACTTTAAGAACAGGTAAGTGTGCCAAAAATTGATTGTTCTACTAAAAATTTAGTGTCCTTGACTTTATCTGGGACTGAGGAGTTTTAAAGCATAGAGTTTTTTGGATTCCAGTGTTAGGATAGCTGACAGCGCCTTGAGGCGGACCCAGGAAATCTATAATTTAAAACAGTTTTAGGCAATATTGATGGCCAGCCAGATGTGAGAACTACTATTGTGAGTGTTAAGGAGCAGGGGTCCATTTTTAGGCAACTTTGGACTCTTGAAGGCTAACAGAACTCCTGGGGTATAGTGTAACCAATAATGATTTTTGAATAAATAAAAGGCCAAGCCTCTATACTTGAAACAGGCAATGCACAGCCCAGCAGGAGTCATCCCCTCCTCTAATCTCCACCTACCTTACAAGGCATTGGTTGGTTTTGCCCTACCCTGAAGTTCCTGAATTGGTCCACAGTGGGACTATCGTACTGGGGCAGCTGATCCTAGCTTATGTGCAATCCATTATAAGATGAACACCAGCAAAGATGGGGTTGCAAATGAGAGGAGAATAGGTAGGAAGGTGATCTTCAGGATCCAGCATGGTATAAATGCATAGGAAATGAAGGTTACTCAGCGAGAATGCGCTAAGCAGCTCCATGGTTCCGGAGGCTCGATGGATGCTGCGATTGTAGAAGAGAGATGTTGCTTAGCCAGAGTCTCTCCACTCACAGATTCCATTCTGAGTTCACTAAAGTGATTCAGAGATCAGATTCAAAATGAAGAGACATGGAAAGTTCAAATCATCAGACTGGGCAGAGGTGAACAGACCAAAGAACCCCGCCAAAGTGCAGAGGGACACAGCATTAATATCTGCATATGAAACAACAGGCAAAAGTCGTGGAAGAAGTCAGAAAGGACCACTTTGTAATGATGGAGCTTGTGGTGCACGAGAGGATTCAGCTGCCATGAATAGGTGGTTACACACTCATGAACACAACACTGAAGTACAGGAAGCAAAATCTTCAGGAAATAGGAAGAAAAAAGAGACAGAATCATAATTGCAGTAGGAAAATGTATTATTCTTTTTGGAACTTTGGCAGATTCAGTGGATACAAAGATAAAGATAAAGAGGCTATGAACACAATTTATAAAAGATTTCTAGCAGGAATAAATCGAACCCTACAAAAAATGATTTTTAAAGCATTCATAGAATGGAACTTTACTATAGTTTAAGCCTAATAATTTCTTCAAAGAACAATAATTTTGACCTGTCTGTCCAATAAGGTAGGCACAATTCACATATTGCTAGTGAGCATTTGAAATGTGGTTTGTTTGAATTGAGATGGGATGCAAGTATAAAATACACATTATTTCAAAGAATTAGTGCAAAATAAGGAATATAAAAAGATCTCATTAATATCTTTACATGGCTTAATATTCAGAAAAATCATATTTTGCCTATATGGGGTGAAATGAAAGTATTATTAAATTTAATTTCACCTGCTTCATTTTATCTTTTTTAATGTGAGTGCTAGAAATATTTAAAATTACATGTGTGGCTCACATTTGTGTCTTGCATTATATGTCTCTCACATAAAACTTTTATAGGCCATAATTCTTTACCCCAATATAGTAAATTTAAACAATAAAACAACATGTCATAACAAAGAAACCCCCAAACCACTTAGAAATTGAAAAGACAAAAATTATAAATTATCATTTAAAAATCTTTTTGTGTCAAGGAGAAAGTCAAACTGGCAATGTCAGAATATATAGAAAGTAAATATTGGTAGTAGAATAATATGATATCAAAACAAAAAAACTGAGATCCTATATTATTTTCAGTTCTAAATAAGAAGAAAACAAAAAGAGGAAATAAATGAGCTAAATAGTTTACTCAAGAAATCAGGAAAACAAAAGGTATATTATCCTCAAAGGTCTCATAGTCAAATTAGGAAAGGCATCTTCCAGAGTGTAAGGGATGCCTAATCATCTTAGTATGGTGCTTTTGCAATGGGGACTTGCCTATATCGCCTCTTATCCTTTCACATATGTACAAAGTTGGATCTTTTTTTTTGATCCACTCTACTAGCCTGTGTCTCTTAATTGGTGAGTTTAAGCCATTAACATTTAGGGTTATTATTGAGATATGGATTGTTCTTCCAGCCATATTTGTTTATTTATGTTACTTAACATGGTTTGTTTTTCCTCTTTGATTATTTTCTCAGCAGCACATGGATCCTTCTCAAAAATAGATCATATATTATGTCACAGGGCAACTCTTAGACATTATAAAGGAGTAGAGATAAAAAGTGTAACTGCTTGATGTTGGGTGGTATATTCTATATATGTCAATTAAGTCTAGGTTATTAATTGTATTATTGAGTTCTATAGTTTCTTTATTCAACTTTTGTTTGGAAGATCTCTCCAGTGGTGAGAGAGGTGTGTTGAAGTCTCCCAAGAAATAGTTGAATTTAGAAGAACAGAGCTCAGAGGAGCTGTCTGGACTGGAGAGATAGATTTTGTGCTTATGGCACACACTTGGCACTTGAAGCTAGGGTCATCAAAGAGCTAGTGGAGGGGCAGAGTGTAGAGAGAAGAGAAAAATCCTTCTAAGAACCTTAAGTGAGAGGACTGGAGGGAGCAGGATGCTGATGATTCCTCATGTGGCTATTGTGATCAGTGATGCTGAGGACACAGTTACATCACTGAGAAAGGTCCCAGTGAGGTGGGAGGGACAAGCCAGATGACTGTGGTGTCATAGACACTGAGAGAGAAACATGGGCAGGGAGTGAGTGGTCAGCTATGGCAAATGCTAAGAGATTGGATAAAAAAGGATTTAGAAACGTGGAGTCCATTAACTGATGATATTAGGAGAAGTTTTTGTTAAATGGTGGGAGTGGGGGCCAGGGTAGAGGGTATTGAGAGCAAGAGGTGACCTGAACTCCTCTGGGTCTCACACTTCTACTTGTACTCTACTGTCCCCGCCAGGGTGGCCACCTCTGCTATGCTTTTTATGTTTATCCTTTAAATTTATTGAAAATACATATGTAGATGACTATCCAATTATTTCTCTGTATTTTAAAAAGTTCTAGAATAACATACTCTAGTAAATAAAAAAGCAGTAAGGAGCAGTGAGGACTCGGAACTATCGTGTATGAATGACTCTTGGGCAGTTTGGCTATGAGCAGAGGATAGAGCAATGGTGTGGACACTGGCAGGAGGGGGTCCAGATTGGCCCATCTGGGGAATGTAGGTGCTTTAGCATGTTTGCTTGCTGATGGGAATGATTTAGGAAGGATGGAGGAGATTGATTTTGTTGTGCAAAGAACATAACTAAGAAAGCAGGGGTCCTTCAGAAGGCAGAGATGGATCCATGGAATGGGATTCCAAGCCTAAGAGGAGGATGGTTTTATTAAGCTGAGGACACTCCCTCTACCCCAGCAGGGAAAAAGAAGGAGACGCCTTAATAAATTTGCATGTCTTTAAAAAATACATGTAAAAAAGGAGGAAATGGGTACAGATACTGTGGGTTTGAGCATGGGTAGTGAGAGTTGACAGTTTGGTTCTATTTTTCTCAAGTATGAGGCAGGGTCAGCAGCTGAAACTTCTGCAGGTGGAGGAGGGTGTGTGGGAGCGACAGGGGGGAGAAGTTATTCCCTCAGTGAGTGGAAGAGCGCACCTGTAAGAAGAAGCCGGCCAGCTCTCTGGGCAAGCCCACTGGTCCTTGGACTGAGGCGGTGACATGAAACTCATCATTTCAGTTGTGTGACTAGTTTCTCTGGCGTCACACAGCTGCTTGGGGATAGCCTCAGAGAAGGGAGGTGTGGTGCTGGTGTGGGCTCAGGAGCATGGTTGGGGGGATATGAATGCGGGAGTTGAGGGGATTTACCAGGAGCTCTTTACAAGGACTGTGCATGAAATCTAGGAGGCAGCAGAAGCAAAGTCAGGGGAGACCAAGGGATGGTGAGAAATGGGTGACTGCAGGATGAGGTCAGAGGTTGGTGGTGGGGGAGGTGGGGCTCTTCTGGAGCATGAGATCTGGAATGGGGGGGGGGGTAGCCAGGGAGTGGGAGTCGAAGCCGAAGTGTCACCGATGAGTGGCTTCTGTTGAGGAGAGGATCAGGCGTGTGACCCTGGGAGGCGTAGCTGAGACAGTGGGGGAGGAGAGACCCGCGCGCTGGATGATTCCTCACACGCAGGTTGGGACTACTGAGGGTGGTTAGGGTGAAGGGGAAAACAGAGGCAGAGCTTAGGTCTTCCAGGCTGGACGGAGTGGTCAGGAAGTCAGGAGATCTCAGCAACAAGGAGAGGGTGCAAGAGCCGGGGGAGGAATGAGGAAGAAGAAGTGGGTGCAAGGAGGACCCTGATCCCACCTCAAGACCGCGCAACTGCGGAGTTGAAGAGAACAAAACACCTTCCTCCTGAGAGGGTGAAAGGAGAAGTGGTGTCTCCGAGAACAGCCAGGTTTCAACCATGGCAAAGAATATAAAAATAACTATCAACAGACGATGGGCCATTTGAGGGTGCTTGCTAACTCCAGGGCAGGATTTCAGGGGCTAGTGGAAGGGTTGGTGGAGGATGGGATGGGTTAGAGTAGGGATGTATAAAGCCACCAGAGGACACAAGTTCAACCTACTCGCCATTTTCCATCTGGAAGTTGCAAGACCATTTAACTCATGGAACTGGCCAGTCTATAGTAGCGATCAGGGTAACCCATCTCCCTGGTAGAGCCTCAGAAAGCCGGGTGGGAATGACTTGGGTACAGGAGGAGGATTCCTATGCCTAAGAATCTGCCTACAGCCATTTCCCTCCACATGGGCTATGGACAGAACAGGTAGTCCCAGGGCAATGAATTTCTGTACAAAACTTGGCTAGTTCCAGCCAATTTGCAAAGCAGAAGTCATCTCTGCAACACGGTCAGTGGCTTGTGTGAAAATGTATTTAACCCATGTCACATTGTTTCTGGGGTTCAGTTCATATTAGTGCTAGCAATTCCTCACATGGATGTGTGATTAAGTCATCTTAGAAAGGCCAATAAAATGTCAATGCAGCATCGTCCTCCACCTCTCTCTCTCTCTCTTTTAATGCAGCAGCTTTAATTTTTTAAAGGATAAAAATTAAATTGACATGCCAGGACATGAGAAAAGGACTGAAAATGCTAGATCAGTTTTAAAACAAAAGCAAAAACAAGTCAATAAATAGTACATAAGTATCAAAGAGATATTAATCATATATGTCTTATAGTGCTTCTTTTTTAAAAGGGAAGATTGCTCTCTTTCATTCTTCACTAAAAAGAGAAAAATGGTTAAGTATTAAACATTTTCAGATACAATTTTTTTAAATTTCAGTAAGATTGCTTCCAAAACCAAGATTATTTTTATAGAACTTCAGTATTATCAGTGTTATGAAAAAGAAAAGTAATAGCGAATTTCATAATGCACAAATATTTCATGTAAAACACTCTCAAGGATACATAAGCTAAACAATAATAAAAATTTAAAGCTTATTTTCCTGTGGCTTTATGTAGTAAGTTTATTGTTACTCTCACTAATATACTATAAAAAGTTTCATAGCTACCTAAGAAACTAGAACAAAGAACAAACTAAGTTCCAGTTTAATAGGACTCCACCTTTGATTAGCAAAAATATTAGAGATTGGTAGCATCCAGTCTGGTGAAGGTGTGGGAAAGGATACAACTTTACACTATTGGAAATGTATTGAATTGGTTCAAAGTTTGTGGAGGTTCATTTGTGACATCTGTTACAATTTTAAATGCCCATATCACTGATGATTAATTCCACTTCTAGAAATTAAACTACAAAAAATTCTTACTGTATTTTAAGTGCAGAATGCTATATTTTTAGGTATGTTGGCTGCAGTATTGTTGGGATAGCAAAAAAAAAAATGCTAGATAGTTATTTAAATGAATGAGCAATAATGATTACACAACACCACTAATGACAGAGCCATAGTATTGACATAAAAGGATGCTTTTGCTATATCATTAAGAAATGTAAGTGTGGATGCACACATACACACACAGTATATATAATGTGAATATATATGATCACTATAAATATGAATAGCAGTTGCATTTTTGGTAAAAGAACATGCATATTATTATATATCTACATATGTAGAGAGATGTCATATATACATAGATATATGTATTTATATCTGTGTGTGTATATAGTATAAAGAGATACCATACTTCATCAAGTCTAAGACATGCGTTGGTCATATTTTTATGTCTCTGAAATCAACATATATCTTATTTTTTGTAGTTTTTTATTAGGTCTTTTTAGATACATAGAACATTAGGATTCATTTTGATATAGTTAAACAAGTATGGAAAATAATATGTTCTCATTTAGTCCCTGGCACTTCCTCTTTCCCTCCCCTCCTCTCCCCCCTATGTCCCTCCCTCTATACCACTGATATTTCTGCTATTTACTTGTAGTTTTTTTCAAATTAGTGTTTTGTGGATATATATATAAAGGTGAGATTCACTGTGGTATATTCATATATCAACATGTACCTTATAACATACAATGTGTTATAGTTTAATTGACAGTGGCATTTTCATTTTATTTATTAAGGGTGCATTTTAAAATGAACAAAGACTTGGGTGTAATAAAATATAGTAGGGAAATTGATAAGTAGAGAGAAAAAAAGAAAGATAAAAATGTGTAAGTATAGGAAACAGGGGGAAATCAAATAACTAATAAAAATTGTCTTTGAGGGAGAAACAAAATAATAATGGGTGTATTTTGTGTGTTTTAAAAGTAGTTGAAAATTTAGTGTTTTCATTGGGGTAAAAATGTCCGAATCTTTAGTGAACAGCTCAATGTGTATTTCTGGATGTGTATGCCTGCGTAATCACCAACCAGAGCAGATATAAAATATTTCTATCACCTGGAATTTTCCTCCACACCCCTTCCCAGTCAATATTTACTCCCACAAGGTAAACTCTAGTCTGACGTCTATCAGCACAGATTAGTTGTTCTAAACATTATAGAATTCTGTTCATCAAATGGCGTGGACTATTTTGTCCGGCTTCTGTGGAGTAAAAAATGTTCTTGAGGTTGATTCCTTTCCCTGTGTAGAGAAGTGGTTTTTCTCTCTTGTCACTGCCTGCTATTGCATTGTATGAATACACCACTATTTCTTTATCCACTTTTCTGTTGGTGGACATTTGAGTCCTGGGAATACAGCTGCTCCAAACGTCTTCCTCCTCCTTTGGTGCCCTGCCTGATTTCCTCTAGAAATACGCCTGGGTGCAGAATGGTTTGATCGTGAGGTGGGCATATGTTTTGCTTTAGTGGATACTGCTAGTTTTCCAAAGTGGTCTTACCGCTTTCACTTCTCCAGCAACATGTTTCCAGAGGCTTACCTCCTCTCCAACAAACACTTAGCATTAACAGCACTTAGTGATTAGTAACACTTGGTAATGGTAGCATTTGATGGATGTGAGGTTCCATCTCGCTGTGGCTTTAATTTTCATTTCCCTGATGACTAATGATTTGTACTATCAGGGAATCATGAACTTACTTCAGAAAAACAGAAGTCCTGTTCAAATCATTAACTTATTGGACACATGGATGATCGGGATTATGTGTCTTCTTAATTGATTTTATAGGAATCTTTTTTAATTTTTTAAATTTATTTTTAAAAATTTTAAATTTTTTATTCTCATTTTTTAATCTTTTTTAATTTTTTAAATTTATTTTAAAAAATTTTAAATTTTTTATTCTCATTTGTTACATATGACAGCAGAATGCATTATAATGCATTATAATTCATTACACATATAAAGCACACTTTTTCATATCTCTGGTTGTATACAAAGTATGTTCACACCATTTGTGTCTTCATATATGTACTTGGGATAATGATGTCCATCTCATTCCACCATATTTTTTACACCCCTTGCCCCCTCCCTTCCCCTCCCTCCCCTTTGCCCTATCTAGAGTTTATTTAATCTTCCCATGCTCCCCCTCCCAACCCCACTATGAATCAGCCTCCTTATATCAGAGAAAACATTCAGTATTTGGATTTTGGGGATTGGCTAACTTTACTTAGCATTATTCTCCAACTCTATCCATTTACCTGCAAATGCCATGATTTTATTCTTTTACTGCTGAGTAAAATTCCATTGTGATGTATGCCACATTTTTTTAATCCATTCATCTATTAATGGGCATCTAGGTTGGTTCCACAGTTTAGCTATTGTGAATTGTGCTGCAATAAACATTGACGTGACTGTGTCCCTGTAGTATGCTATTTTTCAGTCCTTTGGGTATAGACCAAGGAGAGAGATAGCTGGGTCAAATGGTGGTTCTATTCCAAGTTTTCCAAAGAATCTCCATACTGATTTCCATATTGGCTGTTTTCCCCACCAACACTAATTGCTGTTTATATACTTAATAGCTGTCATTCTGATTTTCATTTCTCTAATTACTAGAGATGAACATTTTTTCATATATTTGTTGATTATTGTATGTCCTCTTCTGAGAAGTGTCTGTTCAGTTCCTTGGCCCATTTATTGATTGGGTTATTTTTTTTTTTTTGGTGTTTAGCTTTTTGAGTTCTTTATATACCCTAGAGATTAGTGCTTTATCTGATGTGCAAGTGGTAAAAATTTGCTCCCGAAATATAGATTCCCTATTCACCTCACTGATTGTTTCTTTTACTGAGAAGTTTTTAGTTTGAATCCATCCCATTTATTAATTCTTGATTTTAATTCTTGTGCTACAGGAGTCTTATTAAGGAAGTAGGGGCCTAATCTGATATGATGGAGATTTAGGTCTACTTTTTCTTCTATTAGAAGCAGGGTCTCTGGTTTAATTCCTAGGTCCTTGGTCCATTTTGAGTTGAGTTTTGTGCATGGTGACAGATAGGAGTTTAATTTCATTTTGTTGCATATGGATTTCCAGTTTTCCAGCACTGTTTGTTGAAGAGGATATCTTTTCTTCAATGTATGTTTTTGGCGCCTTTGTCCAATATAAGATAATTGTAATTATGTGAGTTAGACTCTGTGTCCTCTATTCTGTACCATTGGTTTACCAGTCAATTTTGGTGCCAATACTATGCTGTTTTTGTTACTATTGCTCTGTCATATTGTTTAAGGTCTGGTGTAGTGATGCCATCTGCTTCACTCTTCTTGCTAAGGATTGCTTTATCTATTATGGGTCTTTTATCTTTCCAGGTGAATTTAATGACTGCTTTTTCTATGAGGAATGTCATTGGGATTTTGATTGGAATTACATTAAATCTGTATAATAATTTTAGTAGTATGGTCATTTTGACAATATTAATTGTGCCTATCCAAGAACAAGGGAGATCTTTCCATCTTCTAAGGTCTTCTTTAATTTCTTTCTTTAATGTTCTGTAGTTTTCATAGTAGAGGTCTTTCACCTCTTTTGTTGATTCCCAAGTATTTTTATTTTTTTTTTAGGTTATTTTAAATGAGGTAGTTCTCTTCATTTTCCTTTCTGAGGATTTTTCACTGATATACAGAAATGCCTTTGATTTATGGGTGTTGATCTTGTATCTTGCTACTTTGCTGAATTCATTTACTAGTTCTAGAAGTTTTCTAGTGGAATTTTTTGGGTCTTCTAGGTATAAAATCATAGCAAATAGTTCTAATTGAGTTCTTCTTTTCCTATCTGTATTAATTTAATTTATTTTATTTTTATTTAATTTCTTTTGTCTGTCTAATTGCTCTGGCCAGTGTTTCAAGAACTATATAAAATAGAAGTGGTGAAAGAGGGCCTCCCTGTCTTGTTCCAGTTTTTAGAGGGAATGCTTTCAATTTTTCTCCATTTAGAATGATGTTGGCCTGGGGCTTAGCATAGATAGCTTTTACAGTGTTGAGATATGTTCCTGTTATCCCTAGTTTTTTTTTTTAAGAGAGAGAGAGAGAAGAGAGAGAGAGAGAGAGAGAGAGAGAGAGAGAGAGAGAGAGAGAGAGAGGGAATTTTAATATTTATTTTTTTTAGTTATTACTGGACACAACATCTTTGTTTGTATGTAGTGCAGAGGATCGAACCCGGGCCGCACGCATGCCAGGTGAGTGCTCTACCACTTGAGCTACATCCCCAGCCCAATCCCTAGTTGTTTTTAGTGTTTTGAACATGAAGGGGTGCTGTATTTTGTCATATGCCTTTTTTTTGCATCTATTGAAATGATTTTGTGGTTCTTATCTTTTAAGTCTGTTGATGTGGTGAATTACGTTTATTGATTTCCAAATGTTGAACCAACTTGCATCACTTGGATGAACCCCACTTGATCATGGTACACTATCTTTTTAATATGTTTTTGTGTTTGATTTGCCAGAATTTTATTGAGAATTTTTGCATTTATGTTCATTAGAGATATTGGTTTGAAGTTTGTTTTCTTTGATGAGTCTTTGCCTGGTTTTGGAATCAGGTGACATTGGCCTCGTAGAATGAGTTTGGAAGTGATCCTTCTTTTTCTATTTCCTGAAGTAAATTGAAGAGTGTTGGTATTAGTTTTCTTTAAAGGCCTTGTAAAACTTGGCTGTGTATCCATTTGATCCTGGGCTTTTCTTGGTTGGTAGGCTTTTGATGGTGTCTTCTATTTTATCACTTGAAATTGATCCATTTAAATTGTGTATATCATCCTGATTCAATTTGGGCAAATCATATGACTCTAGAAATTTGTCAATACCTTTAATATTTTCTATTTTATTAAGTACAAGTTTTCAGAATAATTTCTACTTATCTTCTGTATTTCTGTAGGGTCTGTTGTGATATTTTATTTTTCATCACGTATGTTTATAATTTGAGTTTTCTCTCTCCTCTTCATTAGCAAGGCTAAGGGTTCATCAATTTTACTTATTTTTTCAAAGAACCAATTTTTTGTTTTGTAATTTTTTTCAACTGTTTCTTTTTTTCAATTTCATTGATTTCAGCTCTTATTTTAATTATTTCCTATCTTCTCCTGCTTTTGGTATTGATTTGTTCTTCTAGGTCTTTGAGATGTAATCTTAAGTCATTTATTTGTTGACTTTTTCTTATTTTAAGGAGTTAACTCCATGCAATGAACTTTCCTCTTAGTACTGCCTCCATAGTGTCCCAGAGATTTTGATATGTTATATTTGTGTTCTCATTCACCTCTAAGAATGAGAATCTTAATATCCTCCTTGATGTCTTTTGCATTGTTCACTCGGTAGCATGTTATTTAGACTTCAGTTGTTGGAGTAGATTTTATTTTTTATTTTATCATTGATTTCTAATTTCATTCCATTATGATCTGATAGAATGCAGGGTATTACCTCTACTTTTTAAATATTTGGTAAGAGTTGCTTTGTGGCATAACATATGGTCTATTTTAGAGAAGGATCAATGTTCTTCTGAGATGAAAGTTTATTCATTCATTGAATGATGAAATATTCTATATGTCAGTTAAGTCTAAGTTATTGATTGTATTATTGAGTTCTGAGGTTTCTTTGTTCAGCTTTTGTTTGGACAATCTATCCAGTGGTGAAAGAGGTATGTTAAAAGTCACCCAGAATTATTGTGTTGTGGTCTATTTGACTCTTGAACCTGAGAATGGTTTGTTTGATGAACAAGACGCTCCATTGTTTGGGGCATATAAATTTATTATTGTTATGTCTTGTTGATGAATGTTTCCCTTAAGCAGTATGAAATATTCTTCTTTATCTCTTTTGATTAACTTTGGCTTGCAGTCTACTTTATTTATTTGATATGAGGATGGAAACCCCTGCTTCCGCCATCCATGTGAGTGATATTTTTCCCAACCTTTCACCTTCAGTCTGTGGATGTCTTTTCCTATGAGTCTCTTGTAGGCAGCATATTGTTGGATGTTTTTAAAAAATCAAATCTGCTAGTCTATGTCTTTTAATTGGTGAGTTTAGGCCATTAACATTCAGGGTTATTATTGAGACATGATTTATATTCCCAGCCAATTTTGTTTATTTTTGGTATTTAATTGACTTGGTTTCTCATTTGATTAGTTTTTCCTTTAATGTAATACCTCTATTTGCTGATTTTCATTGTTGTTTTTCAATTCCTCTTCATGGAATATTTTGCTGAGGATCTTCTGTAGTGCAGGCTTTTGAGTTGTAAATTCTGTTAACTTTGTTTATCATGGGAAGTTTTTATTTCATCACCAAATCTAAGCTTATATCCAGAAAAATTATGTATATATCCAGCTTATATTCAGCAAAATTAGCTGGATATAATATCTTGGTTGGCATCCATTTTCTTTCAGAGCTTGATATATGTTGTTCCAGGATCTTCTACCATTCAGAGTCTGGGTTGAAAGATCTGCATATATTCTAATTGGTTTTCTCCTATATGTAATCTGATTTATTTCTCTCATGGCTTTTAATATTCTATCCTTATTCTATATGTTAGGCATTTTCATTATAATGTGCCTTGGTGTGTATCTGTTGTGATTTTGTACATTTGGCGTCCTGTAAACCTCTTGAATTTGGTTTTCCAATTCATTCTTCATGTTTGGAAAATTTTCTGATATTATTTCATTGAATCAAATGCTCATTCCTTTGGTTTGGAACTCTATTCCTTCCTCTATTCCAATAACTCTTAAATTCGGTCTTTTTATGCTATCCTATATTTCTAGAATATTTTGCTCATGGTTTCTCACCATTTTCACTGTGTGGACTACATTCTTTTCAAGATTAAATATTTTGTCTTCATTGTCAAGACCTTTCTTCCAAGTGATCTAATCTGATGATGATGCTTTCAGTTGAAATTTTAATTTAGTTTATTGTCTGTTTCATTTCAAGGATTTCTGTTTGTTTTTTTTTAGAACCTCTATCTCCCTATTGAAGTAATCTTTTGCTTCCTGTATTTGTTTATGTAGTTTTTAGTCAAAATGATCTTTTGCTGCCTGTATTTGCTCTCTTATATCTTCTTTAATTTGCAGAACATTTAAATTATGTAGATCCTGAACTCCTTATCTGTCATTTCTTCTGCTGTGCTGGCCATGGATACTAATAATGTGGTATCTTGATTTGTTTGGGACACTTTCTTCCCTTGTCTTTTCATATTGCTTGTGTGTCTTCCCTTCTAGCACTGTGGACCCGAGGAGTTACCGTTTTTACCCTATAGGTTTATAGTACTCCTGTAGGGATCCAATGCCTCTCTTTGAGGTGATGGACAATGTTATCAGATCCCAATATAAACAATATACAACCTAAAAATAAATTTTTACTAATAAGACATTTACAGTTTGGTTACAATGTGCAGAAATGGTGTATTCAATTATTATCTACAATGTACTCAGTAGGTTTATAAAAGGGTTTACAGTTTCTTATGGTAGACAAAGAACTGGGGGTGAGTGGTAGGATGATATGCTGAGGAGGTAGGGGGTGAGGATATAGAGTTGTTATATCTTAGGAAATGTGAAAGAGAAATCTAAAGAAGAAGATTAGTAGCAGGAGAAGGGAGAGGAAGTAATTTGGGGTAGACAAGTAAGTGGGAAGACAGTAGAGTACATAAAACAAACACACACATATATATCAAGAAAAATAAAAAATGTTAAAATAGCAGTTATTGGTAGGAAAAAAGAAAAAAAAAGAATGAAAAGTATATACAACACAACTGTAATATACTATTCAGATGTCCCAGTTCTCAAAATCCTAATTCATGCAAAGTACTTGATTTCACAAATGTTGGGATGTGAGGGTGGGAGAATGGAGAGGGAGAGGGAAAAAAAATTTTTGAAATCTTGAAGGAAGTCACAGGGCTTGTTTTGGTTGGAGATCACTATCTTTCCTGCTTCCCTTCTCATCCAATAGGTGGAGTTGTCTGTTGTTAGCTGGTATCTCTGCCCTTAGGATGGTGAAGGTAACCAGGGTGTCACTGAGCTGGGTTAGTGGCTGCTGGGGAGAGGGGGCAGTTAGAAACTGGGTCATCTCACTATAGTGATAGACGCATACCCATATTTATAGCAGCACAATTCATAAAGCCACACTATGGAACCAGGCTAGGTGTCCATCAATGAGTGAATGGATAAAGAAAATGTGATATAGATACACAATGACATTTTATTTAGCCATGGGAAAAAATGAAGTTCTGGCATTTGCAGAAAAATGGATGGAACTCAAGACCATCAAATTAAGTGAAATAAGCCAAACTCAGAAGGTCAAGGGCCATATGCTTTCTCTCATATGTGAAAACTAGAGAATAAAAAGAAAGGTAAGGGAGGGAGGCAGGGATCTTGTGAAAATCAAAAGAAGATCACTAGGAGGAAAGGGATCATGGCGGGGAGGAAAGAAGGAAGTTCTGGGAGTGACATTGGCTAACAATGTTATATTGTGTACATGTATGAATATGTAGCAAATCCCATTGTTATGTACAACTATAATGTACCAATAAAAATGTGGAAACAGAAAGAAGAAAAAATCGATCACTTCTACCCATCATTATGAAAATAAATAGAAAATCTACAAATGGGGAAACTTTTGCTTATGACAAAGGATTCATATCCATAATATATAAAGATTCCTAGGGGGATCCAAGATGGCGGGCCAGAGGGAGGCAGTATTCTGTGTCACTCCGTGATCTGGGACTCAAGTAGTGAGAATACTGCTTCTCTGCTAGTGATATTCCTGCTCCACATGGGAATCACCACCACTGTGCCCGTCCAGGGTAGGTGGCCCAACTGCTCGTCCACACAGGACTACCGGGTACCCAAGCAAGATCATCAACACACGCACAGAACTTTCAGCCCCCTCCCGCACCCCCCCCAGCAGAAATCACCAACACCACTCCCACACAGGACATCTGGCAGCTTCCCACAAGCAGGAATTCAGCCACCACCCCCATTTGTATCCCCATCTACCAACATTGGGCTCCCTTGGTCACCATTATCTTGGGACTCTGCAGCAGCAGAGATAGTCCCCTAAGTGCAGTAGCCTGCCTGGACCCGAGAACTTCACACAGGCTCTGAAGTCAGCTGGAACTGCAAGCCACAGAGCTTGGCTCTGAATTCATCATCCAACACCATGGCCCGGCTCCCCAACCCAACACCCCACTGCTGAAAGCAGGCACCTCCATCTTGGGCCACCTTCATCACCATCTTTCAGGTACCCAGTTCTTTAGGATAAATATTGAGAAGTGGTGTGGCAGGGTCACATGGTGGTTCCATGCTTAGTCTTTTGAGGAACCTCCATACTGATTTCCATAGTGGTTGTACTAATTTACAATCCTACCAACAGTGTAAAAGTGTTTCTTTTTTCTGTACATTTTTTCCAGTATTTCTTATTATTTGTATTCTTGATGACTGCCATTCTGACTGGTGTGAGATGAAATGTCAGTGTCGTTTTGAGTTGCACTTGAATTGCATTGCTAATGATATCAAACATTTTTTCATAAACTTGTTGGCCATTTATATTTCTTCTTTTGAGAAATTATTTGATTAATTAACTTGACCATTTATTAATTGGGTAGTTTTTTGAGTTTTAAAAATATATTCTAAATATTAGTCCTCTATCAGAAGAGTAGCTAGCAAAGATTTTCTCCCATTCTACAGATTTTCTCTTCACATTTCTGATTATTTTCTTAGAAGTTCCCACTTTTAATGAATACTAATTTATCATTTTTTTCTTTAATCGTTTATGTCTTTCGTATACTGTATAGGTGATTTCTCTACTTCAATATCATGAAGATATTCCCCTATACTTTAGAAGCTTTACTGTTTGCTTTACTTCTATAATTTGTCTCAAATAAATTTTAAGTTTGGTATAAGGTGAAAGAGTCAAAGATAATTTTTAGACTAATATCTAATTGTTCAGAAATTGTTTACTAAAAAGAATATTGAGATTTTGTCACAGTTCAACTATTCATATATGTGAGGTTTATTTCTTTGGCCTAGTTTTCCGTTCCTATGCTAATATCAACTGTTCTGATTACCTTTGCTATATAGAAATTGACATCTGATGGTGGGTCTTGCAATTTGCTCCTTTTCTTCAAAGCTATCTTGGCTATTCTGGGTTATTTGCATCTCTAAGTAGATTTCACAGTTTGTCAATTTCTCTTATTTCCTTGGTTATCCTTTTTGTGTGGTGCTAGGGATTGAAAGCAGGGCCTCACACATGGTAGGCAAGTGCTCTGTCACTGAGCTACACCTCAAGTGTGGGTTAATGTCAACATGAAAGCACCTATAGGAATTTTAACTGGATTAACTGTTTCTATGGGTTAATTTGTGGAGAATTCACATTATTATATATTTATTTTATTTTTTGGGAGGGTGGGTACTGGGGACTGAATTCAGGGGCACTCAGCCACTGAGCCACATCCCCAGTCCTATTTTGTATTTTATTTAGAGACAGGGTCTCACTGAGTTGCTTAGCACCTCACCATTGCTGAGGCTGGCTTTGAGAACTCACGATTCTCCTCTTTCAGCTTCCTGAGTCACTGGGATTATAGGCGTGTGCCACTGTGCCTGGTTACATGATATTATATATTTAATATTTCTATTCATGTACTTTCAATTTCTCTTCATTAGGTCTTTACTTTCAGTATTATTTTGTAATTTTTGGTGTAGAGGCTTTTCTACATCTTTCATTAGGATTATTCCTAGGTTTGTGATATTTCAGAATACTATTATATATGGCATATTTCTTGAATTTTATTGTCCAATTATTTGGTGATAGCATAAGCAATAGAGTTGATTTTTACATATTAACTTTTTATCTAGCAATCTTGCTAAATTTATCAAGTTGTATGTAAATCGATTGTGATTTTTAACTCTACCTGTATCATCTGTTAATAAAAAAACCTCCATTCCCCCCCCCTACTTTTATGTGATTCATTTTGTTTTCTTACTTTATTACTTTGGCTAGAACCTCCAGTTCAGTGTTGAAAAGAATTGGTGATAATGGACATGCTTGTCTTGTTCCCAAGATGGAGGGAAAACATGGAATATTTCACCACCAAGTAGGAAAGGGTTGAAGGTTTTTATAAATAGTGTTCTTTTGTTTCTTTTAAGCATAAAGTGTTTAAAAGAGCCATGGGTATTGGGAGGGATGCTTCCATTTTTCATGTTTTTCAGACATGGAGGAAGCTTAGTGAGTAGGATGCCACATCTTTCTTGGCTCTTTTGGTCCTTCTGCTATAGGAAGGCTGGAATGACTTCCCTCTTAAGCAACTCTGGGGACAGTGTGGGCAGGTTGCTCTCAACCACTCTCTTTTTCTTCCTCCTGGGAGATTTCTGCCCTTATCCAGGACTTGTGATGCCCTGGCAGGCCACTCTGTCTAGTCTGCCATTCAGCCTGCAGAGCTGGCCTAGGTGGCCCTGGAGCTAGGCGCAGCCTCTGCCTGAACCTCTCACAGTCACACAGTGGTGATCTTTGTTTTCATCTTCAATTTGTTCAAGAGCCATATGCTTCTCAATAATGCTCTTTATTTTTTGCTTCCCATCCCTAACCTTCAACAGTGTACTAAGTATTACTTTTACGATATTGTTGCTTTATTATTTCAAGTATTTTCAAATAAAGCAAACTTGCACAATAAATTTTAGAAATCTACCCAGGCAAGATATTTTCAAAATACGATCTGCATGGGCCATGCAAGCCTCCTCTTCCTTCTGCTCATCGGGCCCTTTTGCTGAGATCCTTTATGTCTTCACATTCTTCCAGCCATCCGTACCCAGGATTCATCCCTGACACAAAGGTGCACAACACTCTTCCCTCTCTGGAGCCCTGAACTTCTCCCTCAGAACCATCATGTCTGTGTAGCCAGTTTATCTTAAGAATCCCCCTTCTTCCTGGACTAGCCAAGGGTGAAGCTTTCGAAAGCCAACCCCACAGGTTGCTCCCTGGCTCACCACAGGAGTTCCACCCCCTTTTAGTTGGGCATTGCCATGCCATGCCCTGAATTAAATTAGCCCTTCAGGGCCTCATTTTCTTCTCTTTAAATTGGAGCTAGTAATAGGAGCAGCCTCAAAGGATACCCATGAAGATTAAAAGAGTTATTTGAATGTGAAAGTACTTCAGATAGTGTCTGCTTGTAGTAAGCTCATTATGTGTTAGCTGTTATTATGAGCTGATATTATTACATTAGTTGGGCTTTTAAATATATCATTCTATCCTTTATCAGGTTGTTTGTGTACCCGTAACCTATTTTCTAAATTAGTTTTTAAGCTCTATAAAAGCACATCTGGGTCTCGTACTTTTATTTCATTTCCCTTTTGTTAGTTGGATTTACTGTCTGTAACACCACAGTGAAACAAAATGTTGGGATTTCAGTATTTTTTCCACCTATATTGCTGATATACTCAATAGCCCAAAAATTCTTTTTGAAGTACTGACATTCTAGATATAATGGATGTGTCTCTAGATATAATGGATCTTACTTCTTTGAGTATATGAAGAAAGCTCTTAGAAAATAGTATGAAGACGATTTGGTCTCTAAAAATCTGTGTTGGAATTTGATGACTGATTCATTTATCAGTTAAGTGACTTTTACTTTTGATTCTCAGTAAAATGAAGACAATGATGTTTCACTGTTAATGCAGTATTTAACTTTCTCTCATGTTTCCATATTCAGATGAAGAATGACAAAATAATTGTATGACTTCAGTAAAAATACGACTTTGAAAAGCTGAACCATTATAATACCGTCAATCAACTTTGCAATCACTAGTGTGTGGATTTGTGTGCCCTCAGTGCTGGTATATGTGTGGGTATGACATTGTTGGGTAGACACTTGCAGAAAAGAGTATAGACCAGTGTTTATTTTAAAAAAAGACTAGAGATTCTAATAGTTGTCCCTAGGTGGGACAGGGTATACAAACGGACGAATAACTTGAAAAACTGGCCAATTATCCACAGAGTGAAAATCAGTTTGCATTGCCTTGGACTCAATGAACATTTTTGTGGATAAGAATTAGTTAGTTATGTTACTATCAATTTTCTATGACTTTCAGAGTTGCAAAAAAGTCTCAGAGACAATGAAAGCTTGAAATAATCCAAATTCACAAGATAGCAAATTTCAAAGCCTCTTCATTTGCCTGTGTAGTTCACATTTTCTCATGTAACATCCTGTTCTTGTTAATCCTTTATGTTAAAAAAAACAACCCTTGAACTAATTATTTTTAAAATATTGAATATACAAAGTTCACTTACTGAGCATTTGGATAGAAAGAACATTTTCAGCTTAAGAAGAGGTTGAATCCAAAGGAAAAATATAAGTGTAGGGAAGTTTTTCTTTTTTAAAATAGTGATTGCAGCTTCTAATCAAATAAAATATTTCTTAACTACCTGCCATGTGATTCAGAGAGATGATA
This sequence comes from Marmota flaviventris, assembly GCF_047511675.1. Taxonomy (NCBI): domain Eukaryota; kingdom Metazoa; phylum Chordata; class Mammalia; order Rodentia; family Sciuridae; genus Marmota; species Marmota flaviventris. The sequence goes on from NC_092510.1 coordinate 85,600,531, forward strand.
GTGGTATCCTGTCCTTGTGGTCATTGACCATGATGTGGTTTGGCATGATATTTGAGCATATCCTCCTGTCTGATAGTATATTTCTAGACATGTGATTAATTCCAGCTAGAAAACAACCTTAAACAGCATTTCATAGTCACATAGAAGTCACTTAAGTTCCCTTTATCAGTGTCAGTGGCAGATCCGTCTCTACGTCACCACATGGTCTCTGCTTCTAAACTCCGTTGGTCCCCAAAGAAACACCTACACATCAAAGAAAGAGCAATAATTTCCTGGAGCGCAACATTCTTCATCCATATTTTAGAAAGAGACATTTTTATTAAAAAGCCTTTTCATTATTAAGAAGAAGTTCAAATCCCTACATTGCAGACCTTTTTATTTTAGAGCACAATCTTGGCTACATAACCGAAAGGTCTATTCACATGTTTTTGCAGAATCAGAAGAACTCTTGGTCCCCAAAGGTTAATCCAACTTCTGCCTTAGGAAGCTCCTGGCAGCTTTTTATCTAACTCAAGTTATCAGGGTGAAGAACAATGTCAATGCAAGAGACCCCTAGGCCAGAGCCGAGCCGTCTTGTCCTAAGGGTGTGTGGTCCCTCTGAGCCAAGGAATCCATGTGTGGTCTTATAATTCTGTTTTTCAGTTTTCCTCACTTCTTCTGGTGGACTTACTTTGAAGTCTTCCTTCCTTCCTTCCTTCCTTCCTTCCTTCCTTCCTTCCTTCCTTCCCACTTCTTCATATTGTTAGGCTAGATACCACCAAGTCCATGGTCCAAGCCCCTGCGTTAGCTCCGAGGGCCTCATGCTCTGCACTCGCAGACACATTCCATACACCATTCCTACAAACTTGATACCTCCCTGTCACAGCTGACAATACAGGGAGGTGTTCAGAAAGAAGTAATGGCAGGGGTGGGGAGGTGGGGAGGGGACTAGGCAGGGGCTCAGGGGTAGCACACTTGCCTGGCATGTGAGGCACTGGGTTTGATTCTTAGCACTGCATATAAATAAATAAAAATAAAGGTCTATCAACAACTAAAAAAATAAAAAAAGAAACAATGGCTGAATGATACTCTTTGTGGGTAAATTTATGGTGTGTTAAACTTGTATATCTAAACACATGGAGTCACTGATGATATACAGCAGGGTTGGTGAACCCTTTCTATAAAGGACAACTAGTCACTGTTTTAGACTTTGAAGATGTGTGGGATCTCTCTTGTTTTCTGGGGCAACTACTCACCTCTGCTTTTGTCGCACAAAACTAGCCAGGGACTATGAATGGAGAAATCTGCCGTGCCCCAGGAACACTATTTACCCCTGGGGCTGTATTTTGCCATTTTCTGAATATAATATAGCACTGGATAAGAAATCCAAATAGCAGGGGCTCCTAATTCTAGTGGTTACCTGCCGAGAATATGACTTAGTTCTCTCATCTGTCACTTGAAAGAATCATCTTGTGAACTTGAGTGTACCATACAGACATCTAAGAGAGTATCTGTTCAATCTTTCATATTAAAGAATATGAATGTTGAATGTCCACTGCAGGTCAAGAACTTTCCTAGAATCACAAGGCGCTGATAGGGACGAGTCATAAAATTGGGAAAAGGTACCAATGTGGGATTGTTGGGTGATCGTCAGGTTGGGGTCACAGGGCAAGATGACAGCCTGGTAGGTGGGGGTGGGGTTTTCCCCTGAAAGTAATTGGTATTCACACAGGCACTCATTTTGGGAAGTGGTTAATTCTGGGCAGGAAGTGAGTTGGCACTTTAGGTTGGGGGTGGTCCCACTTCTTTCTCTCTCTGGGGCCAGGAAGAGTTAGTTATGTGGCAAGATTCCAAATCCCAGAAAGTCCTGGAGGTATCTGTCCGTGGGGGTGAGCTGTTAGGTCAGACCTACAGTGACTGGTCTCTCAAGTTCATGTTTCACTCTGCGGGGAAGCCAGCATGGGGGCTCAAGGGCTGTGGAGTCTCAAGGCAGCCATGTCCCTTTCCCAGGCCCAGAGTACAATGTGAGTGATGGGGGATGAGGCCAAAATAACTTAGAAGGAAGAGTCACTTTACTCTGGGAGGAGGGGTGTGCTACACTCAGACATTGTTCTTACCCAGAGGTCCACAGTCTCACAACGGAGGCAACATCCAGGCCCAGGTTGCGAGTCTTAATTTAGCTTTGGAGTGGTTCTTAAGAAATAATGTCTGAGTTGAGATTTTTATGAAGAAGGTCAAGTTAACCTAGCTGAGAAGGGAGGGCAAGGACCTCGTGGATAAACGTATCATAATCCTGTAAGGATGCAAAGTGGCTTGGCAGCAAGCAGGTCAGTACTGTGTGGTTGGGGATGTGGTTCCCAAGGTGGACCAAGAACATTTACATCCTGGCTCTTCAGCTCACCAGCTGCTTAGACTTGGACATACTCCTGAATTTCTTTGGGCATCTGTTTCCCCATCTGTAACATGGGAATGACAATCTCTATCTCCTAAGGCGATTGGGAGGATGAAGTAGAAAAAGTGTTTCATGGCTTGGGTGCACCTGGAACCCGTGAGCAAGCTCGGTAGGTGTTAGAGACTCTACACCGACACCTATAAACAGGAAGCATTTAAATGAACACACCACAGTTACGAAGAAAAATCATGAAAAAAAAGAGTACAATTGAGGGTTATGTCTTGAAGGGTGTGAATGCAGCTTCAGCAGGAGGAATTCAGCCTCCTTGAGGAACAAAGCCTCTCTGGGCATTTTCTTGCTGTTTCCTCATCTTGCTGTAGGTCCTGGGATGGGCTGTGGTCTTCGTTCCCTTGACTACCACGCCCAATGCTGATGACATCAGATCCCTGGTAAGGAGCGGAAGGTCAAATCGGAAGGTCAGGCAGGGGTGTCATCCTGCGTCCCTCCATGGGAGTGCAGTGATGAGATGCTTCGGTTGATTTTCGCTTGGAGCTCCTGGTTGTGAAGGAGGATCAGCCTTCAGGCCCGCAGGTTCAGCTGATGGCCTGGGCTGGCAACTCCTGCCTCCGTTTGCCAGTGAGATCACATTTCCCGAGTGCTGACTTTGCAAAGACAGCTGTCTAGGTGCTGAGACAGATTCTTACCTTCTGCTCATTTCTATGAGGACAAAGTGCTCATTTTTGTGTGACCATTCGCTGCCTGCAGGGAGGCACAGGGAGAGGACCCCCAATACTCCATCTCCGCAACAGCCAGTTGGTTAATCCAGTGCAGTTTCCCCACTGTATGGAAGCAGCCTTTGAGTGTTAGCCTCATGGAGGCCATTGCTGATCCAATGCCTGTACCCACCCCACCAACCAGGCAGATGGGAATAGGCTTCAGTGTAGCTTGAGAAAAGTTCACTTCTATTTCTTTCTATTTTTTTGGGGGGGGGGTATTGAGGATTGAACCCAGAGGCACTTAACCACTGAGCCACATCCCCAGCCCTTTTTTAAAAAATATATATATTTTATTTAGAGACAGGATCTTACGATGTTGCTTAGGGCCTCGCTAAGTTGCTGAGGCTGGCTTTGAACTTATGATGCTTCTGTCTCAGTCTCCTGAGCTGCTAGAATCACAGCCATGCATGGGCCTCTGTACCCCTTCATTCCTTTCTAATTTGTACTGATTTTTTTCCTGCACCTTATCCCACAATTTTTTTTCTCAAATAGCAAATATAATAAAATGCCCACAGGGGCGTACTTTTCAAGTTTGGTATATATACATTTGTTCTCCAGACTGGTTTGGGAAGGATTGTCCTCCTTTTACCAGCTGGAGAAATTTAGGTGTGGAGAGTCCCTGTGACTTGCCAAGATCGGAGTGTCAGTAATTCCTTGAGCTGAGGCTCATACTCAGATGTTCAAATTCCACTGCCACTGTTTTACCCCAGACATTTTGTCTCTCTTTTTTGGGCCCCAGGGAAAGTACAGTCTCCATTTGAGTGTCTGGACTGTTCCAAAGCTTTCAACATACTAGTCAAATTCTTGTCTTGACTTTTGCCCAAGATTCCCAAGGGAAAGTTCAGGATAAAAAGCAAGTTTTAAAAACTTAGTGATGATTATGACAACCATATTGCATCATGTGGATTTAATGACGCTTTCCCTAGTGTCTAGACCCTGACATTTACATAAGCAGTAGAAAGGGAAGGGAGAGTCCGTTTCCCAAAGGTTGATGCCTGGGTTCGACTCCTAGAGATTCTAATTTGATTGGTCTAGGATGTGGCCTGGGGTTTCAGAACTTTAACTTCTTTCTGTTGATTCTAAGATATGCCAAAGTTTCATTTGAACTCTCTATAAAGTCCTGAATGTGTAAGAGCTTGATCATTGATCATGATTCCTATCAGCCCCAAGGACAGTGGGGAGTTCCAATTGATGTCTGGAGATGGGGTTCTTAAGAAGCGAGGGTAGAGATTGGGATGTGAGTCAGGTGGTATTGAGAGTAGAGACAGGGAAACCTAATGGATGGCAAGCCATCAGCTCCACTAAGGAAAGTCTTCTACATGAGGCTTCTTCAAACTGTACTGTGCTCCTCAGTCTTGTGTGGATTTTATTGAGACAGGTCTGTGTCAGTTTGGGTATGAGATGCTGCATTTTTAATAACCTCTGATGATGGCAGATACCAGGACACAATTTGGTAGTAAGAATTTAAACCTTCGACTCTTAAACTTTGGGAGCTTAAAATAATCTTGATGCCTAGGTTCAACCCCCAGAGATTCTAATTTAATTGGCCTAGGATGTGGCCTGGGATTTCAGGATTTTAAAGTCTCTCGGTTGATTCTAAAATACAACAAAGTTTGACTTAAACTCTCTAAGATTAGTATCTTCACTAATTGTGTCTAATCACAAAATGATTAAGCGAGCATTCAGTTATCTCAGAGGGAGAGGAGGGGAGCTGGATTGTATAGCAAATATATTATGCCTTGCTCATAAAAGGGGTTAAATGAAGTAAATAAAGATTTGCCTCTGCCCTTCTAAATTCTCAGATAGCCCAGATGAACTCAGTTCCTGAAAGTTTTACCCATTTTTAATTGGCATTCCTGATTTCTTAGTTCTGAAAATTATTTCTAAGAAAAATGGTGACTTTCAATTCACATTTTTATTTTGTAGAGTTACTTTTCCTTTCTTGGGAGGGAGGGTGGTGCAGGGGGAATGGCTTATGTGATGTCTGCTTATGCGTTATCTTTTCCCTAAATTGGACCTGTGTTTTAAATAGCTCTTTTCAGTTATTCATTGGAGAAATATTTATTGAACAATTACCGACTATGTCCCAGGAACTATGCTGGACTGTGAGAATTCCATGCTGAGTAAGATCCATAGAGTCATCATTGCCTTTTAGGAGTTTGAGTATCGGAGCAGAACTACAGAGAAAACCAACAGAAACCAGTGAAATACTGAGCCATCAAGGATGGAGGAGAATGAAAAGAGACAGCAAGGAATTAGGCGAGACCAGAACTGTCAGGAAGAGTCCCCTGAAGATCAGAAAATGATAGGAGTTAATCAGGCAAAAGAGAATGGAAGGAGTTATTTCACCGAAGGCAGAAATTCTGCAAACACCGGGTGTCAAGGGAGGGCATGGAGGACTTGGGGAATTAGAAAACGTTCAACATGATTTGTGCGAAAAAAACGAGCATGTGGGGGGAATGGGCATGAATCTAGAGAGCATGCAGAATCCAGATGGACAGGTGGAAAGAGTTTCAATTTTAGGAAGGCTCTGGGCACAGACGAGCGATCCTGAATCCCAGCTCTGCTACCCACTGGCTCTGTGATGTTGGCCATGCTACTCAATGACTGGGGCTCTGGAGGTCCTTGTCTGGAGCATGGCGGGTGATGATGCCTACCTCGTAAGGCTGCTTTCAGGATTAAAGGAGTGGGGACAGGAAAAGTGCAAAACTTGTACCAGCTTGATCAGTGACCAAACTTCCTATCAATCTCAAGGACAGTGGAGACTTATTATTGCTGAAGTCTGGAGATGGGGTTTGAAAGGAGTCAGGCTGGAGATGGGGATGTGAGTTGGGCAGTGCTGAGAACTGATTTAGTGAGCTGATGTATGGTGGAGACTGGGGACTTAGTGAGCTGATGGTGGTGGAGATGGACTAGTGGAATTGGCTGGATGTTGACTGGGTAAGGAATGAGAAGAAGGTAATGAGAGACTCAGATCATCCATGAGATTTGGAGGAGGGATAGAGATTTGTTTGAGATGAGTTTCATGAGGTCAGTTTGTACATGGTGGGATTGAATCTATTAGGAATCCTCGACAGAGAAGAGATTTTGCTCTAGCCTGCTAGTGAGGCTACTGAGGGATTTATCATTGGGTTTTCAATGGCTTACAGAATCATTAAGAGGGCTGAAGAAACAAACTGAGCTTCCAGGAGCAACTTTTATTTATGTTGTGCTGGGAATCAAACCTAAGACCTTGTGCATGCTACATAATTGTTCTACCACTGAGTCACACGCCCAGCCCCAGAAGCAACTTCTAAAGCCACTCCTAGGAACTGGGATGCCATAGTCACAGCAGTCTCTTTTATAATCTTGCAAGCAGGAAGCTGTCCCTTCTAGAATCACATCACTGTTGTTGCAAACAGGAAACTATTTCAATCAGGAAACTGCTAGTGCTGCTGGTTCTAGTACCAGTACATATCTGGAGCAGATTCCATTAGCAGAGTGGATGCTCCTAGCTTTCCACTCAGACCCACCACTACTCACTAAGCTAGTAGCTACACACAGGGATGTCTGCAAATGCAGCTGCAGAAACCAAGTGCCTCCACAGCTGGCTTGCTGGACCAATGGACAGACATTCCCAGATCCTGCCCATCTCAGACTCAATAATCCAGGATTCTGAGCTTCAAGGGAGTAAGCTTTGGAGGAAGGCACACTAGAACAGTATTTTGTGAACTGTAGTATGTGACATATGAGAGCATCATAAAATCAGTTCAGGTGTTCAATTTTTTTTTCCTTAGTCTTTGCAGGCAATGTAAGATGTTGCTCTCTCTGGGTCATGCTAAAAGAAAAAAAAAAGTCACTGCACTGAATGCTGCACATCAGTCTTCACTGCAGGGTCTCAAATGTCTAAAGAGAGAACTATGGTAAAGTCTAAAGGCCACAGAATGTATTGGGTTGGGCTTTAGGAGAAAGTCAAAGCTGGAAATGCAGTTTATAATCACTGGCAAAATGATGTTACTTGAAGCCTTTGAAGTGGCTTAAGTCATCCAGGGAGACAGTGGACAAGGAAGTAGGGACCAGACCCTAAGGAATCTACACCTTTGATCTTGGGGTAGGAAGTTCCTTCTGGGGCTGTGTTTGTCCTTTGTGCACTCTTCAGCAAAGAGATGGATCCAGAGAAGCCCCAGAGTGCCTTGGAAAGGCAGGTTTCAAAGGCACACACCATGCTGGATTGTAAATTGGCACCTACTGTGGGGTCCGGTAAATCACATTAGTACTCAGGATATGAGTTTTGAATGGATGTACACAGCAGAACAGTAATTAGATAGAAAGAGCACTTCAGATTCCAAAGACTCAGCTCCTGCTGTGGGCTTATCCCCTCCATAGTCATGGCTAAGACAGCAGCTTTGGGATTCCATCTATATTTTTTCCAAGAATATTTTTGCTGTCTAGAAAAATGGCAACAAGGGGTGGGAGGTGTATAAGAAGATGTGTTTATTGCAGTATTTTGTGTAACAACAAAAACCTGTAAGCAAACTAAATGTCCATACCTAGGAGAATGGACCCCCGATGGTGTATTCAAACGGGAGAACAGAGCATTTAAATGGGTGAGCTAGATCCACATGTAGAGTAGATCTGAAAATTCCAATGTTACATAAAAATGCAAGTCGCAGACTATTATATAAGCATGATATCATTTATTAACATTCTAAAAATCACACAAAATTGTATTATGTGTTCCTATGGGAAAACAAATATAAAATTACGTAAGGGAAAGACATACACATACACGTCTGGGCAGTGGTCATATAACCTCTGGAGAGGAAATTGAGAAATCGATGGAGGAGTGGGATTTTAACTCTCTATGTATTCTTTTACTTTAAAAAGAAGCAAAAGCAAATATGGCAAAATATTAATAGTTATTAAATAAGCTGATGAGGAATGGAAGAAATATTCTTTTCTGTTCTCTTTTTAATTAAAAATAAATATAAGCATATATAAGTCTTGCAATTCCCAGAGCAAGAAACAGGCTTCCTCCCCTGAACTCAGGTTAAGTAGATGACCTATAAAATAGTGAGTAGGAAAAAACATATATATATATATATATATATATATATATATATATATATATATATGCATATTAATATATGTCTACATATACACAGATGCATATGCACATGTGTATGCACACATACACACATATGTACATGAAAGGTCACAGGAGAACTCCAATAAAGTCTAGTGGGGAATTACAGAGATAGGATACCAGATTCTGGGTTCAAATTCTAGCCAGGACTTGACAAGCATCTGTTTCCCACGGATAGGAATTCCACTGGGCTTAGCTGATGTCTCAGGAGCATACCAGAGAGGACACTTGGCTGACTTCTGGATACTTTTAATTAAAGGGTTTTTTCCCCCTGTGCTGGAATAGCCAGTGTATTCCAGGGATCCTGGAAGTCTCATCTGTTTGTGAATCTGACCACCTTCCCTCAGCTCTGCCTCTGTTTAGTGACTATTCATATTGAAACCTTTCTGGGCACTGGGCCATTTTCTGAGCCACCTTTTGTGTGACTGGGGGATTCTGAGGAGGAATTAGGTGGTGCAGTTATGGGAGGCCTGGCTAGATGATGGGAGGCCAGTTGAAAAAAAAGTTAGTGAACATGGACAAGGTCATGTGATTTTTTTTTTCAAGGGCAGGTCTACCTTGAACTTGGTATTGTTCATCAACTCACCATCACCTTCCTCTACATGTTCTGCAAGTATACTGTGTGTGATTGGATTGGGTGTGGGAGAAAGAAAGAGGGAAGGGTCTCTAAGCTCAAGTTGACATTTTGCTGTAGAGGCTTATATTTTAGGTAGCCTGGGACCTCAGTTAGGTAAATGATTTGTTTCACTTGCATAGATGGTGTCATTTGGCTATAAAATTCCCAGGGATGCTTAGTCCTCCAGAGTAACAGAATTTGGTTTTAATCATCATGAGTCCTATATATGTAGACTTTGACTTATTGATATTTATATTTATTTATCTATCTATTTATTTTTGTGCCTTTGGTTTTCTGAGCATTGTGTGGCAAATCAGATTAAGAACCACTCATTGCATGAAAGTCAGTTGGTAAAATGTGAAAATGAATTAGGAATGAGAGGGAAGAAGATTTGCTTTGTTTATACACAATTAGGTTGAGTGTACCTTTTCAAGAATGCATTCATGAGTGTATACTATGTCAAAATATACTCTACTGTCATGTAGACCTAAAAAAGAACAAATTAAATTAAATTAAAAGAAAGAATGCATGAGTCTGTCCAATGGAAATTCACGAGTCCTAACCCATTAGTGTGCAACTAAAATGCCAGATATCCCCTTATTCTCTAGCTTTGTGTGCCTCTCTCTTTTAACCATGTGCCACTTGGCTCACGGAATTCAATCCCTCTTCCAATGCCTGCTCCTCCCTCAGAATCTACTCTTAGAAAGAGTTGAAGAGAAAGGTAGGCTTTACTGAATGGTTCACAGGGGTGACCTATGAGGAGGTGGACAAGGCACGCTGCTCAGAGAGGGACTTACACTTTCCCCTTGGTCATTTGTTTTTTCCACGTTGCTCTCTATCCATACCACAACTGCTGCGGTTTCCTTCTTCTTTTTGCGGGGAGTGGTACCGGGGATTGAACTCAGGGGCACTCGACCACTGAGACACATCCCCAGCCCTATTTTGTATTTTATTAGAGACAGGGTCTCACTGAGTTGCTTAGTGCCTCGCTTTTTGCAGAGGCTGACTTTGAACTCGTGATCCTCCTGCCTCAGCCTCCTGAGCCTTTGGGATTACAAGCATGCGCCACGGTGCCTGGCCTTCTTCTTCTTCTTCTTTTTTTTTAGACCTTTTCCCTTCTTGAAAAAATGAACATTTGCTCCACTCTTCTGTGCAGCAGCAGACGGTCTTCTTTTCTCACTCAACTCTATCCTCAGGGGTTTACACTTCCAACTCCGATGTTTGTCAAAGTCCTCCAACAAATAAGGCGCTCTTTCAAAGACGATGCGGGAGTGTCAAACTTGATGTAGCTGGAGAACTCTCCCAGCTGCTCAAATCAGGTCAGGAGGCTGCCGGGCTCCTACGTTCTCCCCATTTCCAGCGTCACCATTGTCTATCAACAACTTTGTCGGGACTTAAAAGTCCATCACAGAACTGATTTTCTAAGGGTTATTTGAAGTATAAAACAGCCATATATCATGCAGGAGATGACAGCAGCTGTTTCCTGGCTAAATGACCATATCACCTTGGCCATTGTAGGCTGGTGGGGTGTTTGCTGAACACATGGCATATTCTGCAAGGCAGGTGAACATTGTCCCCACATTCTGACTTGCTGGGATGACATGCAGTCAGATGTTAGTGATACCATCAGTTCATACTGGTAGGTGGGGCCTTCCTTTGGTTGGGACCTTCCAGATCTCTGCCTGGAATTTCAGCTCACAGGTCTGATCTTCTGAGGTGAAGGAAACTTTGGAGAGATTCAAACCAAATCCCCTAATTTTTCAGATCTGGAGTCTGAGTTCCAGGAGGGGAAAGCATAGCTCAAGGTTAAATAGTGAATGAATGGTTGGGTTGGGGCAACCCACTCCCTTCCGAGGCCCAGAGAGTTAGGGCTCTTCCCACCATACCACACTGCTTCCCTGTCTTCTACCTGAAAAATACTTCCCTTTTTTAACCCTGGAGCTGTATCTTCCCAACAGACAGAAGGAGACGTATACTACTTAATACCCTTTGCGAGTTCAGTCTTGTTCTAACATTTTCTTTTTGCCCAAGTGTTGGGACGAACGGATGAAATACTGTATGGTAGAGAGTCGTTTTCTTCTGCAGGCCAAGAGAAATTTCTCAGTCTGAACCACTGTATAAGAAAACAGATAACACATTCTCAAGAGGAAAGGTGTTTGTATCCACATACTGGAACTTATCCACCATGACTGATATGGTGGTGTTGACTGGCAAGTAGTCCAGCAAGAATTGGGAGAGATTCTGGTATATGTTTTTGGTTTGTATTCCAGACTCGCACACTGTTACCAGGGCCTGTTTTTTGACCTCTGTGTTGACGAGGAGCTCCAACTTCAGGTCCATGGAATGATTTGAGCATTGAACCAGAAACTGCAGCTGGCAGATGATGAAATACCAACCTGGGAACTGGATCACCAGATTCCCATCCTGGTATCTGACGCCATGGACGATTCCATCTTTGTTCCAAGACAACTTGGTATTGTTGAGATGCTTGGACACTGGAAAGTATAAAAAAGAGAATTATTAACCACATCGAGGGTACAAATTAGAACACTCTGTCTTTGTTCAAGGTTCCCATTTAAGAGCCATGTTTTCTATCATGTTGCCTGATGACCCAGCCATCTGAATATCTTTCATGTGACTCCTTCAAGGGTCTACTTATTATTCAAGGTACAAGTAGAAAATTACCTCTCTTCCTTTCCAATGCTCAAAGCTACAGGGCCACAACACTCACAGTAGTGCACTCTACCTACTATGGAATGTTTCCCCCGTCACCTATTATCATATTATGTTATGATGTTATGATTATTATCTTTCCCTTTTTAGACTATAAGCTCCTTGGCTGTATTCTGCAGAAGGACTGAATGTCATGTCTATTTATCATGAATGAGCAGTTAGTGTGTGACTACTATTTGGGAGAGATTAAGGAAAGTGTCAGAGAAAGGACATTCTATACTGTGCAGTTAAGAACCAATTCAGGTATCAAGTTGTCCAATAGACTCTCCACTAAGATGTACCCTTTATCTGATTATTTGAATTTTTGAATGTCCCTTCTTTCCAAAGGGCAGCCAAACATAATTGCACAGGCCCCTCGGGTGTACAGTAAGGGGCTCTGCCATCTGGGATTTGTAGAAAAGCAGAGAATTAGCAGACCCTCCAAGCTGACATGTTTATGTCAGAAGCCAAGTCTCTGGGTGCTAACAGATAAAAGCCAGCACTGACTGACAGGATGCCTTTTAATTGCTTATATACTTTTCCTTTCAATTTCATTGCAATTCAACTGAAAGGTAAGAACTAATCTATGTGCAAAATTGAATTTTTAAAATGAGCAAAATAGCTATTCAGAGAATCCTGGCCATTTCCTCCATATCTCATTCTTTTGCAGTGTAAGTGCCTCTTATTTCATTTATCAGGAGCCTCTTACATGGCAAAGCATTTTGCAATATGCAAATAGGCCCTGTGCCAACATGTTCATTAAGCTGTCAATCTGGGGACAAGACAATTTTGTGGTTCCCTTGTGAATAACTTTATAGAGGAGAGATTAGGAGCCGGGTTCCTTTGCATTAGGAAAAGAACTGTGTACTTGGCTGAAACTGGTAGGTACTTGGGTAGAAAGGGGTGATGGTGGGGGAGGTGGGGACAGGGGTCAAAAATGCCTCCAGAGACAAGGTAGGCAACATGAAGGGGCTGAGGAAAGAGGAGACTTGTGGCTCTGGAACTCAACACTCTCTCCTGTTCCCCAAGGCATTCAAATTCAAATGCTGAAAGGTCTTGTGTGCAGGCAATCCAGAACACGCTGCAGGTCACACTGGGCCAGCCGTTGGCCTCTAATTGGGACTTCTGCTTAGAAGTTGCTGAAAGGCCACAGGAAGTGGCCTTCATGTGGCTGGCTATCCTGGATTTGGCTACTGACCTTGGAGGTAGGCCCATGACTTCTTGAAAGGAGCCCTTTTCAGGATACATAAGAGGTCTTCTGAGCAATTTCCTAAAAACAAGGAGATACACATGAATTGCCTCTGCTGCTCTGGACACTGAAGTCACTGGATCTTTTCCCCTGACCCTGTGATGGGGACAGTTACTGTTTTGCTTCTAAGTAAAAGGAAAACTTCTTTAGTTCTTATGCTGTCAAATATCTCAGAAGTTGTACTTTTCTAAAATTTATTTTTATTGAGGGTTTCCTCTTTGGCTTTTATAGGAGACTGTAGAAGGAATATGACCTGAATTTCCATAATGTGCCAGAGGCCCTTCTCATCCTTCCTCATACTTTACCTTGTGTGGTCTTTGTATCTAATCCATGAAAGTGGCCTTATTAAGTGCCTCTGACAGTTGAGAGAATCCTGGGGATCAGATCCATTGTCCTAAGTCACTCACCAGGTAGTGGCTGTCAAAATTTGAATAGTGATACTAATTATTTCCATCTTACCTGCTGCATGCATGTAGGACCCTGCTCTGTGTATTTTCACCAGTGTTATCTAATCTTGTTTTCAGACTAACCCTGCAGAGTTATCCATGATGCCTGAAGATGGTCAATGATAGACTCAAAGTCAAACAAGTGTGAGGAAATGCTGACATTCTCCATGTCTCTCTGACCAAGTTAGGCCACGTTTCCTATTCTGGGCCATTTTGCTAGACGACAAAGACAAAACATCTTTTTACTCAATTTTAAGAAGGAAAAGGATTAAAGATATCTTAGCAGGAGCTTCCTTGACAGGGAAAAACAGCAATTATGGCATTAAAGTATTATGGTGTTTAAGAAATTTATTTTTTAATATTTTAATATGTTTATCAGAGATGATGGATTAACTCTTTCTTATTATAGTAATCATTTTGTATGCAAAGAAGTACCCAAATATTTCCTGCCAATGGCTTCCTGGGCTCTCATGGACTCAACTTATTTGGAACAAATCTCTTCTCTTCTCTTAGCCTCCATTTTCTACTTTGTAAAACTGGGAGATCTCTAAATGGACCTTGACATCATTTGATGATGTCATCAGAGATGACCACTCAGTCCATCCATCAGAGCCCAGGAAGCCATTGACTCATCCAATGGGGTGGACACACCCTGGTGTGTTTGCTCCCTGAGTGTTCTATTTGGGCTCACAAACTTCTCCATTGCCCTCTCTGCTCGGGCCTGAGAAAGTCCCTGCTGGCTTCTTCAAAGCTCTGTGGGGCCTTGAAGTGGCTAGAGTGAAGCAAAGAGTTCCCTCTGCTGTCTGAGCCGGTTCACTGCTGGAGGCTCCCCCAGCTGGGGGCCCTTGATCCACAAAGAGCTTCTGGCCCAAAGCCCCTTTGGTGGCAAGGGCTGGTGGGCCAGCTGCAATCTGGGCCACGTGCTTCTCTCATCCCTCAGCCAGAGTGCGAGTCCTCTGCCACAGCCCACACCCACACTCTTGGGTGTGTAGAATCAGAACCACAGCACGGAGAGCTGCTTGTTCTCCTTAGAGGTTGTCACCTTCATGAGACAGTCCCCTGGCCCAGCCTCCTCTTTGGGGCTGAAGAGCAAAAAGGCAGAAGGAACTGCAGGGAGGTACGTCTGCCCAAATCTCTGCTTGGAACCCCTCTCTGACATCTCCTGTCTGCATGACCAGGCCTGACTCCTCAGCACGGCCTTTGTAGCCCCTCGTGTTCTGACCTCTCCAGGTTTACCCCCCACCTTCGCCCTTCCCTTTTCACTCTCTGTCCTCCTACTTATAATCATCACCATAACAACAGCCGGGATAGTAATATTGATAACAATAACGAATGTGTGTGCAATGATGGCTGTTTTCTAGGTACTCTGCAAAGCACATTATGGAAATTATTTCACTTAATTTTCATGAGAAATTTCCATGAGACAGTTAGCTGATGGCAGGGTGGAGGATCAAACTCGGGCTGTGCAGACTCGAACACCTGGGTGGCTCCTGACTTCTCTATTGGAGTTTGGGTGCTAGGTAGCGTTCTATTCCACCTTGGCACCCGCTGTTCCTCTACCTGGAATCCCCACCTCCCTCAGGCCAGTCACCGTGGGAACACAACCTGGCAGTCACGTCCTCCAGGAGACCTTCTCTGCCCCTTGCTCTGTTTGCTTATTTTCCTGTAAACACTCAGGGCAGAGACTACTATTTATCCATCCCCACTGCCCTGACCAGGAGAAGCCCTGTCAATGTTTGTTGAA
The DNA here is from genome assembly GCF_047511675.1 of Marmota flaviventris. NCBI lineage: Eukaryota > Metazoa > Chordata > Mammalia > Rodentia > Sciuridae > Marmota > Marmota flaviventris. The sequence continues at coordinate 85,615,570 of NC_092510.1, forward strand.
TGGAATCATCTAGTTCATCTCTTTTATTTCCCTTGTGGAGACCAGTTCAGTAGGATGGATGGAGGAGGGTGTTTTTCCTCCTTTTCCTCCCAGGGCTGGAATAACACAGGCCTCATTCTTCCAAGGGCTGCAGGTCAGAGGAGTCGGGAAGACAAGAATTGTGCCTGAGGTGAAGTCAGCATTATCAAGTCAGACACAGGCTCTGCCACTGGCCAAAGGGCCCCTCTCTCCTTGACACTTGTGACACCTGCCTCAGGTGAGCTTCCACAAACCAGCCAGCCGTGGCCGGTTACAAGCCCAGGCTTGCCCCTCACACATGCAGGTTCTTGGTTGTTGTTGTTTTTCCCCTTTGTTCTTCACATGTTTAGTGGGGTGACCTCAGTTGTGATTCTGAGAAACCCAAGGATGGAAAAAAAAAAGCCCTTATTTTGAAGCATTTGCATTTCCTGGAGTCAAATGGCATGACGTAGTTTAGTTTTTCTTAAAGAGTGTTTTAGATGGCGTCTAGCTAAAGGAAAAACACAGCTTCTTTCAAGAATGCTAATACCAACCGGGCTCTGTGGTACACACCTGTAATCCCAGTGGTTCAGGAGGCTGTGGCAGGAGGACTGCAAGTTCAAAGCCAGCCTCAGCAATTTAGTGAGGTCCTAAGCAACTTTGTGAGACCCTGACTCAAAGTTAAAAAAAAAATAGAAATTAGAAAGGGCTGAGGATATAGCTCAGTGGTTAAGCGCCCCTGGGTTCACTCCCTGGTTCAAAAAAAAAAAAAAAAAGATATTACCAGAGCAAGCAGGACACCAGAGGGGCTATTGAGGGTGAAGAGCAAGTCCCCAGAGGAGGGCACAATCTCTGTTGACAAGGCTGCCAGCAGGAAGACAGTGCAGCCTGATCTCTGGGGTCTAATCACTAAGGCTCCAAGTGGAAGTTGAGGAGGTGAAATCTTGAGCTAAAGACCAATGCCACTCTCATAGCCATGTGGTTGTGGAAAGACCTACATGAAGGACACCCAAGTTGTGCTCTATATCGCAGAGCTGGATGCTCAGGTATTTGACCAGTCACGGCTGTTTTGGGGGTTGTGAGGTAGATGTCAAGAGCTAGATAACATTCTGTGGATCGTCAGCCATGTAGCTTGTCTCCTCATCACCCTGCGGGTCCATGATAGGTCTTTCTTTTTTGGTATAAAAACAAGAAGGAGCAACTTATCAAAGGATAGGTTTCTTCATGCAGCTGGAACCCGGCAATGTCCCTAGAGTTTTGAGGACTGGGAGCGTGCGCAGCAACACATCTTCTTGTTTCCTGCTGGATGTGATGTCTGGAGGAGGTTTAGTTTGAAAAATCAGAATGTGAGGTCGGGGAAATGAGAACTGTCTACAGGGAGTGGCTGAATCGATGGCCTGGGAGTGAGCCTCTCAGAATTCCTCTTTCTGGGCTCTTGTGTCCCTATCTAGATGGAGAACAGTGTGGACTGGGATCAAGAAGGGACTCTGTAGCTCTTTCTGGTAGGCTGTGTGGTCTCGGCTGTCCCCTGCCAGGGCTGCTGTGGGGGTCAGGGGCTGGGCACAGAAAGTGGGCCCCATTTCTCTCTCTCTGTGGGCATATTGCTCAGCCCACGGTAGGAAGCTGTGTTCACACATTCAAATTTTCAGATGCCAGAAGTGATAGAAAACAGAACATTCTAGCTCTGGGGGCAATCTAAATAATGAAGAGTCTGGTTCTGTTAGAATTTGCATGTTTTTTAGAAATGGAAGTTCCCTGAGAAGGCACCTGGTCCATTTGCTCTCATTTGCTCTCCAATGTCACACCCCTAACAAGCTGGTCCTAGTTCACCCAGAGTGAGTGACAGAGGCAAGGCCAGAGCCCTGGGCTCCACATTCCTTTTGTGGGAATATTCGGTCTTTCAGATAACCAAAGAACTCTGTGAATTCCTCTGAGGATCAGTATCTTCATATGCATGGAGTTTACATGTTGGATTTTGTTTCCAAACTCCTGCCTCTTTTAGAGAGATCATGGACTTTCTGTGGCTTTGGAAGGTCGGTGAGAAAGATGTGCCCAGGAATCCCTACTGGCCAGTTGCACAGAGTAGAGAGGGAGAAACAGAGATTGCTCAAGATGGTTGAGAGGATTATGCTCTAGAAGATCAGGATTCTGGCAACCTTGAACTAGGCCCCACTTTGAGATATAGTATGAGGGATAGAGAGGGATACTAGATGTCATATTCACGGAGGTCCTAGATTTAGGAGTGGGAAGACTGAACCTAGAGACACTGAGAGTCTGGCTCAAGACCCCACAGTAGGTAAATGGCAGAGCTGGATTCAGAACACAGGGCTCCTGACTCTCTGTCCAGGGCTCTGTCCCTGTCTTTTCATTATTCCATGGAGCAGGGAGAGTGAAATGCAGCCACCACAGACACTGGAACTGAAAACTGTCGAGACAGCTGGAAGTGCTGGGCAAACAAGTTCTAATGAGCCTCCCTGGTCCCATCTCTCCCTGGTCTGCATGCCAGCAGATGACTTCAGGCCTGTGTGCTGGACCATGCCCAGTTGCAAGTCAGGGACAATCAGGCTTCCAGAAAGATAGACACTGCTCAGGGAAGCTCTACATGGCAAAAAACAAAACAAAACAAAACAAAAAACCATGCAGCTATTCCACCAGATGGTGCATGGTCTGAGTGCCAAGCCCCTTCCAGCTCTACTGCACTGCTGACATAAAGTCAAGGCAGATACTGTGCATCTCAAAAGAGAGCACCTGGGTTCAGGACCAGGCTTTGAGCTTTGGGCCCATCACTCCCCTTTTTTGAGTCCCTCTTACTACAGCAGTAAAGCGAGGATAGTAACAATCCATGCAAACGTAGGCAGGTTTGGGCAATGCAATGAGATTAGATATTGAGTAACCATCGGGGCATGTGGCCAGAGGAGCCCTCTGTAAATATAGCTCCATTCTCCCTTGTGCTCATTTCCTTGTTGTTACAGTGGCACAGCTTAGCAGTGTCATTTAGCAGAGTGATTTGGCTAATGAAATGCTTGTGAAAGCGAACCTCATGACATTATCTGATGGATTGGAGTTTCTCAATTAATTACGAACCTAAGTGTCTGAGGCCATCGATGCTTTTAGGAAGGTGGGCAGAATCCTCCTTTCATCTGTTGAAAACATTTTAATCCTTTTAAGCAAAGAGATTATCCTAATGACTCTGCACTTTGGTTTCCATCTTCCTAGGAGACTCTATGAAGAGTCTCAACAGTGACATCTGGAGGAGTCTCCCCTTTCAGTGGAATTTGGGATCCAGGTGAATCTTTAACCTAAGGCTCATTTCAAAGGGCTGCAGCTGGACCATTTCCTTGATGCCACCAGGTCGACTTGTGATGGAGAAACGGGCTGCAGGATGAGCCGATTATTAAACAAAGGACAACCAGATAGGGAATAACCCATTCTGGCACACTTAGAATTAAGCACATAAACAACAGCCCATCGACACAAATCCCCTGAAGATTCTCTGGAGTTCAATCCTCACCTGTTGCAATATATAAGATAAACCTCTCTGACTCTGGATATTTTCTTGGAATTTGTTTATACTAAAAGCATCGGGAGTGTTTAAGAAGCACCTTAGAAGTCTTGAACTTAGAAGGAAGGTGAGTCTGAAATCATATAGTGAAAGCCGCTAACATTTTAAATAACATACAGCCCTCCGCCCAGCTTGTTTGTGATGCGCAAGTACAGCAGCATGTGGGAAGTTAGGCTTGGGGTTGGGTAAACTGGTTCAAATCCCACCTGTGCTACTTACTAGTTGTGTGACTTTGCACAGGCCACCTTTCCTTTTCCTCAAAGTGACAGCAATAATAATCCCTACTTTAAGAGGTGGCAGGAAGGCAAAGTGAGATGGTGCATTGAAAGGAGCCTGGTGTCTTCCACCAACACTGTAGCAAACAGTGGCTGCTCTCACTCCCGGCCCAGGCTGTGCGCGGCTTGGTTTGCAGACACTCAAGTGGACCAGCCAACTTGAGTGACGAATCTCATGCAACCAGCGGGAGGAGTAGGCCTGCCCTCCCTTCACCCCTCAGCTTCCTTCCTTTCCCAGGCATTTGGATGGTGAACCCTGTGACTTCCCCTCAATTCAGAGACTTGTGATTTTTATGTGCTAAGTTCAGATTCAAATTTTCACGTCTTTCATGGACTTGCCTCTTTTCTCCTTTTTATTTTCCTCCTCTTCCTCTGCCCCCACCCCCTTGCCTTCTCTGCATCTTGTTTCTTCTTCCTCCTCTCTGTGTTTGGGTGTGGGGATTAGGAGCAGATGACTGCAGAATGCTAGGTGGCCTCCTGGGACCCCACTGCACTGCGTTCTGAGTGGCTCATTTATTTCCTAGTCATTTCTTGGACGGTGATTCCTGATTTCCATTAGCGCTGCCTTAAGGTAAAGACGGCAAGGTCAAGGTGGGCTTTAGTGAGGAGGTTTAAGGAAATGGAGAAGCAAATGGGCTCCTTGTGGCCTGTGATGATGGGAAAACCAATTTACCCCCTGAGCAGGAGCACTGCCCCTTGCTGTGAAGGAGGGGAGGGTAGGAGGAGGCTGCTGCTCCCCCACCTCGCCCTGGAGGGGCTGCTGCCACCTGGATCCTGGCCATAGGGCATCAGAGATAGCTGAGTATTGGGGAGAAGGTGGCCTCCCCTGTTCATTCCCCTTATTTCTTTCTGGGTGGTTCATTAGGGAGCCAACCTTTCTTGGTCTCTTTTATTGTCCACATTTTCTGTTTAGCACGGGGAGAGGGGAGGAGAGTAGCTTGCCGAGCCCTGTAAATGCTGTCAATGTCGGCGTAGTAACGTGGTCAAAGAAGCCCAAGATGTGTCTTTGATTACGGAAGGTGATACTGGAAGCCAAATCCATCCCATGTTTGGTCACCTGGCTCAGTCCCCTCACCTACACTTCAGAAATGGGGAATCCGACTCTCTGAGGAAAATGAGCTACTTCCGACCTTGGGAGTGGAAGGGAGGTATATGGATTCCAGTCTACTTCTCTGTCCTTGGTGCCTGTCTCCAGGGGGAGACAGACATCAGGCCAGGGTAGGGGTGCTCTGAAGGGGTAGTCAGGACCCACATCTGTTCTACCTACGGGTTCAATTTCCTTAGGGCTTTGGGGAACCCCAGGGTATAGAGGCCTTATGGTATTTGCAGGAAAGACAAATCCCTCCCAACTGACAGGCAGTCAGGATGAACTCACCCCAGTCCCCCACTGTACAAACCCACATGTCCCCAGTGGCCCTCTCTGCCCCAGAACTCAACAACAGCGGATATGCTTCAGACACATGAGAAGAAACAGCTGGGAAGCAGGTGTGTGGGGTGTGGCATTTCACCATGCAGTCCTGGCCAAGCACAAGGCTCAGGCGGGATTTGAGGTCTTGCCCCACTGCTTGCTTGCTGTGAAATCTTGGCTAATTCAGTAGCCCTCTCTGTGCTCCTATTTCCTTACACATAAAAGAGGGCTAATCATTATCCCTGGGGTCTGAAGGAGTGAATGAGCACAGATTTTAGTCTGTCATAGATGACCATGGATGTCACTACTTTCTCCGTCAGGGCCTCCGACTGCTGCAGTGGGAGAATATAAGGAGGCTGTCTACAGAATTCCTCTAGTGCAGGTTCCTCTAGAACTCTTTGGGTAGTGAGGTGTTTTGTTATGAAAAGACCCAGAGAACCCTGAGAAGGCCTAAGGGTGAGCCCAAAGCATCAAAACTGTTCTTCAAAATAAAGTCAGTAGAATTTAAATTTCTGTAGACTTTGTGAGAGGAAGGGGGGTGTGCAGAAATAGGGAGAAAGATATAAAAACAGGTGGGAAGGAATGTGCAGCCCACGTGGCAGGGGACTGGGCCAACAGGAGGGGAGCTAGCTGCTCTTGGAGGATTCCCGGTGACTGGAGAGCTGGGGTCTTACAGAATGGAGGGTCTCACATTCAACTCTGCATGGTGTGCTGCGCTGGGCTGGAATACTCTTCTGCCCTGCCTCACATGGATGTTCTAGACACAAATGTGAGCTGCCGTTGGGACTCTGGGCAAATCAAGGCCAATGTGGCTGTGTTCTGTGATTTGGGCAGATATGCCACATCCCGTGCACAGGTGCGATTCACAATTCGTGGAAGCAGAAAATCAGAACCAGAAGTGGCCAAAGAGAAGCAAAATCCCGGATGTCTCTTTACCCCAGCTTCCTTGCCTCCAGGCTGCGTCTGGGATGAGCCATTTATGTGACTGTGTAAGAGAGGAGTGGACCCCGGGCCTGGGATGTAGGCTCAGCCAGGTGGCAGCTGCAGGCATATTTGCAGTCCCATTCTACCCTTGAGGTAGCTTTGTACAGGAGTTATTGTTAACTCCATCTTCTAGATGACAGACTAAGACCTACAGAGGAGAAGAGCATGGGACAAGGTTCTGTTCCCAGGGCTCTTCCTGGCTCCCAGCTCCACCTGAACCTCTGGAATGGTCCCTGAGTCCTAAGCACAGTGGCAGTGGGTGTGAGGTGACAGTTGGCTGGGGCTATGATGGCCAGGGATGGGAGGCTTGTGTTAGGACTCATTACCAAAGCAGCTGTGGTTCTCTGTGGTTTCCGGGAAGCTAAGCGTATCCCGTGTGAGGTTACTTTGGCGTGTGTACAGCCCTGCAGACCAGGCTCTGGCCACTTCTGGTTTCCTGCTTATGGTGAAAGATTTCCAACACCCACTATAGCAAAGGGCAAGCTTACACCCTTGCCCTCTCTAGCGACAAGCCTCATGTGTCCCTGGAGCTTCCTCCCAGAAATTTCTGGAACATAATTCTCCTCTGCTTAGCATGTCTTGAAATGTTATTTTGTTTTGCTTTGCTTTATTTGTTTTCCAAAACATGCAATTTGCTGCTTGTGCTGGTTTCAGAGCTTCTTGGGGGAAGGGCCTTGGCTTCAGATTCTCTGTAGGTAGTTGTTAGACATTTTTTTTTTTTAATCTTTACATGTTGGATGAGAGAATCACAGTCTCAGAAAGTGTCCAAGCTGAAAGGACTCATTCAGTTCATTTAGAACACTGTGTTTAACTACAGACGAGGCTTAGAGAGTAGGAAAAACCTGCCCAGAGAACCCACACTGCTGGGGTGGAGGCCAGGTTTGGAGCCCGTGACTTGCCCCATGGTGATAATTCTTTCCACCCAACCCTCCTGCAGAGTTTGTAGTTTGCCAAGCTAAGGGAAGTGTGAACTTGTAAGCATTGTAAGCAGAGAGAGTCAGAGACCACACTCAGCAGATCCCTGGCATCTCAAGGGACATGGGGACAAGCCCTGGATTCTCTCATTCTTGCTCTGCTACTAACTCCTTGAATGGTCTTCACACTGCCCCAACTCCTTGGGCCTCAGTTCTTTACCGGTACATGGAATATTTATGGGTGTATTAATCCCCATGTTGCTTACCCTCAGGGTTGGGACAGAAGCCAATGCAAAGGAGGTACAGAAGGTGTCACAGCCCCAGTGGGGATTATTATTAGATATTTAAAAATCTAGCGTCAGAAATATGAAATTGTAAACTGAGGTTGGTTTTGGACCAGTGCCTATTCTGATATTACCAATCATGGCCCAAGTAAAGAGTCTGGTCGACATTTCCCAAAGTTTTGGATTTTTATGAACCAAAAAAATTTCGTCCACAAATGAAAATCCAGAGACCAGTGTGAAGCAGGAAGCTTTTAAAAAATTTTGCCTATTATGATCATTAAAGCAAAACAAATGATTGACAGAAAACAAACCAAGTTAACTTGCACCTGTATGAACTTGTATTTGTAAATGAAAGGATTTTGAACATCAAAAAAACGTGAAAAGGACTCATTCTCAGAGGAAATGTGCCCTTCATTAAATGTCACTGGCCATGCAAGAAGGGGCTAATGGTCCTTCTTTTTCCCATTCTCCTGGGGACTAAGGCAAACTCGTGGGGCCAGAACCACTGGTCAGGGTTCCTGGTTCGGAAGGCTGTGATTGGAGCGTCCACATGTAAGGGAACTGAGTGGTGGAATGGCTGAGGCTTATTGCTAATCAAAACTGCCCTTGCCCTTGAGACCATGTCCATCTTATAGATCTCTACTTCCTCTCAAAAATTGGAAAGCCAGTTTTGCTTGGAAAATCTGGGTGGAGGTGGAGGTGGTGGTGGAACCGGGGCAGGGTGTAGGGATTACACATGCTTAGGGTATTTCTTTCTTTGCAAATCTCCACAGGAACACGGGCTACAATTTAACGGAGGCTTCTCACTCCAAATCCTGCACTGTTTCCACTACAGGGGTGAGCAAACTCAGCTCCATGGGCCAAATCCATCTCGTCACCTCATTATGTAAACATGTTTTAGGGAGTGCCAGGCCATTTGCCTGTCAGTCTGACTGCTTCATTACTGGAACCACAGAGCTAAGTGCAGAGATGGTGAGGCTCGTAAAACTAAAATACTTACTAGGTGCACCTTTATAAAAAAAAAAAAAAAAAGCTTTCTTACCTCTGCCTTTGCCTTGCTCCTTTTTACATTGATTTACAGGTATTATGGGAATTGGAACGTCATGCTAAGTGATTGTGGCCAAGACCGAGACATTGTTCACAATGCTGTAATTACTCATATGCCTGCAGATCCAGAATGCTGGTCTGCTGGGACCCTTTGCCCCTACTTTCTAAATCTCTAGGTGAAAGACAAGGTCAAGGGTATCCTGAAGGAAATTCCAAGTGTGATACTGTGGCATGAGGAGCTGTTTCAGGTCATCTGTGTCCTCTGGTCCCCAGGTCCCTATCCTGGTGTCTATGATGACTTCACCCCTTTCTCTCTTCCTTTTTCTCTGGTTATGTAGCTGTGCTTGCGATCCAGTTCTAAGGTTACAGGATGGACATGTGGGTTAGGGACACTTCACTTCCCCTCTCCAGGGCTTACTTTTCCTCCTCAGAGCAGTGAAATCCTTAGTCAGATGATCTCAAGGCTTTTCATCTTCAGGGTTAACTGAAGTCTACATGTTGCCTCTCTGGGGCTGATAGAGGCAGTAATTCCAGTGATTGGAAATGAAGAGAGAGTGAAGAGAAAGTCTATTTGCACAAATCCTCAACTTCATTATGAATTTGGGCCATGACCAGTTATTTAAGGATTATTAGTGCTGGTTGCTGTGCTATGCAATTTACGGACAGGGTCTGATCGGCTTCTCCAGCACCTCAGTGACGTGAGTGCTATTACTTCCATACGAGAGACCAGAAGCTGAGGCTCCCTGGGGGACTGAGATTCACACCCCCATTTGCACAAGGTAGGGTTTCAAGCTGGAGACACAGCAGTGCTTTGTATAACCTATTGGCATCTGTACCGTGGCCTATGCCTGTTGCAGTTTTCACTAGTGGGAATGTGGCGAGCTGGTGGGAGCTTGCATGGATGAGACCCTTGATGGGGCCGCCTGGGGGTGATCGAGGTGCACCAGCTCAACCCTGAGCTGCCCCACCCGCACCCACTCTCTCTCCTGTGGGCACCATCCTAGCCTCTCGGCTGGGTGATGGCATCTTATGGTGTCGTCTGGACGGTTTGCGACAATCTTACTCCTAATGCCAAGCTCTTACCTCCTTTGAGGGGGAAGTTGTCAGGCGGGCTGGGAACGGAGTCCTGGAAGAGAGAAAAGGAAAGCCCGGGATGAGAACGACATTCAGTTGAAATCATTTGTTGCCGTCTTTTCCATTTTGGTGGTTGTCAAAGTACCGTGCAAATTAGAACCCCTCCATTTGACTCTTCCATTTTAAAAACTCCATCTGCTGACTTAGTTTACAACAGGCTTCTTACCATTTGCTTAACCACCTGCCTGTCAGAAATGCAAGACAAGGACTGCTATCCACACTTCCCAGGCAAGAAGCGTGGGACAGAACAGGTGACACAGAGTGGCTGGCTCAGGGCCACCCAGTACGATTGCAGGGCTCAGGAACCACGATTAGAGCTCTCGCCTGCCAGTCCAGCGCTTCTCACCCACCCCACGTGTACTAATTTTTTTCCCATGGTTAACATAAGAACAATCAAGAGAATTGTATAAATATGTGGTTATTTCCCATGTTTGATTCATTTGTGAAATTATGCTATAAACAAACCTGGAAGGCACATTTCTTTCTCTCTTGTGGTTGGAAAGTTTGAATTAATTGAGTGTTTATATGCCAAGACACCGTGATTAAACTGGGTCCCTGCCCTCATGGATTTATTACAAGTTTATGTCCTACTATAACATACTAATATTTATAAATATATGAAATAAATACAACTTTGTATTATACATGCATTCAAATGTATATTATTCACTATTTAACAAATATAAACTTATGTAAATGTTTACATAAGTAAGAGGTTTGTAGAAGCAGATTGCTGAAGGAGGGGGCCCTGGGCTGGGGCTAAAGAGAGACGTAGTTCAGGTGCTCTGAGCTAATAGTCCAGAGAAGTGGACAGGCACCGTTCTCCCCCAGTGAACATCTCAGAGACTTTTCCCTGTACTGCCTCTCTTCTTCCCCTGTCAGCCATGGAGACACCCCTTAGGTTTTTGCAGAAAGGACTGAAGAATCCTGTTCATTTTACACCTGCATGAGTTGAAATCTCCTGCAGTGCATTGAACTGAAATATTAATAAAGACCTACAGAAGGAAAGAGAGAACAACACTGGGGGGAACAACTTCCTAAATTCTACCAAAGCAAGACTTCAGCAGCTGTACAAGTGTCTAGGGTGTTTTATGCCACCATGTCTCAGGAATGCAGTCATTTGCCTTCCGTGGACACCTAGTTCTATGACAAATGGATCTCTTTTTCCCACTCTAGTGGTGCTGAGTCAAGGATGTGTCTAGTAGTCACAGCCTGGGCATCTCACTGATCTGGGGATGGAGAAAGTCAGTCTGAACTTTTGTGACTCAGTTTCTCAGCAGAAAGGAGTTGAACTTGGTCTGGAAGGTTCTTCGGTCTCCACTGAAATATTCTATGCCTTTTTTTTTTTTTTTTTTTTTTTTTGGCCTTAGTTGAAAGCTCTTAATTGAACTAAGAAGGCTTTTTGTTTGTGGTCGCTCAATTACGTATGCAGTGTAGGAAAACCTGACATAACAAAATTCCCCTTGGTGTTGCCTCTGTGACAAAACAACCACCATTTCAAAGTTTGATACACAATTAACTTACTGCCAAGCAGGCCTGCGGGTTAGTATGATATGCAAATGAACGAAGAAAAACATTTACATGTAAATGTGGCGCTAACATGGTTGACTTCATCAGCCACCCAGGGCCTATCCAGGGTCCAGGAGAGGATGTTAGAAGAGCAAAACCAGCAGAGCCGTCCCAGCGGGGGAGTGCTAGAGAGTCATCCATTCAACACACACTGGGTGGGCACCTGGCCAGTGGTAGGTGCTGTTAGTCATCCAAGGACACGCTATGGATATAATCATTAAAGCAGTCATTTAAGATACACAGATATATAATTAGAAAGACAACTTGGTGGCAAGAGCTATGGAAGAGAAAATCAGAGTGCTTAAAGACACTGCTTCTCAAACTTTAATGTGTGCACACATCACCCTGGGATCTTGTTAAAAGGCAAATTCTCGTTCAGCAGGTTTGGGTAGAGCTCGGGATCCAGTATTTGTGACAAGCTCCCAGGTGATGCCCACACTTCTAGCCCATGAAACACAGTTGGAGCAGCAAGGCTGTAAGAGGTAATGTCAGCAGGAGGGCTGATCAGGAAGGAGGCATCAGGGAAGGGCCTGCTTCTCTGACATCTGAAGGCTTCCTGGATGCCTAACTCCAGACGGGCAAATGTCAAAGGCAAGGCAACTTGGTGTGGCAGAGGGTCCTGTTGCTTAAACCTTCACCCAGGGCCCGGGGAACCCAAGACACAAGTGGGACTCTCTGTTTTGAACAGCGCAAGATCTCTACAGCTCCCCTGGCTGCCTGTGGGAGACAAGATTAGGGAATCAAAGCCACAGATGAACCTAGACATCTTAGCCCATCCAGCTGATTGGCAGGGGAGGAGGCCAAGGCGCTCAGGAGCCAGAGGCAGGCAGATCCTGCCCTGAAATTCTCCCCTGTACCTTCCACTGCCCCAGGAGAGATGCTGTCCTCAGAAACCAACCACGGGGACGTTCAATGCTCCCAGTTCTCCCCTTGCACAAGCACTCTGCCTCACATTCGAGGTGGAGACGGGGTCTAAAGAGATGGTGAATGTTGATGTTTGTTGAAGCTGTTTCTCCCCAAGGCACCACGCTGAGTGCTGTCCATGCCTTCCTCGTTGGCAAGGTGTCCCTTGTCTTGGAGTGTTCTCCCAAATCTTTCCTAGGGATTTCCTGGCTGAGGAAATGCCATCTTGTCCAGACCAGTGACACGGTTTTGAGTAAGACAGGTCTGACCCAGATATAACCAAATGAACCCTTGCCAGTTGTCATTTTCAGCTCCATTGAACAGCTCGGGAAACTCCATCTCCATGGTTACCAACCTGCTACGCTGCCTTGAGCAGACTTCCTCTTTTTATTATTATTTTTTTCAGCCTCTGTGGAAGTCTCATGGGTGTCCCAGCAAAACTTAAGATCTCTGTGTGTATGGAGGAAAGAATGGTCATGTTGAGCCTGTTAGTCCCCAGGCGAAATGACCCCCTTCCCAGCCATTGTCTCTGCTAGAGTGCCTTGTAATCCTTCCCTCCAGTGGATTGGAGTGAGATGTTGTACATCAAGTGTTAACAACTGCTGAAGAGTGGTGGCTATTTTGGGGACGGCCTTTTGGGGTGCTTAATTTTTCTAAATACTTAGAAGGCCCATTTCTTTTCACAGAGCAATGATGTACGGGTGCAATCAGCTCCTAATTTTGCTTTTGACACAAAATATCCTCTGTGACTGAAAATGACCAAAGACAACTAATGTTTGGAATATGATAAGGGGGATTCCATATCCCCTTCCTTCTGGCCTCACACTGCCTCCTAAGATGGGCTCTGGCTCATGGTCCACGAGGATCACTATCATTTTCAAGCTGACATGAATAAGCACTTAAGGGGGCTACTCCTAAGAAAGAACGCATTATCTTGTTTGCCCTTGACCTTGACCCCGAGAGTTAGGAGTTGACCATAACTTACAGAAGTGACTTTATGAAAACAAAAGGTCCAACAGGTGATAAATAGCAGAGGATGGACCCCAAATCAGATATGTTATTTTGAGGGTACTGCTCTGCGTCATAGGGCAGGATACAGCTTCCAAGATCCACAGGGAAAGTGAATGGAATCATATCAAATCCCCAGGGACAGGGGTATTTTTCTTGAGAGTCCCTGGTTTTCCATGGTCTGTGAAAGTGGGGATTGGGCCAGAATGTGCTAAAAGTGCGTCTCCCAATTGCAAGGATTTACCATCATCTGGGGATTCTGGTTCAGTAGATCTAGATGGGGCCTTAGGTTTTGAAGTTCCAGTGAGTTTCCAGGTAATGACAATGTTGGAGGGGCACGGACCATACCTGGAGTAGCAAGGGCTCGAAGATCTTACTCCATGGGCAGTGAGAACACTTGTGGTCTTGAGAGAGGACCTTAGGAGACGGAGCTGGATTGGGGTTCAGATATGGGTCTAGGAAATCTTTCTTGTCTGAGGATGGAGCTGCCAGGCTGGCCTCTTGGTATCTTCTATCAGTACTTTTAATTTTGTTAAGGTTATTTTATTATTTGCTTTTTGCCATCTACTCTATCTCTTGCTGCTTCCCTGTTGAGTCTGGACTGACCCTGGTTCTGGCCCCGTCAATCCTCTCTTCATACCCAGTTTTGCCTGCCTTTGGGCTGTGCCTCTGTTCACTGGTCCCATCTAGAATACCCTGCCCACTACGCCTGCCAGCATCCTGCCCATGGAGAGCTCCACTTTACAGAAGAAGGTGGAAGGAAGGAGAATTGGGCATCCTTCTGCACCCTCAGCCCATGAAGAGACTCAGACAAGTGACATCAAGAAATGACACAATTGCCAAGTGAAGAACGTTTGTGTCTTCAAAGCATTACTCCATAGATTACTTATTAATAAAGAAGAAAAAAATGTTTTACAAATGAGATGACTGGTGGCTACCACCTTCATCACCAAAACTGGGGCATCCAGATGTGGGACATCCCGACCTAGGCTTCTAGCCGCGGTACAGTAAAAAGTACGCAACATTACCTAAGTACTAGTCTTGCCGAAATATTTCATATTCCAGACAAATCCTGAACATCTACTGTTCTATAACAAAATTCACCTGGGCCCTTCAAAAAAATCAGTGTCATGAAAAACAAACAAGAAAGGGCATGATGATTGTGTACAGCATCATCTGGGGAACATTTTAAATTCAGATTTTGATTCAGTAGCTCTGGGTGGGGCCTGAGAGTCTTATGTTTTCAACAAACTCCCAGGACCACTCATTAAACAGCAACCTTCTAGCTGACAACACAATGTGACCCCAGGATGAATGCCAGGTCCCCAAATAAAATTGAACAAAAGAGCTACAGACGAGGTTTTTGGACAAGAGGGGAAATGTAAACATGAGCTGTATCCATGAGTTGCCATGAGCTCTCCGACAGTGGTCATGACACTGGTAAGTGGCAGATGGGTACTGGAGCTCGGGCTGGGGAGAGGTCACACTGTCTGTAACTTACTTTCATATATTTAAATAGCACAAATGTGACAAAGCACTGACACTTGGCCAATCTGCGTGAGAGGTTTCAAAATAGGACTTGGGGCATAAGACACGATCTAATTCTCAGAGGCTTGGCTTCTTGTTCAGTTCTCCTACAAACACCTCCCAAATCCTAAATAGAAATTATCTCCCTCTCCACTGGTTGGTCTGGAACTCAAATTCCTGGGCTTCGTTTCCTCGGTTTAGCAGAAAGTTCCCAGAAGTCAGGGTGCTGCTGTGTCCAGAGGGCTCCTTCCCTCCAGCCCGGCTTCTGGGTTGCTCCTTACAACCATTTCAGAGGATGTTGTGTTTTTATTCTTAAGTGGAATAGGATATCAGATGAAAGTTATTAGGTAAAGGGAAGCATCCCGGTGTCGGGAACGTTCAGCTCACCTCTGCATTGCTCCTGAGTTTAAAAACAACTCCCCAAACCACACCCTGGCTGCCGGCATTCGCTACCCTTGAACAGGTGCTCTGCCTCCCTCTTGGTGGATGGTGGGGGGAACTGTGAGTTTACATTTTTCTTTCAAAAAAAAAATGTATATATATTTGCTTATAAAGGGAAAGGAGGCTGCTGCTTTCTCTTTCTAGAAATTGTCTACAGTACTTAAAAATCCAACCGTCATAAGCCCTTGCTCTACCATTTGGAATGTGGCCATTTACATTTTCTCCTGGGGCTGGACTAGTCCTGTCTCCTGGTTTAGGGAGCAGAGGCACCCCTCAGGTCCAGGGTCCCAAGGCACTCTGAAATGTACGTACCTCCCTCGGCTGTAATCTAGGAACCTATCTCATGGGATTCCATTGGCTCTTGAGAAGAGAAGAGAAATTTGATGCTTTATTCTTTTGCTTTTCTGTACAAATCGTGTGAACATCTCATCTAAACTTTCCAATCTTTTCCAGCTTCCCTGTCTGCGTGTACACTTGGGCTTCCTCAGTAATCAATCAATTTTCTTACTATTTATTTTTTAGTTGTAGTTGAACACAATACCTTTATTTTATTTATTATGATGTGGTGCTGAGTATTGAACCCAGGGCCTCACACATGCTAGGTGAGTGCTCTACCACTGAGCCCCAGTCCCAGCCCATCAATCAATTTTCTTTCTTTCCATATTGATGTCAGGAGGTGCCTCTTGGGTGGTAGACTTCTATTTCCTCGGGAGCCTACGGGGACAATTTCTGTGGAGGCCGATGGAAAACATTTATTGAAGTGAAAATACATGTTCTATTCCCACCTCAAGGGATTCATTGAACAGATGTAGGTGTGCACAGAGGGCAAAAATATTCTAGAGGAAAAAAGACAAGTGTCTCTCAAGAGATGCAGATAAAATAAATTATGAGGTATTGGTACAAGACAATACTACGTGACTCTTTGAGCAGATTGAAATGGACTTCTGCATATTGATGTGGAAGGTTCCCTAAGATATATTGCCAAGTGTATAAGGTGAGCTACAGCATCAACGGTTTATTATGATAACATGTGTAGATGCTCAGATGTTTGGAAGAACACATAAGAATCTGTTCATGGTGGTTATCTAGCAAAAAAGGGGTGGGTGGTTGGTTTGGGAGGGTGTCAGAGACTTTTATACTTTTTTTTTTCTTTCTTTTCCCTTATTTGTTGGTTACTTTTCTTAAATGAGGTAAATGCAATATTTGGTAATAAATGTACTGGTGTATGTAAAGAAAAGTGCAAATCACAGACATTTTAAAGACTTCACTAGAAAGAAAGTTTGATAAACAATGCAAAAGCAGGATTTTGTTGGTTTTGTTCAAGGCTATATATTCAGTTCTTAGAAAAATGTCCCATACAGAATAGATGCTCAATAAATATTGGTGATTGAAACTAAATTCCTCCTTTGTCTCTCCCATGGAGCTTGACCTTAAACTTATGAGCTCTTTCAAGCCACGCCACGTCCCCCTGCCCTGTAACAACTTCTCTCCTCCAGTCCTTTGCTCGCCCACTGCCGCTGGCCGGGAGCAGCTTGTCCTCAGATCTCTTTTCTCCACCCATTTGAAATTGTTCATTTCTCAAGTGGATCTGGAACTCCCATGTCCAGCGAGGTTTCCTTAAACCCGCTGGGGAAATGCCCTCTCTCCTTACCTGGGGTCTTATGGTAACCTGTGTCCTGCTTTGTTACATGTTATGACTTAGCTGTTCTGAATAAGGTCCATATATGTGCCCTTTGACCTAGAATTGTGATTTCTTATGGCAATAAAGCCATCCTCATGCTTTTATTCCCGTGTCCCCAGCCTACTTAGAAAGTGCTATGTGGCCACCAGCTTCTTCCTCTGTTAGGAACAGGACTGGGGATCTGAGCTCCCCAGGTTTCTCCTTTGACTTCTTCCCCAGAGGTCCTGTTGAGCCTCTCACTCATCTAAGTTCCACCGGATTCTAAAGTCAGTCCTCATTCCCTCTTGCTATGGATGCCTCCCTGGTCACTCAGGCTCGTAGGAGTCATGCTTTCCTAGTTCTCCTCACAGATAATGTCTGAGAGGTTTACTGGAAATGACGTGTGTAAGGCATCCAACACTCAATATTACAGCTACTGTATTATAGTCCTTGATTCAGAAGCCAGTAACTGAGGTTTCACAGTTAGGAAATCACAGCGTAGAATCAGATTCCAAAGCGCACCTTCCCATACCTGAACAGGAAGGGTAAGCCAAAGAAATAGGTGTGCAAGAAAAAGAAGTCCCCAAGAGAAGAGGGTGACAGAAGCTTTTCAGTACTTTGGCTGTCCACTTCTCATGCAGCACAAGCCATGGACTCTACTGCTCTCTCAGGTGGCTCTGCTCAAGCCCTGTCCCCTCTCAGTTCCCCATATTTTGGATTT
Source organism: Marmota flaviventris (assembly GCF_047511675.1). Lineage (NCBI taxonomy): Eukaryota > Metazoa > Chordata > Mammalia > Rodentia > Sciuridae > Marmota > Marmota flaviventris. Next base: position 85,633,004 of record NC_092510.1, read on the forward strand.
TTTTTTTCAAATAGGCAGAACGATCCATCGCATAGAAGGAATGGATCCATCCATTTCATAGAAGGAACCAATATGGCTTCAAGTTGGCTTTGTATGAAGAATATTCTGGAGCTTTCTGGCTTCACATATCACCACTGCCACCTGCATCCCACCATCTCCACCTCCCATACCCCAGCAGCTCTACCAGCATCTTTACCTAAGGAACTTCTTCCGGCCCACTTCAATTTCTTTTCCCTGGCCATTACTATAAAACAACTCATGTCTGGTTTATTCCAAATTATAATGGCAGAAAACGGTAGAGTCAATGCCAAGGATGTTTTTAAGAGTGTTTCTCTTAGTTGGTGCCAACAAACCCCTTAAATGATGAGTTTTACAAACTCCACCATCCAAATCAAATAGAGTGATCCCCTTCTTCCCACTTTTATGGAGATCTGAGCTTCAAAGCTTCACTTAAATCTCCAAGCTTGGTAACACTTGAGAACTAACAAGTGGCAAAGCCTTTTGAAGCCCAGTTCCTTTTAGCAACTGATAAGTTACAGGGCATCTGGCCTGAGACGGCTGAAGGAAAACCAGAACAAATTCTGGAGGATTGCATTACAGCGGGAGTTGTGGAGTCATAGACATGGTTTCACTTTGGCAGGATGTCATGTGTGTGGGTACAGTTCTTACACTACCTAAGTACACAAAATCTTAAAAATTGGTGAGCCACATCCTCCATCAGTGTGGTATTTTCTGTACGCTACGTACTAATGGATGCTCAGTTGATATCAAATTTCTAAAGTGTAAAGGAGCTTTCTCCTTTATCCCTTCCACTTTCAAGAACAGATCTTTCACCACTTACTGCAAACAAAGTAAATCTCCCGAGGCACTTGGACCCTGCACAGCGTGTGCTGGGGCATCTCAGGGGAACAGGTATTAAAAACATTTCTCCTGGTTCTCTGCTGTTTCTTATCACACCCTCAGCTCCTCAAAGCAGCGGCTTACAAGGAAGCTTTCGATTTGTTCTGTGGTTTTTAACGCTGAAATGCCCAACACGCTCAGCAACTCAGCTCTCTGGCTTGTCTGCCTTCCTTCTAGAACTTGGCCTCTACATTTAGCTCCTTGTTAACAAACAAATAAAAACAACAACAACAAAATCACCTGGGCAATGGATGAGGTCTCAGAAACCTCAGGAACATTTCAGCTGAAAAGATTGAACCTTGGAATCACCTAGTACCAAGCCAGGCGAATGTTCTAGACCAGGGTTCCCGACTGCCTGCTGCTTCCTTCCTTCCTCGATCCCATGGATCTCTGGCTCAGCAGGATTTAAATGCTAATTTCTCAAGGCCAATAGCTCTTTCCACTCTTTTGGCTCATGTGGGTCTGGAAAGTTTTGAGATGATGGTCCAATAAAGTTTCTCTCAAAAATCCAAATTATTTCAGGGAGCTAAGTTCCTGTTTCTTTTCTCCCGTTTTGTTGCCCGACACAACCCATAGCTACTTTGATTTATTTTTCTTTCAAACTTTTTGTTCAGTTTGCTCCCAGAGTTCTTTTTTTTTCTGGGTGAGGGGGAAGCTGAGCTTCAATCAAGAAGGTAAAGCAAGGAAGACCGTCCACTCACCGTCCTCTGAACCACCAGCACCATGATGGTGGCCACAGTGAAGATGAGACACAGAGCCAGCGTGGCGGTGGTGAAGCAGAAGTAGTTGCGGGTCGTGGTTCCCAAGTGGCTGGCCACGGGTTCTGGCGGCACGTGCATGGCTGGGTCTGGGCCAGGGGCTCCGGGGCTGCGTGCTCGCTGCAGCCCTGGGTCCATTCTTTATATAGGCTGCCCCGCATCACACCTTATCTCCTCATCTGATCCGGTTCAGGGCCCATCTCTGTTCCAAGAAGGATTCTCCCCCTGCATCCTGGATCATGTGACTTGGAAAAAAACCTTCACCGGCTTCCTGGCGGAGAAACTCTTCTCTGGGGGCGTGAGGCGAAAGGCGGCAGCTAGGGTGGGGGAGAGGTTCATTTTTCATCGCCCAGATTAATTTGAGTGCAGAGAAAACTGTCGCTACAGAGAAGGTGGCTGATGTCAGAGGGTGCGTAGGAAAATGACGGTTCCCCTAGTGTGTGTGTGTGTGTGTGTGTGTGTGTGTGTGTATGATGAAGTGACTTCTGTTTCATTTAGACTCAGCCACAAACGCCTTCCTGCCAGGGCGATGCACATGATCTTTGGCTCAGAAGCCCCTGCAGATGAAGTTTCTTTGCTGGGTCCAGGGGGCTGCATTCCTCAGACTATAGTAGAGGGACTCGTGGGGTCCGGTGTGATAATATCTGCTACTACTGAAAACTAAAAAGGCTACCCGTTCATTGTGTGGGAAGGAAAAAGCCCACCAACACAGAGATTTATCCAAAGGGGCCGGGAAACATGGAATTTTTGAGCAGAAAATTTTTTGAGCAGGGTGTTAGGGGATCTTTAAACTTGCAGATGAAATTGTTTTGTGAACTGTCCTACAACTCACAGAAAGGGGAAGGAATTAATGAGGAGGGTGAGGAGGGAAGGAGGGTGCAGAATGTGGGGGTGCTCTGTGGGGTGCATGTGTATTTGTGGTTTGCCATGATGTGTCTGGAGGGTGTTGAGCGATTTTTTTTTGTGTGTGTTCATGTGTGTGTGTGTGTGTGTGTACTGGAATTGAACCTCCTGTCCCAGGCACAGTCCCAAGAGTGTTACAAGTGGCCTCACTCCACCTGCACCTTTGCCCTGTGATTCAGGTAATATTCCTTCTTTACAGATGGGAAAACTGAGGCTCAGCAAGGGTGTAAACTTTCTCAAAGTCAGAAATGCTAATCTCGGAAAGAATTGGGCTGCCTGGCCCAGCCTGCCTGGCCCCAAGGCCTGCACCCTTCACTCCAGCTCCACTCTACCTGAAGGCTGAAGACCTGAGGTCCGGTCTCAGCTCCTCCTCTTTTTAGCTTTGTGTCCTTGTGTAAGTCGTCCTTCCTTTTCGCCCCTGCAGTATGGTCATCTCCAAAACCAAGCGAGATGATGTAAGAGCTTCATGAATGGGAACAGGCTTGGCAGATGGTCCAACAATTCCTGTTAAACAGCTCCAGTGGTCCCCTGGGCCAAGTCTGGAATTCAGAGATGAGAGATAGACTCCCTGGGCCACAGTGTGTCACAGCTGTGGGTACTAATGATCTCCGTTTCAGCGTGCCAGTTAAAACATTAATATGAACTGATTTAAGATGCTAGCTCTGCCAGATGTGGCTTTTTGGAAAGTTGTTTTTTTTTTTTTTTTTTTGCCACGGGCCTGGAGGTAGCCCATTCTCTCTGTAGCGCCTCTGCCCTTTCTGCTCCGTCTTTGGTGGCAGTCTATCTCTGAGAGCCCGAGGACATCCCAGGACCCCCTCAGCAAAGGCCCTGCGCGCCCTTGCTTAGAGTCCTAACCTCTGAACACCCGAGTCAGTTTGGACTTTGGAGTTGGTGTGGATATTCTCCCTCGAGAATAATCTCAGAGATGGAAGAGGGATTAAGAGGTGACCAGCTGAAGTGCTTCTATGGCCTGATCAGAGCCGTCAGCGGTAGGCCCACTTCACAGTCAGGAAAGCAGAGGCCCTGGAGCCATGCTGGCCTTGAAGACGCGCCTGGGCACATTCGTGTGATAGCTAAGGTGGGAATGAGACGGGCCAGTGTTTTTGGGGTGTGTACCTGGTTGGTCTGCGGGGAAGGCTGTGTCCTCTGGTGGGGTACGGACAGTGAGTGGGTAGCCGGGCTTTTGTGGTCTGCCCTGGGCTGCTGAGAACAAGCCGCTCCTGTGGCCCTCTCTGTTCAGCCTCTTTGATCAAAGTGGAAAACTTGTGATTGTTGAATGGAAGCTGTGGGTGTTGAAAACTAAAGAGGCTTTGCTTGAAGTTCAGGTCTTCCTGAAGACCCGTGGGGCTGAGAAGGGCAGTGGAAAAATATGTTCGTCTTACAGTTACCCATTTTGCATACAGTACCGTGTCCTCGGGGGAAGGCTGACAAGGGGGAAAATCACACATTGTTTTTACTCAAAACCTTCTGAACAGTTGAGATTTTCAGATCAGTCTCTGGTGGTTTCTGGGCCTGATTTTGTTCCTGCTGTGGCACTCCTCCCCTCACAAACCTTCTATGGCTCCCTATTCCCTGTCCCCACTATTCTAAACTCCTTTCTGTTCTAGAAACTGGCCCAGCTAACCTGGCAGTCCATCCCCATTGCTCACTGGCTATTTTCCCTCTTCTGCTCAATCCACCTGGTGTGCAAATGAAAGGAGCATTGACGGAGTTTCTTGTTGAGTGATTGTCCAACCCTTTCTAGAAGCAAAACCGTGCAGGGAGGGTAAAAATGTAAGAAAGCAGAACTGCTGGCTGTAGGAGATGTGATGGGGAGGAGGCTGAGCCCAGTCTGCTCATTCACCCTCTTCTGGCCTGGAGTCTCTCCAAGATGAACGGAATTTGGAAATTCGGGACTTAACCTAAATACTGCAGCTCTCAAATGAGGAAACTGAGACACAGAAATGGGAGTAACTTGAGGGAGCTCACAAGGGAACAGAGAGAGGCAGGTTGAGAGTGCCCTCTGCTCCTTCCCAGGCCACTCTGCTAATATTCCGGGCCCAACTGGACTTCCTTGCATGCTTTGCTCACTTTTCTGTGCTTTGATCCTTCCAAGCTCCTGAGATCTTTCCAGCCCACGGGTACACCCTCTGGAACCCACTATCTCCCTGCCACATCACCTCAGGGTCTCATTATCTACCTGTCTCAGCCCAGGACTGTCAATTTTGTGAACACACGAGTTTTGCCTTCCTTACAGGCTGAGGGTCCCCGAGAACAGTCCGAACCGTCTACCTCTTCCAGTCCTTGCATCCTCCTCTGCATGATGTGGCGCTAGACCTATGAATGGCCAACCTTCAGTCAATGCTTGTGTTGACTTAGTGTTTACAGAAGGGGAAAGTTCTAGAAGGGTGGATACAAAGGAATTAATTGTGTGATGGCATTTTTACCTCTCACTTCTCAGCGGGCCCCCTCTTCCCTGTCCTTCCCCAGACGCCTTATCTGGCTGCCCACCAGCCTGTAAGTTCCAGCATGATGCCCTTGTGAGACTGACCACCTGCCTCCATCTGTTGCTGAGCTATGAGCAATGAATTAGGTTAAAATCCAATGGTGCCAGTGCCTGACACTCAGAGGACAGACCAAACTGATCTCTCATCCCCTCAAGAGGGAACCCCATTTTGAGAAACTGCAGAAAAACCAGCTCTGGCTCCTATTTTGTTGCTTCCCTATACAATGGACTGTGAGATGCCCATCATATAGACCAGTGATTCCCAAAGTGTGGTCCCTGGACCCACAGAAGTAGCAGCAGGAGCAGCACCTGGGAACTTGAAGGAACTTCAAGACCTATTGCAACTACTGAATAGAATCTTAGACTGAGGTCCAGGAATCCTAACAAGAATCCCGGGTATTCTAAACCATTTGAAAAATGCTGACTTAGGGAAATAGCCTATCTAAATTTCAGAAAGTTATTCCCAGAAATCTTCTTGTCTAGACTCTGGCCTTTGGGCAGGTAGACTACCCCACTGTTGTGTAGATGAGGAAGCCAAGGCACAGTACAGCCACTTTCCAGGGCTGTGTGGCTGGGCAATGTTGGTATGAAGACCACCTTTTCCATTCCTCTACTGAACCAGCTTTCTTACCTCAAGTATGGCTGTGGGCTCTAAAAATGCTGTTGCTTATGCAGATGAAGATGCATCTGGAATGAGAAGAGGATGATTTTTTTGCACCAATAGTTCCCTTGTGGCAATCACCATATGTGGCTGAAAGAAATATTTAAACAAAACTATTGGTGCATGTGAGAGAAGGTCCTATGCCGCAGTCTGGCTGGGCACAATTCACCAGCCACTTGTCAAGCAGAAACAAACTTTATTTTCAGAACCCACGCAGCACCACAGGAGCTCTTCAGGAATTCCCTCAGAGCCCAACTGCCACCACCGGCTTCCAGCGAGCCTCTCAACCCCCACTCCTGCTCTTGAGGCTGATTGGCTGGGTCACGTGGGCAGAGCCAAAAGAGTCCCCCAATGAGCAGCTCCCATGGTCTGAAAGGGCGGGGAAACAGCCCAATGAGCATCACCGCAGAAGAGCCAATCAGCTGGCAGCTGGAAGTTTGCTGGGGCCAGGTGAACCAATCAGCTGGAAGTTTGCTGGGGCTGCTGTGAGCCAATCAGCTGGAAGTTTGCTTGGGGCCCCTTCAGCTGTGGCTGTCAACAGTCCTACTCACCCAGGGTGTGTTTAAGCAACAAAACCTCTAATGAAAATGCCTTTTGAGGTGGGAGAGCTCTCAGCCCTGAAGAGGCTGACTCAAGGAGAATGCACATTGGAGTTGAGCCTCAGAGGCACTTTCCTGAGAGGTCTCAGCAAGGATGGGGTGCAGTAGGAGGGGGAGACTTTGGGGCAGGGTCAGTAACCTATGGCTTGTGGGCTAAATCTGGGAGTCACTTTATTTTTGTAAATAAAGTTTTATTGAAATACAGTAATGAACATTTTGTTCTGTATTTCACTAAAATGGTAGAGATGAGTTGTTGCAATGGGCCTATAAAGTTTAAAATATTTACTATTTAACTTCTTTACAGAAGTTTGCAGATCCCTCATTTGCAGAGTACTGAAGAAACTCAAGGTAAGATAACCAAAGGGATTTGGGGAAAATCACAGAAATGTGTTTCTTAAGTCTGCTCTATAGAATCTTCACCAGTGCCCACATGGCTAGCTTGTGCTTTAGTGTAAAAAAAAAATTATATATATATATATATGATTGTAGTAAAATTATATGTACTAGTTGATGCATGATAAAAATAGACTGCTGGAGAGGACATAGGAGTTGAAGAGGAGGCAGGACAGATAGAGATATATATTTTAGTGTATGTGTGCATGTGTTTATAATTTATACATAACAATTTATAAGGTTTTGAGAAAATTTAAAATAAATGTACAGGTATTAGAATGAAAACCATTAGCACAAAAGAAAGAAGCCCAGATAAAAATGCAGAGAGTAAAATGAATGTATTAAGAAATCCTGGCTGGTGACAGTTTTAGGGTTCAAGCAAAACATGTACATGTATGAGCTTCCTGGTAACCAGAGCAAAAAAGGAAATGCATGGGATTGCATAACACTCTCATCATAAAAAGCAGGTGAGTTAAAGGAAAAAATGAATACCTTGCTGTTTTGAATGAAATATATAATGTATTTTTGAATACTATATTGAAATATCTAATATATTTCAAAATGCTAGATGATTATAATTTATGAAATGTCTTAGCAATGAATTAGGTTAAAATCCAATTTTAACAAGTGAGAATGTTGGAACATTTAAAGAGTGCAAATTTACGATGTTCAATGATGCAGAACTAATGACAGAAGGGGGAGATTAAACAAAAAAAAGTAGCATTGCTCCCCTGTCCTCCAGAAACTTCCAGTACAGATGAAGAACTAGAAAACTCAAATACTGAGGTGGTCCTTAAGAACTCTGTTGTCCTTCCAAGAAGAGAGATGGAAATGCATTCTTTTGTTGTTGGTGGTTTTCTTCCCCCCGCCCCAAGCTGAGGAAAGGTCCTTACACACTGATAAACAATGGTTACCGGGAAGGGCATTACCCACTGAACATCTGAGAGCTTACTATGTACTGGGCACTGCTAAGATAACACTGACCAAGACAACGTCCTTGCTCTCATGAAGCTTATGGAAAGACGGGCAGTTAAATTATCATCATGTAAAGTGATTGCTATGCATGCAGATGCTTCAGGGTTGTGTGTATGCAGTGGGGTAGCTCAGGCTGACGGTCATTCTCTAGGGGGCTCCTTGAAGGCCACCCCTTGACCTCTATACTAGTTCAGCTAGTTAGAATCCACCACAAGCTCTTAGTCGGTCATTTACTCCCTTTTAGTTAAAAATCTTTCAGCCTCTCCTCTTGCCTGCAGAAGTTTCTCTGGCCTCCCTCTGAGCTCTTCTTCAGCCTCTGGTGGTCTCCACTCCAGGAACACGGCTTTCGTCTGCTCACGTGCCTGCTGATCCCTCCCTGGCTCCCCTTCCGTCTGTGCCACATCCTGAGGCAGCATCCACCGCCCTTTCTTGCATCACTGGCTTTCGCAGTTCAACTCATATTTTTTACAAGTTGCTTTTCAAATATCGTCTCTTCTTTGCCCTCCCCTCTCCAGCTTCCAGGAAGAAATGGGTCCTTCTCTTCTCTGTGGGTTTCCTAGCATGCTTGTATGGTTTCAACTATACTGCCTACATTTTGTGAATTCATGTTCTATGCCAAGCACATGAAATTCATTGTTTCACTTAATTGACAATAATCCCAGAAGTGCCATTTAGCCTCTGTGAAGAGCGGTGACAGTGATTGGGAGACCAGTGTCTGAAACTGGGGTCCCTGATGACTTCATGGCTGTGGCATGCTTGGTGACCGGGAAAGTTTCTGTGCAAAGGAATAAGATGCCCAGTTGCTTTGGCAATGCTCTCCATGGGGAGATTCTGTTGTTGGAGTCTTATCAGCTTCAACCTTGCTCTCAGGCTTTCAGCTCTTGGGAATGAAGGAAATGAAGGAATTCTCTTGCCAAGACAACCACAATGTTTCACCAGTTCCACCGCTCCTGAACCTGCACACAAATTAGTAATTTTAAACAATGGGCTTTTCTTGAGAGCTACACAATGCACCTATCATTGCACACTGCAACTGTAGAATGTAACTGAGGAAATAGCTGCATACTGTTGCTAACTCTGTAACTTGCATGGATACAAAGAATAATGCTTGCATAGTATTTAATCTGATTAATGAGACATATATATAAAGATTGCTGGTATAATTCTTTAGACTGGCTTCTCCATCAGAGAGCAGCACTCCACTGGATCCCAGCTGTTTTGTCTTCAAGATCTGCATATGTGAGTCTTATTTCTTCCAATCTCCCATCACCCATCACTGGATCCTGCTAGTTTGGCTGCACTGGTCATGACAAATGTCCAAATTCCTCTTTCTCCCATTCCAGTCTTTGCTTCTGTATATACACACACATATACACGTCTTCAAAGTAGAACAGACAGAAACCATGGCACACAGATTTCTAATGGAATTGACATTTCCTGGGAATGGTCCCTGGTGCATAACTGGTGTGCAAAAAGTGTGGTTGAGCAAGTGTTATTTTGAGAAAAGAGAATGAGAGAGGGGTGGAGGAGAAAGATCTGAGTATATTTCAGAAGTTCTGAATCTGAGACTTTTGCAGGGAAGAGGGGGTACCAGGGATTGAACTCAGGGGCACTTGACCACTGAGCCATATCCCCAGCCCCCCTTTTTTTGTATTTTATTTAGAGACAGGGTCTCACTGATTTTCTTAACACCTTGCTATTGCTGAAGCTAGCTTTAAACCCGAGATCCTCCTGTCTCAGCCTCCCTGGCCGCTGGGATTACAAGCATGCACTTCTGTGCCGGGCATTCAATTGAACTCTTTACATATAGGATCAGGCCTGAATCTTCTGGTTGTTCTAGACTTAGGTGGAGGCCGGCACTAGAAGATACCCTAAAGCATTGTTTCCTGATGCTAACAAAATCAGGAAATGACCTTTTTCTCTTTAAAGTGGGCTGATTTTTTTTTTTAATTTCTAGGAAGCTAGAGTCCAGCAGTCTTCAAATGAAGTAAAAATCGATTTAACCCTGAATGTCTGGGACATTGAGTACACTATTCAGGTACATTAACTGTGAAATGACACACATTTTCAGTTGTGATGGGTAAGAGAAGTCGAAACCCCAACAGAAGACACCAGTTCACTTTTCATAGTAATTATTTTTACTGTGAAGAACAAAAAGTCCTGGCCCAACTTTGCCTGCTGAACCACAAACTTTTAGCAGCACAAAAACAACTAAGTAGATAAAGAAAAGGAGGGATGGAGATAGATGAGCAGAGCAAAAATGCCCACATGCTTGATGCCCGTGGGAAGTGGGCTGAGAGATGGGACAGCCTATGTGGAGACCACGGGGTGGTGGAAAAGGAAAAACTTGGAGTGGAGGAGATTTGTCCTCAATGCAGCCTTAGAAGAGAGTATCTGTTTGGAGGAGAGTTCAGAGAAGTATCTGGGAAATACAGATTCCCAGCTCAAGTCCCCCCTTCCTTCTAAAACACAACAGGCATTTGGTGAGTGTCTCAGGAAGGTAGGGATTTGCACACTTTGGAGGTCTACCTAGTCACCCGGACTCTCAGTAGTTTTCATTGATAAATATGGGGACAATCACTTTCCCCTTTTGGGTGGGTAAGAGATGAATGTTGTGTATTAGGACACCTTCTGGTGCACACAGGACACTTGGTTTACATTTGTTGAGAGGATCTGAACCCTGCTTTTGTGGATGTGATGTGTTAGAGACCAAATACCCAAGAAGCCACAGGGCTACATATCCAGAAGACACATCTCCCTCGCCTTCCTCCCTGGTCACAGCTCCAAAGACACCCTTTCCCCATTCCTTTCTCCCTCCTAGGCTTCCAAGTTCTACCCTCCTCATTTTCTCATTTGACTTTGTTCCCTCCCTGGGTCTTCTGTCCCTCCTGCTGACTCCCAGCTCCAATTCTATCACGTATATCGATCTCCTTTTCTTCCTGTATGGTATTATTTTGTTAGTCTAGGTTGTTAACAATGACAGAAGGTCCTCCAATCCCTAATCCCTACCCATAGGAAAGGCTGTGAATCATGTCTTGGGATCATTCTGAATCTACGTTAGACTGTGTTTTTCTTTTTAAATAGATGTAGTTTCCTATGTGTCATAGGAAAAATCTAGTATTTCCTTGTTCGAGTACCATGAACTACCTTTCACTACCTCTTTCCAGGGAATATAGAATACACAACAAAAAATAAATAAAACGAAGTCTCTCCTTCTGAAACCAGCTCATGGAGTGAGTGGTTGAGCCAACTTTGGGAATCCTTCACTTCTTTCTCTGTAAAGTTGATTTTGGGGTAGCCCCTCTGCCCTTCAGGCAGGAGATGTTAGTGTGGTCTGAAAAACCCTCCGTGGGGACTGAGAGAGAGTAAGCCATCAGTCCAAAGGGCTCCTTCTGCCAGTTTGGCCAAACTATACAAGTGGATTCCGCTCTCCTCAGAGAGCTGCACCTCGGCATGGCTGGGAAAGGTGGCCGTGACTGCCAGCGCCTCCTCCAAAGTTGTGCCTTGGGTTCCGGTGCATGTCTGTCCGTTGGAAGCCCAGGACCTCCTGAGCCTCACTGGACCACGGGAACTGCCATCTCTGGGGCCACACGTTTGCCTTTCCTCCCTCTTTGTTTTGCTTTAATGTAGTAGAGCTTGATAAGCACATTTGGAGGAAGAAAATAAAGCCTAAATGTGAATCAATTCAACAGTGGGGAAGCTGTGGTCCATGGTGCATTGGGACTGAGAGTGAATCAATTAAAAATAGGTTTAGCAAGAAGGACCAAATTTCTCTGTTTCCAGATTCGTCTGGAGAACATCAGTAATGCTGTGACTAAGAGAAAAAAGGAAGGTAAAGGTGGAGGTGGGTCTCCTAAAAATTAAAAGGAGATCAATAGAGGAAAGGGAAGGGGTGGGAGAAAGTTCTGGGAGCGACACTAGCCAATTTCTATTGTTATATTGTGTGCATGTGTGAATATATAACAACAAATCCCATCCGCATGTAAAAATACACTAGAAATAATAAAAGGAAAATACCTACGCAAGTATTGATCCTACCTGGAGATGGGTAAGAGCTTCACAAGACTATCAGAAATTGGCTCATGTTCACTACTGTGCCTGTTTCATGTGACCACAGGTTCTGGCCCTGATCCATCTACACCACTGCCTCTCAAACTTACCCATGCCTGGGAATAGCCTGGAGGGCTTGATAAAACTCAGATTCCAAGGGAGAAGGACTGGGAGGGGAAGTGGCTTCTAACAAATGCAATGGGCCAGGCTGATGCTGCTTCCTGACATCAAGGAGAGTAACCCTAACTCTCACACAGCAGTTTGCTTCACTCAGAAGAATAAGGCAGAGGAAACTCAGCCACCAACAGGCCAATGTCAAGTGAATTTCCACGGAGGTCCCAGAGGCAGTATTCCCTCCTCCCAAAGCACAGGTGTTGCATTGTAATGAGACAGTGGAGCTATGTAGAGGATCCACCTTTGCTTAAAAGCCTTAGGCTCATGGTAACCAGTATAGTGTAGTAACTAGCTTCCGGGTCCTGCACTGCAGGAAGCTCAAGTCTGTTCTGTCCCACCAAGTGTTCATAGTCCCTTACCAGTGTATCAGTCAGATACACTGTTTTTGCCACTAACAATGCCATTCTAGGCTGGGTACAGTGGTGCACACCTGTAATCCCAGAGGCTTAGGAGGCTGAGGCAGGAGGATCTTGAGTTCAAAGCCAGCCTCAGCAATTTAGCCAGGCCCTCAGCAACTTATCATAGACCCTGTTTCGAAATAAAAAAATTAAAGGTGCTGGGGATGTGGCTCAGTGTTTAAGCACCCCTGAGTTCAATCCATAACTTTCAGGCTAGGCTTGACCCATAGTCACTTTCTCCTAGAGAAGGAAAAGGCATTTGGTAAGAATCACCCTGCAGTGACAAATGGGAATTGTCCTAGTCAAACTATGATATCTGTGGTCACTCTAGATGGAATCTAGCTTGTTTTCTCCCAACAAATCTTCAGTGGAAACATGATTCATTATTGCTTATAGAGTTGTGGGAAGGAGGCATATACTGAAACATTGAGTCCAGTTTCCTAGTGGGTATGGAGCACATTAGGGAGCATTTATAGGGACCTATTCATGTGTGAATAACAGATGAGAAAATCCAGGACTAGAGAGGAGGCAACTTTTCAACCTCACTTTATAAGCTGATGACAGAGCCAGGGCTCAAACTCTTGGTCTTTTCCTTTCTTTTCCCAGTATTCCACTCTGCTTTTTTGCATTAGTCAGTATGGTAGTAGAATAAGCTGCAGTAACAAGTTAACCCTTAAATACCAGGGCCTTAATAAAATAAGTTATTTGTCATCTGTATAGGGTACAGTGGGTAGCTCTCATGGCCTCCAAGGTGGCTGTAGGGTGGGGCATTAGTCAGCTTCCCATTGCTATAACAAGATGCCTAAGAAGATTATAAAGAGAAAAGATTTGTTTTCACTTATAGTTTAAGGAACTCCAGTTCATGCTCAGGAAGACCCCTTTCTTTGAGGTGAGGGTGTCAGATGGCACATGGCAGAGCATACTACTCACCTCATGACCATGAGGAAGAGAAGAGGAAGGGGAGGGGTCCCCAATCTTCTCAGAGGGCACAGCCCTGATGACTTAGGGACCTCCATCAGACCCTTCCTCCTAATAGTGCAATTAGCTCCAGGCCATACCATTCTGTAGACTAAACCTCTAGCACATGGGCCTTCTGGGGACATTCAACATCCAAACCCCAGCAGTGGGGGACAACGTGGACTGCTGTGCCGAACCACCATGCAGGTCAGGCATGAGGTGGCTTATATCACTGCTGCCTGAACTATGATGGCCAGAACTCAGACAGGACCCCCATCCAAGTACCAGGGAGGCTGGGAAATAGTCCTCCGTGTGTCCAGGGAGAGGAAACAGTGTGTCAAACATAAAGCATTTTCTTTGCACACTCTCTCACAGCTCTGCTTTCACAATTGACCAGTGCAATTGTATAGCAAGCTGTACAGCAAGGGCTGAAGGCCTGTGGTGTGTAGCAAAGGCCAACCCCTCACTCCTGTCTGCAAGAGGAGATCTATCAACCTGCTAGGGCTGCTATAACAAAAACCATAGACTAGGTGGCTTCAACAGCCCATCACAGTCCAAGGTCAGCATGGGTGAGTTCTGGTGAGGGACTCCTTTCTGGCTTGAAGAAAGCTACCTTCTTGCCGGAGAGACAGGAGGCAGGGAAGCTCTCTAGTCTTTCTTGCTAGGGCACTAATCCCATCAAGAGAACCTCACCTGCAGAACATCATGTACCCAATTACTTGCAAATAACGTCACACTGGGGTTAGGAATTCCACACATGCATTTTGGGGGGACGCCAATGTTCAGTCCATAACATATATTCTGCCATTTTCTGTCTATGCCTGAGACACTTTGTGATTTGAAATAGGCCTACTTGAATTCTGCTCCACTTGGGACTCTGGATACTGGGACCTCTAGTTATGTGACTTCTTTTTTAAAAATTTTTAACATTATATTAGGGTTCTACATAACCCCAAGGTTCGTTTTGACACAATCATACCTTCATGGAAGATGATTTGCTCCATTCCAGTCCCCAGAGTTCCTGTGTGCCTCCCCACTCCCTCCCCATGTCTCCCTTGCTCTCCTTCTTCTCTCTTCCTTGTGTTATTGTTTTTCTTGACACTTTATAGACAAACATCAAGGTGAAAATCACCATGGTATATTCATATATGTATATAACATAATTTTGACATTTTATTCTATAGTTCCTCCCTTTTCCCTCCTCCCCATCCTCTTCCTCTACTTCACCCATCTCCCTTCTGTTCTCAGAGAAGAACCCCCACCTTTTCCTCCTCATTTTGCTCCAGCTTCTCTATAGGAGAGAAAACATTTGACCCTTGACTTTCTGAGTGTGGCTTATTTCACTTATGATGGTCTCCACTTCCCAACGTTTACCAGCAGACACCATGATTTCACTCTTCTTCGTGGTGGAGTCAGACTTAGTTGTGTGGTTACACCCCCTTTCTTTATCAGTTCATCTGTTGACAGCTGCCAGAGCTGGTTCTACAACTTGAACATTGTGAACTGTGCTGTTATAAATACTGATGTGCTGGTATAGTAGGGTGATTTCAGTTCTTTTGGACAATACTGAGAAGTCGGACAGCTGGGTCATAGGGTGGTCCCATTCCCAGGCTTCTGAGAAATCTCCACACTGCTTTCCCAGGTTGTTAATTCGCAGCCCCACAACAAGGTATGAGTGCACCTTTCCCTTCACATGCTTGCCAGCATTTATTATTCTTTCTATTCTTGATGATTGCATTCAAACTGAAGTGAGATGATATTTCAATGTTGTTTTGATTTGCATTTCCCTGATTGTAGGGGCAATTGAATATTTTCCACATTTTTGTTGTCCATTTATATGTCATCTTTTGAGAAATGACTGTTTAGTTCTCTTGCCCATTTATTGATAGTGTTTTGGGGTTATTTTGTGTTAAGTTTTTGAGTAAGTTCTTTATACTCTGAATATTAATCCCCTGCAGAAGTAGCTGGCAAATAATTTTTTCCCATTCTGTAGGCTCTATCTTCATGATCTTCATTGTTTTCTTTGTTGTGCAGAAGGTTTTTAAAATTGACATCATCCATTTATTGATTCTTGGTTTTATTTCTTGAGTATAGGAGGTGGCACCTGCACCAATGTATTGGAGGGTTGGCCTTCTGTTTTCTTCTAGCACTTGCAAAGCTCCTGGTCTAATTCTAGGTCTTTGATCCACTTTGAGTTGTTTTTTAAAGTAGGATGAAAGATAGGGATCCAGTTTCATTCTTCTATATATGGAGATCCGGTTTTCCCAGAACCATTTGTTAAAAAGGCTGTCTTTTTCTCAATATATGTTTTTGTGTGGGTTGTCTCTGTGCTTCTGTCCTGTTCTGTTCTATTCTATTCTATTCATGTGGCTTTTTGATGCATCTTTTTGATGCATCTTCAGAACTCTTGAAATAATAAACAGGAGGGAAACGGATGGAAAGGGCTGATGATTATAACACAATCAGAGTAAAGAGAGGTTAATTGCTTATCCTTGAATTCAACATGTTTTTGCGCACCAAGTGCAGGGTATTTTTCTAGGAAATTGATGGCCCATAACAAATGTACTTGTTACACAAATTCTCAAGATTTTTTTTCCCTTGGAGTCATAATCATTATCTTGTGGGTTGTGTGTGTGTGTGTGTGTGTGTGTGTGTGTGTTTGAGGAGTATCTAGTTAAGGAGTCTAATTAATGCTATGAAGAAAAGGTCCATGTCATAGGAATCAGTACAACAGGGAAGCCCAATCCAATTTGAGAAACATAAAAACTTTCTGGAGCCAGGAACATCTGATTAGAGATCTGGAGGATAATTTGGAGATAAAGTAGTGGTGAGGAGGATGATGGTGGTGGTGGTGATGGTGGCGGTGGCGGCACTGAGTCCTTATAATGTGCCATGTTTTGTATTATGTGCTAATGTGTATTATCTCAATTATTTCTTACAATGTCTATGATTCATGTATTAATAGTGCTCTCCCCTTTGGTTACAGAACTAGCTGGTGAAAAAGAGAGGTGCATCTTCTAGTGAAAAGGAGGAAGTGCAAGGGCCCTGTGGTTAGAAAAACCATGGCAAGTGACTCATTTGAGGAACTGAAGGAAAGAATTTGGAATCATATTGTGTAAAATGCTGAAAGGAAAATATCTGTTTCCCCATCACAGTGTGAGTATGTTGGGGGAGGGAGGGAAGAAGCAAATGTGAAAGCTTATGTCTGGGTGCCAAATTCAGCTGCCTGTAAACACCATAAAATATGAAACATTGGAGACTTTGGTTTAAAAATGCTGTGTCTCTATTCCTCATAATAAATGATACCACAAGATCTAGGAGAAATGCAGATTCTGGGGAGACACATAAGACCCCAAGCCAGGAGGAGGGTATTCTGTGGTCTCTTGCACTTTCTTTCTTTTGAAGCCCTGATGTCCAGTGTGGGAGCTATGGAGGTGCTGTGGAGGACAGGGTTCAAGGAAGAACACTTCCCATTGACCTTACGAAATCGACAGTGTGGATTGGGGAAGGTCGTGGTTTTGTACAATACATTGACAGCTGATTTAGTCTGGCTCCGAGCGTTTTCATAGGAGGTGCATAGGAAAGCCTTTTTCTTTCTTTCTGGAAATTGATCAGTTCTTTCTGAAGTTGGAGTTTGATTCTTTATACTAGGAAATGTTTGGCTTCATTGATTTGACCTAGATGTGAAATATCCTGGCATTTCTTAATTCTGTAGAGGAGGTTTCTTCCTTCGAAGCTGAGATGTACAGCTGTATGTAGTACACACATAGTGATGACCCAGGTCAACATCTCTGGCAGACCTGGGCGTCGGCTTTGTACTGGCAAGCATTCAGTCAACATCTGCTCTATGCCAGATTCCGGGAATGCTTTAGTGACCTCACAAAACAATCTCATGTCTTCACGGCCATGGTATTGACACTCTGAAGGTGCTTATAGACTTTATTTATCGATTGATTATTTTTTCTTTATTGCTTTTTTTTTTAGTTATAAATGACAATAAGATTCATTTTGACCAATTTATACAAGGGTGGAATATAATTTGTTCTAATTCAGACCCCAATACTTCCCCTTCTCTTTCTCTCTCCCCATTCCCAAAAGATAGATATCAGAATATAATTTTTATTGAATATTAAGAAGAGAAAGAAAACGTTGATATGGGCAGAATAACAAGAGGGTCTCCATGGAGGGAGCTGTGCTGGGCAGCTTGTCTGTCCCAGGGGCCTTGCTGCCAGCCTGCTCCCCAGCCCTGGGAGGCTGGCCTCAGGGGCTGCCTTGGGGCTCTGTGCCCTCTGTTGGGTGTTGGCCATGGGGGTGGTGAGAGAACAAGGCCGGGGCCTCTTCCCTGCCCCATTTTTTTCCAGGTTTTTCTGCTCGATTGTGGTTCTTTCCAGAGGGCCACCAGTTCTTGACAGCGTCCCTCTTTGACTCTTACCCTCTTCAGCTTTGGGGACCCGTTCCCTCCTCCCTTGCTTCAGGCCTCCCCCTGCCATTGCCAGCCATGGCGTTCTGCGCTGTGTCTTGCTGGTGTCCCTAGGCCCTGCCTGTTTTGTGTGTGACCCCCTGTGAACATTTTACCCCATGTGGTTTTGACACTTGTTTCCTGACAGAGCTCTGGTGGCTGTATTCCAGAGGGTCTTTTGGAGCCCAGCACATTTTATGCTGACAACTGAAATGTCAGAAATCATGGACCAGGAATGAAGGGGGGGTGAGTTTTAGAAATAGGAGGGACACGCAGGAAGGCCTTAAGGCCAGATGGAACTTTGTATGTTTATGGGACAGATCAGGGAGGGACATGTATGGAGGGACTCAGCCGAGGCAGTGCTGGACAAGGCTGGAGAGTGAACGGGGCAACAGAAGCTGTCAGGGAGCCTGGGTCTAATCGGAGTACAATGAAAGCCATTGAAGGAGTCCAGGCGGGAGGGTGTCAGGACCAGGTTCCATCCATTAGTCTATTGGTTTGCTCAAAGTCACTAGTTGACACCACATGTATGCCAGGAGCTGTGCAGAGTTCAAGGGAGTGGGAGGCAGATGCAGAGACCCAGGAGGCCTGGCCCTGCCCTCAGGTAGCTACTGCAGCAGTCCACTTGTGGGTATTTGGAACACGTGCTAATGCAACAGGAGGGGACATCAGAGTGACAGCAGAGATGAATGGGAAGACCCGGGGGAGGCAGCAGTGTTTGACTGGGGCCTTAACAGGTGAGTTTTCCTGATCAGTAATGGAAACGCATTCCAGAGGAAGAGAAGGGCACCAGGCAGTGGCGTCCCTAGTAGCCCGTCTGTGTGTGGATGAGGGAGGAGACTGGTGCCTGCGTGTAAGTAAAGCATGGCTCCCTCCCTCAAGAAAGCCTGCAGTGGGCGCCCTGGCCCTCAGAGTAGGAAGGAGAGGAGAGGAGAGGAGAGAGAGTGAGACGGTGGTTAGACTGGCTGCCACCACCGTGGGCCACAGAAGGGGACAACTTTCAGGGGAGGAGCTGGGACTTGGTGCTGTGGGCAGTGGTGGGACATAGGACATTTCTGAGAAGAATCAAGGTGTACAGCTGCATTTGGAAATGTTACCGAGAAGGGCAGGGCTGGAGGGATGCGAGGGGGCAAGGAAGGCCAGCGGGTGGAAGCCCACAGCAGGAGCCACTGTGGAGACTCAGGTCTCTTCCCAGAGGTTTCACGAATTCAACAGGAGCGGTTTTCGCTTTGATTATTTTTTTAGTTATAGATGAACACAATACCTTTATTTATTTATTTTTATTTTTATGTGGTGCCGAGGATGGAACCCAGTGCCCACGCATGCTAGGTGAGTGCTCTGCCACTGAGCCACAACTGCAGTCCCAGGCTGGGGTCTTAAATGTGCTATTATTCACCCCTCTCTGCCATGCTCATTTCTGCAGATGGTGATTTTTGATAAAGAAAGGCAGATAGCTTCAATGAAATGAAACAAAGTTTTGAGAACAAAAGTGAATTGATGGCAATCAGCTCATCTTCAGCATGATGAAGGTCAAATTGATGAGGTCAAAGCCCTCAAGATCCAACTACCTCCAAAGGTCCCTTCTCTGAACACTGCTGCATTGGGGACCAAGGATTTAACACATAAGCTTTTGAAGGACATCTAAGACCCAAACCATGACAGGAAGTGACTTGGGAATGATCTCAGAGTCTGATTCCAGGGCTGCTTGTGTGAACCTGGGCAGATGACACTTTTACTAGGACCCAGCACTTTCAGAGTGATGTCAGTGTCATGAAGAGGAATTTGGGCAGTTACCAGCACACTGTCCAGTTATCAGTAAAAGGGATGACTTAGTTTATTAACAAAGGCCCCCAGTAAAGTTCATAGAAGAGAGAGAGAGAAGGCAGAGGGGGAAATGGATGACCTCAGGCAGCCTAGGAAGAGTAAGTTGGTGTGAGCATCTTCTGGGTAAAGAGAGTAACTGGCATCAGGAAAAGAGTCCAGTGGGGCAAGATATCCTGAGATGGCCAGGAAGAGGAGGCTGGGGCTCGTGACTGGCCTCTGAAGTTGCGGAGGAGGCAGCGTTGGAGACTCAGCCCTCTACCTGTGGGATCTCACACCAAGTCCAGGTGGCAAGAGTAAGAATCAGATTGGGTCAGAGGACACCTGGCTGGTGTCTGCTGCAGCAGCACCCTGGCTGGTGTGAGGGAAAGCGCTCACCCTCCTGCTGTGAATGTCCAGAGGAGAAACTCAGAGTTGTACTCAGACTCCGAGGTCATTCCCAAGTCACTTCCTGTCATGGTTTGGGTCTTCAATGTCCTTCAAAAGCTCATGTGTTAAATCCTTGGTCCCCAGTGCAGCAGTGTTCAGAGGAGGGACCTTTGGAGGTGGTTGGATCTTGAGGGCTTTGACCCCATCAATGGATTGAACCGTCAACAGAGTCATCACCTAACGGGCTGATGGGAGGTGGTGGAAACTTTGGAACATGGGGCCTGGTTGGAGAAAGCAGTCATTGAGGGTGAGTCCTTCAAGGGTATATTTTGTCTGTACCCGCTTTCTGTCCCCACTGCCTCTGTTTGCTGCCTGGCATGAAATGAGCAGCTTTGTTTCCTGCAATGACCATGAACTGAGAGTTCTGAGACCTGAGCCCAAACAAACCTTTTCTCCTTTAAGTTGATGTTCTCAGGTATTCTGTCACAGTGACAGGAAGCGGACTAAACTTCCTGAAGCTACTTCTGGCTTCATGACATCACAATGTTCTCCCTCCTTTCAATGCTTTCTAGTATATTTATGAACACATTTCTCATATATTTGTTACTTTCATTTAGCAAGTTTTTTTTTTTTTTTTTTTGCAAGCCTACTCTGTGATTTAGCAAAGCTAGTGTAGCTGACAAAGAAAGTTTCCTGGGGCAGCCAGTGACAAAGTCACATTGTCTTTGTTCTTCAGTAGGTATACCAATAGGAAATGCAAATGCAGAATGGATAGATTAGAAATAAATACTCTTTTTTAGGGTTAGGGGATAAATCTTTGTCATTGATAGTGACCAAATGTCAGAGGAGGATCCACTTGTTTAATCTATTTTATTTTGAACATTTCTTAATGGATTAAAAATTTATGTCTATGGGCTGGGGTTGTGGCTCAGCGGTTGAGTGCTGGCCTAGCACGCATGGGGTCCTGGGTTCGATCCTTAGGACCACATAGAAATGAATAATTAAAATAAGGGTATTGTGTCCAACTACAACTAAAAAGTAAATATTAAAAAGTATGACTTAGTAATTGCTAGATGCCTGACCTTGGAAATATTATTTTAATCTCCTAGAGTCAGTTTTCCCAAATGGGAACTTAAAGGGATTGAATGACACAATCCATAAATGCATATAGATTTATGCATAATGTCAGACAGGATAAAACATCATGAGCAATATTATAGAGAGTTGAAAATGAAAAGTGTTTGCCTAGGGGTTCTTCAGAGAGTGGAAAGAAAATGGATTTTGGATCCAACTGACCTGGATTTGAATTCTGGCTCTGTTCTTTGCTGATTTTGACCTTAGGCAGGTTCTTCACATCTCTTATCTTTGTGATCCCATCTGCAAATTTGGGTAGGTGGATAAATTGGATCATATATATACAATGCTTGGCACAGAGTGGCATCTCAACAAACATCAGCTCTTGTTGCTATTAGTATCCTGAATGACTTTGGGCAGTTGATTCTGTGAGAAATTTAACCTGTTGCCCCTGTGCTTGGTTAGTGTGGCATGAAGCAGAGGGCAGGGAGCCTTGGTGCTAAGACAGATTATTTCCCTTTGCAACGAGCTAGAAGCTCGAGAGAAAGGGGGAAGACAGACATCAAGCATGTGATGACACAATGACTTCATCAATGGACAATTTGATGAAGGATGGTGGATCCTCTAGAACCTGTGGGGTGACCATCTGGATGGTCCAGGAAGGCTTCTTAGGGGAAGTGGTTTTTATGAAGGGTAAGTGGCTGGGTGACTATGAGTGTGGAGGGCTTCAGGTGTTTCCAGGCAGAGTGGATGCTGTTTAGGAAAGCTCTGAGGCTGGAAGGGACCTCATGTGATTGAGAATCTGAAAGATGGCTTTTGTGGCTGGAATGCAGAGCAGCAAAGGGGTGGCTGTCACTTCTGGCTGTGATTGTGGACCCTCTATGGGTCCTGAATCCACCTGGCTGTGTCAGTCCTGGGGTGGTGCTGCATCATTGTCACTATGATCCACGTCACCACAGCTACCATGATGGAGGTCTCAGTGTATTTCAGACACAGTGGTAGGAACTTTCCATGCATTGTCCTGTATGATCTTCTGACAGCCTTGGGAGGCTGGCATTCTTATCTCCATTTTAGCAATAAGGATGCTGAGGCTCACAGACTCCCTCAACTTGCCCAAATCATACAACTGGTACCAGTTAGATCTTACTTCCCAAACTCGGTCCTTATGCTGTATCCTCCCATGGTCCTTCTCTTCCTCTCCAGCTGTAGCACTCAGCAGAATGTGAATTGGTATTTGATCAGCTGATTACCAATATGCTTATTATTTTGCTTAGCAAATGATAGATTTAGCCCATTGTGCCACCCCAAAATGGTACAAACAGGAAATAGGAAACACCAAAATAAGCCATGCTGCATCCTGAAACAAGAATCGATGCTTGAGGCAGGTGGAATGGAGTTGAGATCAGCTGTTGGATGATGAATTCAAATGAAGTGTCCACAGTGAATGTCCAAGGACAGAGTGAAATACTAAGGTAAGCACCTCATCTTTGGGTGACATCATTTTAGCCACTGGTATCACACAAGGAGCTTCACAGACCCAGGGATCTTGGTTTAGGGGGTCCCAATATTTAAGAACCACTTAACTAACTTACTAACCATTACTTTAAATGTAATGGCGTATAAAGCTATCCCCTCCCTGCGTGGTTGGGAGGGTTAAATAAAGCACTCGTGTAAAAACAAAATATCGGAGCAAAGAAACACATTTTGCCATATTGTTTTAATTAAGCCAGTTGTTCTCGAAATGTGGTCCTGGAATCCCTGAGGATGCCTGAAGCCTTTTTTACAATGCCCAGGAGGTCAAAAACTATTTTCATAATACTAGAACGCTCTGGTCTTCTTTTCAAGCTCATTTCTCAAGCGTAAGTAGAGGTCTTAGAGACTGCATAACGTGTGACATCCACAGCAGAAGCAGATGTGACAATCCAGCTGTCTCAGATTAAGCCAGACAATAGAAGAGATTTAGCAAAAATGTCAAACCAATGCCTCTTTTCTTAGTATTTTAAAAAATAGAGTTGTAGTTATTTTTCATAAAATGTCATTTATGGTAATAGGTACTGGCTTATTATTGTTATTGAAAATGAATCAATAAATAAAGGTTTCCACAGTTTCTCAATTTTTATTTCTAATAACATTTGTAGATCAAGTCACAAACTCATGGATCCTTTGAGGGTCCTCAGTTTTTAACAGGATAAGGCATTTTGAGACCCAAATGATGGAGAGCCACTGACTACATTGTTTAGGACACATTATTAATTCTGAACTGCCTGGTCCCAGTACAATAAAAATAATTTGTAATTAATCCTTAATAATTCTGACAAGAAATGCCAGCAGCGATGATGTAGGGCTTCCTGCTGCTTTGAAAGGAAGGAGGAATTAATATTCAGAGACTAAAGTGCTATTTCACACGCACACACACAAAAAAAAAAAAAAAGAAAGAAAGAAAAAATTCCATCTAGGTACACTTTAACCCCAAGGGCATGGTTGTAAAATGTAATTAGAACATATTTTTTCAAATACTAATTTCTTTAATAGAGAAAGAAAATCTTCTATTTATAGAGGAAAATCAAAGAGGAAATCTACCTGTTGGGATTTCACACTGTGTCGGGCTCCTGTCATAGCATGAAAATGTGTTTTTCTCTGAGGTCTTGAAGGGGGCACCTCCCCCACCAAAATGATACAGTTCGCATCATGACCTTGATTCTGCCCTTGGCCTGCTGTGTGACGGTGGGTGGGAAAGTC
Source organism: Marmota flaviventris (assembly GCF_047511675.1). Lineage (NCBI taxonomy): Eukaryota > Metazoa > Chordata > Mammalia > Rodentia > Sciuridae > Marmota > Marmota flaviventris. The sequence continues at coordinate 85,656,719 of NC_092510.1, forward strand.
ACTTCTTTCTCTGAGGACTAATTTTCTTCATGGAAGTAGGGAGAAGGCATCTCTTGGTCCCTTACCAAGAGACTAGTATCTGAAACAGAAGGAGGAGAGGGTGAGAAGTGGGTGTGGGGTGATGGATCTGGTTCCAGAGAGGCCAGTGGGAGTCCAGCAGAGATCACAGGGCTTCTGGCATCTGAAACTCTGAGCGGGACTAAGGGGAAGGGGGAGACAGGGGGAGGAGCAAAGCGGGTGCTTCCTTAAGAAAGCAGGTCAAAGGCAGCTGCGCCGTGACTAAAGAGAGTGGGTGCCGGGTGGAGGGAATCCCTTCACAGTGGCTTAGGGCTGAGTCTGCATGTCCTGCAGGAGGAAACAGATGCCGCCTGGCTCGGTTTCGGACAGTATAGTAACTTCTTGTGTTCGGTTGTGGATGTGAATCTGATTTTATGACAAAATCATGAGAAGAAGAAACTTATTCTGAATGTTGGTCCCTGTTCTGCGCCTCGGTCTCGGGAGTCCATCCATCCGCGTGGTCATCCTGCGGTGAGTGGGCGTGGCCTTTGGGATAGGCTGCACGTGCTGCAGGATGGTTCCCGATGTTCTCCTGGTTTGTTTTCAAAGCCTTCCGCATCCACCCTCTCCCCAGGTGCTCAACTCAAGGACTCCAGGTCCCTTAAGTCACCCTGAAGCTCCTTCTCACACCCAGGCCGGGTGTGCACTTGTCCTGCCTGCGAAGTACCTTCCCCCAACTTGCTGGCTGGCTTTCAAGTTTTCTGTTTGTGTCATTTTCTTAGAACTTATTCTTTGAAGATGGGAGCAAGTTCATCGTTTATCCACCACAGTTATTCTCTCAGGTACCTTGTTTTGGGGCTTCATATGGCCTATTATATTTTGTAATTTTTGAGAGTCTGTGTTTTTGAAAATCATTTGCCACTTTATCAATATATATATATATATATATATATATATATATATATATATATATATATATATATATATAAATTTAAAAAAACACGATGAAGAGTTTACAATCAAATTGCAGTGCCTGTTAATCCCTACTCACTTGGTCCTGCTTAACAAACAGATCTCAAAATCTTTAATTTACCAACGTTACACTTCTACTAACTTCTTGCTATCATGCACAGAAACTCAGACCTTTTCTACATCTTTTTATTTCTCTTCTTCCTTAAATCTGTATATCACAATTCTTAGGTAAAACAGAATCTGTGTCAATGTTTTGATGATGAGGCAAACATTGTTCATTTCAGGGTCCACGCAGTACACTGTGATCACTTCATACAGTTGGATTTTCTGAGTCGACAATTTCTTCTTTACTCCCGGTTGTTGGTGTTTTTCTACATTTATTATAATTTTTTTCCCACGGATTCTATCGGGTCCGTAGTTAATTTTCGGTTTTCCATCAAGGGCTGGGCAATTCTTTTGGTGAAAGGATCACACAGTAAATATTCCTAGGCTCTTCAGCCCAGACCGTCTGTTGCAGCGACTCACTTCCGCTCTTGTGTCGGGAACACAGACACAGACGATCTGTAAGGGAGCTAAAGACAAGATGGAAGTGTATGGTATTGCTGTGTTTCAATAAAACTTTATAAAAACAGGTGCTAGGCAAGATTTGGCCCCCATATGGTTTGTTTTCCACTCTCTGTCCTAAATGGTAAAATATATCAAAATTGATTTTCTATCATGTTTTACTGCACCTAGCCCTTCCCTGGGGCCCTCCACTCAGCTGCTGTTTCTGCTCAGGTCCTTCTTGTGGTACCCTGTCTGGCTGGCATCATGGGACTTCCTTCCATTGCTTCCCTGTTTTGGACTCCTGGTTTCTCAGGCCCCGGCATCTTCCTCTTTCCTGCTTTATTCCTTCACTTAGCTAGAGGACGTAACTTCCTAAAACAGAGCCTGTGTACCAGATGTAAAATGTCTGAAAATGTCTATGGGCTGCCCTTGTGTTGGTCCATGGCTTAGCTCAGCAATGTTCTAGATTAAGATTTCCTCAGAATTTCTAAGGCTTTCTCCAGTTATTTTCCCAACTTCAAGTGTTTCCGGTAGAAGCCCAATTGTCATTTTGATTCCTACTTGTCTGTGATCTTGATCTTCTTCTCCCCATCTTCCTGCCCCTCAGAATCATCTCTGTATCCCTGGAGTTCTGAAATGCGAGTGGTGTACTTTGGTATGGTCATATTCAAACCTATGCGTCACCGGTGTCCCTCTCTGGAGCTTCTTCAAACATCTTCTGACACCAGCTCCTGAAATCCAGCTCTGCTTTTCTCACAGGTCCTGAAATTCTGATTCACTATGGAGTTAGAGATCATTCTCTACAACCAGCTGTTCTGTTGGTAGAAAGGAAAAACAGCACACAGGATTTGGGGAGAAGATGGGGAAGAATAGATAATGACTTGTATTTATTCATTATTTTTGTTATATTTGAGTCAACTTTGGTATACATAAACAATAGAACATTACTCAGCATTAAAAGAGAATAAAATCATGGCATTTGCAGGTAAATGGATGAAGTTGGAGAAGATAATGCTAAGTTAAGCAAGTCAATCCCCCAAAACCAAAGGCTGAATGTTTCCTTTGAAATGAGAATGCTGACTCATAATGGTGATTGGGGGAGAGGGGAGCATGGGAGTAATGGAGGGACTTTAGAAAGGGCAAAGGGGAGGGAGGGTAAAGGAGGGGGCAAAGGAGTAGGAATGATGGTGGAATGAGTTAGACATCATTACCCTAAGTACATGTATAAGACATGAAGGTGTCAAAATACTTTGCATACAATCAGTGACTTGAAAAATTGTGTAATATGAAATGAATTGCATTCTGCAATCATGTATAACAAATTAGAATTAAAAAACGTATTTGAGTCAATAAAGGAACTTCTAAGTAGACATGTTTAGCAGGCAGTTGTTAGGGAATTAAAATATAGCTCAGGGAGTTGGCTTTACAGAGAAGTTCAAGGAAAGAATGACATGAGGAAAGATGATTCCTTTCTCAAGGCCAAGTTGCTGGCAACTGGCAGACTCAGAACTTGAAGTTAGGTCTGTCTTAAGTGCACACACCTCAAGTTCAACCGCAAGTGTGTAGCAACTCCAAGCATTGTCAAGCTGCAGCCCAGAAGAAAACAGAGTCTTGGGAACAAGACTCGCCTTGAGGGACATTTGTATTTACCAAAGGAGAATGACTTCTTAAGAATGAAGATGCAAAAATGTGGCAGAAAGTTACTGAGGCAAGAGAGAAGAATGCCAATTCTGCCAGGCACCTCAGGCTGGGCAGCTTTCCTGGACCCGTTGGGCCATGGCCGAGGCTGAGGTCTCCTGGAGACCCCTGCTGCATTGGCTCTGAGGACTTCCCTAAAGCACCGGCTGCACTTTCTTCTCTTGCACTTTCTACCCTGCCCACCGCTATGGTTCAAGCCAGCGAAAGCTGTGGGCAAGTTGCAATTCTCAGAATGCAGTTCACGACATCCTGCCTGGCTTCCTCCTCCCTAGCTCAGCCACAGCAGCCCGAGTCGAGAGTCATGGTCAAGAGCATCTAGAGCTGCTCAGAGCGCTCTGTGCAGGGACCAGCTCCTGGGTCCCCTCTCTGGGCCCCTCCCTGCAGCATGCCATCGAGATTGTAGGGTGGACTGTGGGAGGAAGAGGAAGCAGACATCCTGAGAGTGGGGGCGTGGGGCATGTGGGTTGTGAAACAATAAGAGAAACTTCCAGAGCCAGCAAAGAAGATTTTGTTTCTGGAATTTGGAATTCAAAGTTTTTCAGACTCAATATTTCTGTGACTAGAAGGCAAGATAAAAATCTATGTCATTCCACTGGTTTTCACCTTTGTGTTCTACCTTCTGATTTGAAACAGAAGTTATTATCAGTCTGATATTGTTTCCTTTGCTAAAGTGTGGTTTCATTTCGTAAAGAGCTGAGTGGGACGGCAGGGCTGAATCATAGGACGCGTCAGTGTGTGTGCCCTGCGCCACGAAGACAAGAACAAAAGGTCGGATAACCTCGATGCTCTGCTTGCAAAAGTGCTTCTTAATCCTGAGGTTTTGCAGGGGTGTTTCCTTCCTTCCACCAATAGGGACTCTTCCATTTCATGTGAGATAATGAAGCATGGGTCTGTGTTTGAATCCCATCTCCTCCTTCTGCGTACTGGGTAATATTGAGACAATTACTAAGCCTCTCTGAGACTCTACCACTAGATATACAGGTAAGAAGGTAATCTTCACACACACAACACACACACACGCACACACACACACGCACATACACTACTGCACTTAGTAGGTACCAAACATCAGGTTAATTCTAACCATGAACAACATTGTATATTTATTTTTTCCTATTGATGGTTACTGACTCACCAAAATAGAAGAAAAAGAATCAGTTTACTGTATGTTGTTAATTCAAGGGAGAGAATTGTGGGTGTTTATGTTTTGGATCTTATTTTTAGAAATTGCAAAAATGTTCCGTCCACTGGATTTTGAAATTAAGAATGAGGAAACATTATTTATCACTGAATCATAAATTACAACAAGTGAAAATATTCCATGTGTGATTTCAGTTCTATATTACAAGTTCTTAAAGGGAAGAGGGAGAGGAGGAGGAGGAAGAGAAGGGGAAAGGGAAGGTAGGAGACTTGGCAGAGATGTAAAAGACATGGGGAAGGTAAAAGACAGTGGTCTTAGGGCCAGTGGTTTGCAGATTAAGAGTTTGGGCTTTGCCTGAATCATCCTGTGAATCATCTGGGTATTGGGGTCATGTGTAGGCTGCTTTTACTTCCGTTTGAAATCCGACCTCCTTTCACCCATCCATCCTTTAGTTGTCTTTCAACTACTAAATATCATATTTGGTCCTGTCCTAGGTACTGCAAGATAAGAGATGTGTTTTCCAAGAGCTTGCAGTCTTGTGGGAGAGAGGAACAAATAGCTAAAGAGAATAACGTACACCTGACCCAGATTTGGGGTGGTGGGAAAGTTTCATGGAAGAGGTGGTCCTAGGCCTGGTCTCAGAAAATGGTGTCATTTGTTAGGCAGACAAGGTTTCTAGGTGTAGGGAGTATTAGGAACATATTTGGGCAGAAAAAATTTTTGGACAGTTTTTGAAGTGAACTAGTTAGTGCTATCGAAGCTAAGAAGCTGTTTATTTGAAACAGCTCTTTGTGTTTGTGGAGCCATTGGGGCAGGCAGTTAAAATTACGCATGTTACATGCTGATGAGTTTAACCCTGATTTACTAGTGTCATCTTGGTCACACTATTTAATCTCTCTGAGATCTAATGTCTTCAAAGTCAAAAGAAGGATACAGTTTGGGAATTTGGAAAACTTTCAGTGAATTGAGATAGTTCATGTAAAATCTGTGTGCATTGCTGGGCATGGAGTAGACCCATAAATTGGAATGATTATCTTGATTGTAATATATTGGCTCTTTGGTTGGGTAGAGTCTTAGTGGCACTGTGAGCAAGTTGGAAAGGAGGTGAGAAAAGATGCCTCTGCAAAAAAAAAAAGAGGGGGGGGGGTGCAGATATTATTTATGACCTTTTGGCTTTTGTGCTGAGCCTCTTGGAAACTTTTCTGAATCGCAATAACTCAAGTGATGATGCTGACGCTTGCCTCTGTGCTTCCTGAGGCTAAAATAAAATTGACCCAAGGCTGAGGGTTACACTGTCTTGTGGTGGGTCACCATGTGGTGAAGGAAAATACAAAACTTCAAAGCATTAATTTCTGAGAGCCAAGTTCTTTGGGAGGCCATTACCTACATGTCAAGCGCAAAGCTGTTTCTAAGCCTGTGGTTATGAATAGCACCGAGGAGACCAACTGGTGAGAATGTGGTGCCTCTGGACCAGGTTTTTGGAATGCACACTTTTGCACAGGGTGCAGAGAGAATAAGTAAAGCCACAAGAATGAAACAAGGACAGAGCAGAGTCATTCTGAACACAGATGGATTTGAAGTTCGCTTCCCTGGGGACACTCTTTCTGCTGGAGGTAAGTCATAGCCACTGGCTTAGAAACTCTCTAGGTCATCACTGTCCTTCCCAGGTAGTGGACCTTGTAACCCAGTGGCCAGGTTTGTCCTTTACCTTCCTGCACCCTTGGCCACAGTTGATTCTAAGGCAGTTGCTCTCATATTGGGGCGTGCCTCAGGACCTCCTCATCAGACCAGATTCCTGGGTCTCACTCTTAGGGTGTCTGGTGCCCTGCAGATCTAGGATGGGGCTTGATTAGTTATATTTTCCTAAATCTCCAGGTAATGCTGATGCTGCTGGTTCAAGTAGGACACACTGACAATCTCTGATGTCAGAGCAGGGAACTGAGCTATCCTGGGCATATCTGGCTGCCCACCTCCCCTGTCCAACCCTCCACCTTTTTTTTTTTTTTTTAACTATTGCTGGATGTGGTTTCTTTTGCCCACAAAGAAAATAACTTTAATGCAGACTGGAGGGAAACTTATCTTCGGCCCGGAGAAGAGGCAAATCAAAGTATGAGAGAAACATCAAGGTATTCTCTAGAGTCTCAAGATCTGCTGTGTCAAAACAAGAACAGGAGGTGGGTCTTACTAAAGGGCCGATTTTGCCAGCACTTGAGTGAGAAGATATTTTTAACAATCCAAAATGTCTGAAAGTGGGCAGCCTTTGGTTAAAGATGACATTTTGACGCACTCGTTTATCCTGGCTCTCTTCTTAAATGCCAATACAGTGGGAGCGACTGAAATCTTAGTGTAGTATGTGGCCTAAACTCTCAACAAGAAGAGGAGAAGGGAAGAGAGGAATATTAAAAGCCAGGAAGTTCCTGGAAAGCTGTTTCTACTGGCATCAGAAGACCGAGAACACTGATCCATAAACTGAAAAGAGCAAGATTTGCAGTCAGAAGGGGTCTGGACTCTGCAACTTTGGAACAGGGTGAAGTTGAGCCTAAAAGAGGAGAGTTTGTTGGAAATCTGACTAAGGGCAAGGGAAAGTCTCACTCACGTGATATCTCTCCTGTTTCATAGACTAGAACTGGCAGTATACTCTCTGAAGGCAGCCAATGGAACAGGTTCTGGACTAGTGGATACTGGGGACAGCTGGAAAAAGGCACTTCTCATGGAAAACAGGCGGGGAGATTAAATAAAAGTCAACACACTCCTGTTCTTCTCCCCAGAATGTTGACCTCATGCCCACCTTCTAGATGCCTAATGTTAGAATTTAAAATGTGCTCAACAGCTTTTAGTTATTACACAAAACACTTGAGAGAGGATTGGGGTGTGTGTGGGGGATGCAGGACAGGTCTGTCATGGGTATCCAAGCTGAGTTTAATGTTAAGATATTTACTGAGCATATACTCTGCCCCAAATAGCAACCTATATGCTCTGATGATTCAAGAGTGAGTAAGATTCAGTGTGCCCATCTCTCAGTAATCCAGAGGGGAAGGAACAGTGTGTGCAGAGACACACAGTAGTGAAATAGCATGGTGAATTGGTGGAACTGCAAGCAGCTTGCTCTCATTGGTATAGAAAGTAGATGCGGGGGAGTGTGGGAAGAGAGGAAGCCAAAGAGATGCTCTGTGCTTATGTCCCTGTTTTCCTTAGCCTGTACTCTGTCAAAATGTGTGTTATGTTTTATGTGTATATATTGAATCTACATAAATAAAATTCATTCTGGCTTTTCCTTTTTTTTTAAGGGTGATGTTTTTAAGATCCATTTATGTTTCTTTGAGAATAATTACAGCCATTTTTTTGAACTCCTGACATTTCATGGTATTTTAAGGTATGCATCCACCTACTTTTACCTACTCATTATTCCAGGGATGACATCAAATGATTTTCCATTTCTCCCTACCCACTTTCATTTCCCCACTCCCAATTGCTCTAAACACACACACACACACACACACACATACACACATACACACATGGCAATAGACACTACCAGAAATGTTCCTTTGTGATTTTTGGGCTGTATTCCCTGGAGAACGATTGCTGGGCATGTGCATATGTCATAGGACTAAATATCGACAGTTGGTCATCTAGGATAGCTGCCTACCAGGTTATTCCACCACTGGGAGATGATGGCCATAGAATCTCATATCCCTGCTAATCTAGTTTTTTTTTTTTTTTCACACAATTTGTATGATTTCAGCTAGTGCAAATGTTTGTAATTTTTCTTGAGTCCCAAATGTCATTTGCATTTATCTAATTCCTAATTATTTCGAACATCTCTTCATAACTTGTGAGCTCTTGGGGCTCTCTCTTCTGAAAATTGACTATTTTCATTCTGTTACCATATTTATGCTGGAACAGCTGTCTGTTTCTCCTTGATTTGCAAGATTTTCTTATATATGTTAGTTATTAAAATCAAGGAATATTAGCCGTTCTTAGATGGTTTTGACCTTATAGATCTATCTTTTCTAATCAGTCATATCTTTGTTAATTTTTTTGTGATCTTTTTCATTAAACAGAAATCCCTAGTCACAATTACATTTGTCAGTTTTTTAGTGACTTGTGCATTTGAAATCTAAATGTCCCTACTCCTCCGTTAAAAAGATATGTGTGTGTGTGTGTATGTGTGTGTGTATACATTTATACATTTTCTTTTGTAAACTCAAGTTTTAGTCTTTACATTAAGATCCTAAGTTATTCTATAGTCCACATGTGATGTTGGCCAGGGATACAGATTGTTTTCCTTCCACAAGTTGAGGATATAGGTCACCAGGATACTGATTGTTTTTTCTAGTGTTTACAATAGAAGGAATTTAATGCAGAGAATTGGTTTCACAGGATGGAAGGCCCAATAAGTTAACCAGGAGGTGTTGAGGCAACCTGATCATTAGAAACAAGAGGAAGCCACCATAGGTTATAAGTTGGATGATTAGCAGTGAGGAGGAAGTAGTGTCAGGGCACCCAGGACTCGGGTCTACTGGGTGGAAACTGGAACCATTGCAAAAATTTGTGAAGAGAACTGGAATGAACAAAGAAATACAGCTGTTTCCAGAAATGCCCTTATATGCACAGAGGGTGGGAGGGAAACACTCTGGCTTCTTTATTCCTTTTGCTCTCCACTCTCCTCCATTGCTTCTCATTGTCCTCAGCCAGATGGAGGGCAGGTGACATGAGAGACTGGGAATACAGCCTGCAACGTGTGATATAAAGCAGAGGAGAGCAGGGACTAGATTTGAAGTTGAACAGGCTAAAGGTCAGCACAGTGAGCTGGTATTTCCCAGCATCATCTACTAAAAATTATCCTTTTCCTATTGATCTGTGGTCCTACACTTTTATATATTGAGTTCCTATTTGTCTATGTATGTATGTATGTATCTATCTATCTATCCATCGGCCTCTCTCTGAACTTTCTATTCTGTTCCACTTGCCTATTTTTCTGTTCTTGTGCCAATTCCATTTTTTAGTACTGTGGCTTTATAGCATCTAATATCTATTAGGGGAATTCCCTTTCATTACTCCTCTTTTGAAAAAGTTGACTTCATTCTTCATGGACCTTAATCCTCCTTAATAAGTGTTAAAAAAAGGTTTCTATTTTTCAGTTCATTTTCTATATCTGCTACTATAATTTATACCTCATGTATGCCATGGCAGAGGACGGGAGGAGGTGCAATAGCACACTGTCTCAGATGTGGCAAGGGTTTCTCTAACATTCCCTGGCCAAAGTCAGTGGAAGGAATATCAAGAGGTGCAACCCCACTATGTTCCTGGGAGAAGAAATAGAAATCTTTTGGTGGACAACATTAATAATGACCACAGCCTGCTCTTCCAGTCACCACATCTGGTCTACTCACCTTCCAACACACAAAACACAGTCATGCCACCACAAAGGAGACAGCACAACAGTCCATACAGTCTCTGGTATCAGAGTCCAAGGTCCCTAAGTGATGCCAAAGCTCATCCTCACCAGGCCTGGGCATGTCTCCTCTCACTCTTGTAATTTGTTGAATAAAATAAAAGGTTTGCTGGGTGGGGTGGGGGGTGGTGCATGCTTGTAATCCTAGCGGCTAGAGAGGCTGAGGCAGGAGGAGTGCAAGTTCAAAGCCAGCCTCGGCAATGGCGAGTTGCTAACCAACTCAGTGAGACCATGTCTCTAAATAAAATACAAAATAGGGCTGGGATATGGCTTAGTGATGGAGTGCCTCTCTGAGATGGGTGTGACCTGCCAAGATGCCAATCAACCTGTTGACTATAAGATATCATGAAGCAACACTCCACCCTTGAAACCCTATCCCTGCCTTTGATGTACCCCCTTAAATAAACCATGGGAGTCATTTTCTAATTGTCTAGCTCTAGCTTCTGTGTGGACTGGATCTATCAGGGGCTCCAACTTTTTGAAAATATCTTTCTGACTTTATCTTTTGTTCTTTACTAATTATTCTAGACTTTAATTTCTTAGGTGGCTTACACACCCTCCTTGGCAGGAAGAAGAACCCCTTAATGAGGCTCTGGCCACCTCCCCATACTTACTGTATTCTGAAATTGAGTGACACATGCCACTTTGGAGCATGGCTTCTCATACTGGAATGAAGAATGTCTTTCAATTGCAGGTCCTTCCTCAAGATGTAGCCATAGTCTCAGAGTCAGAAAAGTGACCTTAAGACTTGGAACAGTATGGCCTGGTAATGATCCTCTATGTGATGTATACTTGCATATGGCCCCAAGGACCACTGCTTTATCTTGTCATTAAGTATCCTAGTATCCAATGTCATTCACAAGTTTCACTTTTCATTACCTTTCTTTGCCTGGGGACTCTCTTCAGTAATAGACAGTACATATTATAATTAGGATCATTTTAATTTTAAGAGAAAAACAAGAAATGTTTTTTTCTGTTAAAAATTGGAAAATATGCAAACTGATAACAAAATTATTAAAAGCCACTCACAAGCCTGCCACTTAAAGATGGCCACAGTTTTTGGTGGTATTCCAGTCCCTGGAAGTGAATGACTGGGAAGGAAAAGCATTAATATGACCAATGGGAGTCCCCTTTTATGCCAGTGCCCTGTATTAATCTCTATTATATGACTTTCTACATTTTACAATATTTCTTTTCTTTTTTTTTTTTTTTTTTTTTTTTTTGCAGTGGTTCTTGGCACAGGAGTTGGTCGACTTATGTGTTGGCTTTGTCTTTGATTTGTGGAAAGTCTCTCTCTCTCTCTCTCTCTCTCTTTTTTTTTCCAGAAAAAGGGAAGACATTGAGAATCATGCCAAAGGGTTTGTACTTTTTCCCCACAAGGGACTGGGAGCCATTGAAGGATTAAAATTGGTTGAATTATCCAAACTAATTTTTGTAGAGGGAGATTACCTGGAGGCAATCAGGCATGAACTTAGGTGAATGACAACATCATTTTCAGGTGTGGTGATGTTCTAAAGGTGTTATCTGTGGTGTAGCACTTGATCCTTTTCATGCTATAGTTTAGGGATAACCTTCCCCAAATTAGAGAGAAAAAAATTAGAAACAGCTCAAGTAAGCAATGTGCTCAAGGACATACAGCTAATAAATGCTGGGATAGGGAAAGAAATCTAGCATGTACCACTAATTAGTTTCTTTCCAGACACAGAGACTTGTTTGAAGGGTAGGTCAGCAATCTGGGTGGGCTCTGTGCCATCGAACAATGAGAAGTTAAAATGCCCCATGAGCCACATTCCTTAAACAGCCATGGTGGCTGGTGGCCATTTCCAGGGGTTTTTCCCCTATGACTCACAGATGCCTGGGGAATCCTAAGGGAGGCTCGACTCTTCTTGAATTTTATAGTCCTGACAGTCTCTGTGTTGGTTGAAAACAGAGATATGAATCCTTGACAATGGAAAGATTAAAGGAGAGATTTTGGGTGAAGTCCCTTTGTCTCTGGACCTCCTCAGTTTCCTTAACCACAAAGAATGAAATGATCTCTGAAGTTGTCTTTCATTCTAACACCTGAGGGTAAGTCTGAGTGCCTAAGGTCATGTTAGATAGGGGCTTATTAGTGGGAATTAAAGTAACACAATATTATTACACACCAAACTTGGTTAAAATAGGCTGGAGGAATGGGCAGAAGATACGTGTGCTTAGTTACTTGGCTGTTCCCTGTTTATTAGATATGTAGAAGGGGCTATATGCCAGTGTAGTCCATGTCTGAGAGTCCATCACTAACTAGCGCCTTCTGTATCGGTGGCCAAGCAGTTTTGTTGAAGGAAGCAATGAACAATGCAAGGCAGTTCGTCTACTAGTTTCTCTCCTCCCTCAATAACGAGGCACCTAAAATTACCTGGATACAGCAGTTCAGGAAAAACCTCCTGTCCCAGACTTGCTTGCAGCACGATGTGATCATGTGATTCAATTCTGACTAATGGAATGTAAATGGAATTAGTGTTTTTGTTTTGTTTTTCTTTAGGAAATATTCTTAAAGAGAAACAACATGGTTTTCTCCTTCTGGCTGGCGAAGATGGATAAATGAATAAGGTGTTTGGAATGTGGATTGTAAGATCCACATGTGGGGCATAGCAGAGCAATGAGGGGGTGGAGTCTCTGTATATGAAAAAAGTCAAGCCTCTGCACAAACCTTGAACTGTGTATGTTCATCTAAGCATGAGAGAAATAGATTCTTATTTTGTTTAAAACATTATTGTTTGGGTTTTTTTGTTGTTTGCAGGTAAATATTATACATGGAAGCATTTAAAAAAACAGCACATGGCCTTCATAGTTTTTTCTTTAAAAAAAAAAACCAGCCATTAAAAATATTTTGAACATGGGCAAAATAAACATCACAGTCCCATCACATACATTGATCTAGTGATGGCCAGGAGGGATCTACCTGTGATAGTAGGAGCAAATGTGACTCCATTTTGTTTTGTGACTCCATTCTGAAAAACAACCATGCCAAGTAGAAGAGTCATGACTGGGGCAAGATGGTCTTTTCCTTTTGCTATAGAAACCTTTAAGAACACAAAACTACCTAATGGGGCATTGTTTCTGTAACTAGGGTAACGGGGCTCTGTTTCTGTAACTGGGGTGACTGGGCTAACTGTGATTGGTTAGGCTTCCCTCCACTTGACTGCACTGTCCCGCTTCTGTAACCCGGCTTGCTAGGCCCTCTGAACATCCCTTTTGCGATTTTCAGGCTTATAAGGAGCGCCCTTGCAATTGTTCGGGGCTGATCAGGGGAACAACTTTATGTTCTGGTCAGCCGCCACCGATGTGCTTCAATAAAGGCTTGATTCGATTATACGTGAGTGGTCTGAAAGTCAGTTTATGAAACCCCGGGACGAAGCTTTAACTATAACATCTGGGGGCTCGTCCGGGATCCATTTCTTCCCTACCCTCACGCCAAATTTGGCTCCAACAACGGGTCTTTGGACCTTTGGACCTTGGCCCCGGAGTAGAGGGGAGCTCCTGAGAGACATTCCTCAGCCTCACTCTGAAAAGCCTCCTGCCGGCCTGTCAGACCTGGTGGGTGGAAAGGTCAGATTGGACGCAGTCACTTACACTTTCCCTGGGACAGGAGGAGACGTTGTCACTGTCTCCCTGGAGGGCTCCCTGTGTGACCTCATCTGTCTTATCTGGGGCCCACTGGAGGACTCCCTGGGAGGCCTCATCTGACTGGGGGCAGGACGAGACGTGGTCTCTGCCCCATTAGAGGTCTCCCTGTGTGACCTCAGCGATTGTTGCTTGTCCCGTGTCTGTTCTGCTGTTTGTCTTTTCTCCAGCGTCTTCTTGCTGTTTGTCATTTGTCCAGTGTGTGTTCCTCGGCCTTTTGTCCTGTTTGTCTGTCCTTGTGTTGTGCGGGGCCTTTTTCTTGTTCTCAACAGCTCTTCTTTCATCAGGACTCCTTCCCTCCACCACATCATGGACAGGAAGCGCTTCAGAGGTCTCTACCTGGACCCCTTTAACTTGTTTTCTTAACAATTTTCAGGACTTTGTTGGTTTGTTTTTGTTTGTTCCCTTTGTGTTCTGTGTTAATTTCTACCTCAATTTGTTTCTAATGGAAAAAAAAAATGGTTAAGAAGGTTTTAACTGTGCTCACTACAGCTTGCATTAAAATGTAAAGTGCTGCCAACAGGACTAAAAGAATGGTCAAAAGTAAAAGCTAAAGGTAAAAAGAAAAAGGCATTCTAGAGATTGCCTTCACTTAGGAACTGGGCCAGGTGGCCAACAGGGTAGATCATGTCAGTTCCTGTAGAGGACAGATTAAAACTAAAGTGTTTTATAAAATTATTATTCCTAAATTGTATAACAAAAAACATAATTTTGTCTAGAAAATTTGGCTTTTGTCTCTCAGTATTTGCAAGCATGAATAACTCTCAACTATTAAAAAATAGTCTAAAGATTTTTCAATGTCAGGCTAAAAGTTGGTGGCCACTATCCAAGAAACCAGAAAAACCAGTTTAAAATGGGACCCCAACCTGGGGGACTCTCCCAAGGAGACCAATGGAGCTGCATCTTTGGGAAGTTCCTCCAGGGAAAAATTAGCCCCCTTTGTTTGTCTATGTTCCCTTAACTCTTTTTAGCTTTCATGAACAGGACCACCTCAGGAAAAAGGTCAGAAAACTTTTAAAATTCTATATTTGTTGAATTCATAATTTTGATCCAATATGCCTAGGTTAATATGTTTTTTCTGATTACACTCTGCTTTATTTTAAGGCCAGTTTACAAGGGTTAACTCTCAATCTAATAAGTTTTAAAAAATAAGCTACAAGGCTTTTGTTTGTCTGTTTGCTTTGTGTGGGTGCACGGGTGTACTGTCTGTCTACATGTATTGCCATGTCTACATATATTTGGTACAAAAAATTGACATATGAGCTCATAAATTAAAATTTTAAAAAATGGATTCAAATACTTTTGGTTAATATAATTTAAAAGGTTCAATTCAGATTGAAAAAATAAATTAAAATACAAATGTCTTTAAAATTACTAATGCACAGTTTTGTTTCTAGATGGTTAAATAGCTGTTAAAATGTTAATGTCTATAAAGTGTCTGATATCCATTGTCTCTAGGATTTTTATTCAACAGGAAAAAAAAAAGATTACTAATACTATTCAATGCACTTGTGTGATACGTTGTTTTTTTTTTTTTTTTTTAGTTTTCGGCGGACACAACATCTTTGTTTGTATGTGGTGCTGAGGATCGAACCCGGGCCGCATGCATGCCAGGCGAGTGCGCTACCGCTTGAGCCACATCCCCAGCCCCTGATACGTTGTTTTTTAAAAAAGATACATATATTTCATCTAAACGTATGTGAAATTAATCATAGATGTGTTTGTTAGAGACATCTAATTGGTTTACAAAGTTAAAATGCTGATTGTTAAATATAATATCAAGTACTTTTAACTCCTTAAATTCCATAAGGTAAAATACTTAAACAATGTTGGTGTTTTCATAAATTGGTAAACTAAAAAGGAAATTTGAAATTATTTTGTGTTATTATAGAAACAAGGTTACTATAAATTACAAAGTCCCAACAGGTATAATTCTACATACAAGGAGTCAAGAGGTTTCAACTGTACTTCAATTAAAGTACTGTAAATAACAAATATTTCATCTTATTAAAATAGATTAATTTATCTAAATTCAAAAATTTATAAGGGTTATTTCAAGATACAAACAAAAAAGGGTCAACGGATTAAAAATTATTAAAAAGTTCTAAATATAAAAATATATTTAATGAAAAATGTTTCCAGGTAAAAAGTCTTTATGTGATAAAGTATAATTATAATACATCTAAGTAAACAACAAAAGGGTCTAATTAAGTAATATAAAGGTCTATAAATAAAAGACAAATATTAAAAGGTTTATATGTAACTTGGTTATATATGTAACACAAATAGTTAAAACAATTCAAAGTTGTTCCTTAAGGACAAATAATAATGTACTGATATATTTATATGTTAAAATGACAAAAAAACTTCTAAAAATATTAGTTACATTATGTCTGTTAAGTTTTATCCCCTAGAACAAGTAATCTTGGAGAAATTAAGGTTTGTACATCTGTAGCTAAACAACAACTGTTATTTTAAAGTATTGTCCTACATTACAGAGTCTAGATTTTCCTTTAAAAGCTAACCTTGGTTAATATAAAAACATCAATAAAAGTATGGTACATTACTCTTCTTTACAGATTAAATGTGTTCATCTTTCAGGTAAACAAGTCTTTAAGGTGTTCATCTTTCAGGTAAACAAGTCTTTAAGGTAAAAGGTTTAAAAAAAATTCTATCAAGCTGGTATTCTCCAAACTAAAATTGTCTGTAACAGTAATTAAAAATTATAAAAATAATAGATTTTATTGGAAATTTATTTATATTATTTGATGTTTTGTAATCAAATCTTATGTTACCTTTTACACTAAGATATAAAAATTTAAAGATATTTTAAAGAGTGATTAGAGCATAATCTATTTAATGATTAATATTATAAAACATTTTGCCACTTTTCCACATAAAAAAAAATGTTAAGGGCTCTCAGCCTTTCCTTAATTAATGTTTCAGATGTATGTCATATTGTGCTACTAACATTCATACAGAGTCAGAAAACAATATATGTAAACTTTATGAAATGATATCTAAAAAGAGAGACAAAGATCAACTTTAGAACTAAAACACTTTACCTAAGATTGTGAAGAGCCCTGCCTTACCTGAGATAAGGCTCTGCCTCCCACCTTACAGCATGTCAGAATAACTTCAAAGTAGGCCAGATTTCAGTTGATTTAAAGTTATATTCAAAAATTAACTTTATTGGAAAGATTACTGTGATCTCAAATAGAAAATATAATGTATAACTCAGCCAACGTTCAAAATTATATACAAGGTAATACATTTTTACTATTGTTAATTTCACTTTATATAACTAAAAGATAAGTGATCACAACAATTAGCGCAACCAAGAGACCTTTACTGTGACAGTGTCTGATTAACAGAGAGAGAGAGAGAGAGAGAGAGAGAGAGAGAGAAAGGAAAGTGCAAAAGAGAGAGAGAGAGAGAGAGAGAGAGAGGGAAAAAAGTGAGAGGGAGAATGAGAGACAGGGAAAGTGAGAGAAAAAGGAGAGAGCAAGAGAGGAGGACCTGACAAGAGAGAGTTTTTTAAGCCAAAATCTAATGGGGTCTCTGGGTCTGCAAGCTGCCTTGTTGGTGTATAGTGACTAGATCATACAGTAGATGCTAAGGTGTCATCTTCTGCCTTCAGGCAGATCTTCAACATTACATAAATTAATAAATAAAATAAGGATATTGTGTTATGTAAAAATTAACTGTAAAGTTATAAACATTAAAGTTAAAACCCAGCATTCTTACTTTAAAACTGGTAAAACTGACTTGCTAGATTTTTAAGGCCAAATTTAAATATTAAGTTTAAAATAAAGGGGCCAAAGAAACCAATATTTGGCTCTTGCCCTCTGAGTCAGCCTGAACCCAGGTCAGGGGGAAAGCTTTGCAACTCTGGGCCACATAACCTCCAGATAAGGGAGATTAATGAGAACCCCTGGAGAACAAAAAGCCAATGAGTGTACATGCTGCAAAAGAGGAGGGTCATTGAAAAGGGGAGACATGCCTGATGCTTCCAAGGGAAGCCATATTGTCAGCAAGACCTTGACCCATCCTAATGCAGATGACACTAACAGAGCTAAAATGCTGCTCACAGGTTCCCCAAGAATGTCCTCCAAGGAAACTCAGGTGACTCTTACCAATAGATAGGAACAAGGTCAGTTTGACCAGCTTGGTCTTGAACACGTAGCAAAAACAGTTAAACTAAAACAGAGTCATTCCTGTACATTAAAAAAAAACACAGTTATTTTAATGTAACTTAAAATGTACACTAGTGTTTAACACCCCTCAAATGAGTAAGACTTGAGACAACAGAAGAGAAATTCTTAAGCAAAAATGCCTGATAACTACCAATAAACATTGCCAGAAGTTTTTAGTCAGTTTAAGGCCTTCAGATCTGCCTAACTTCCTACACAGGTAGATGTAATCAATGTTTATTAATATAATTATCTAGCCCTAAGTAACAAAGGAATCTTTACTGAACACAGAGGTCATGCCAAAAAGGTATTTTTACAAAAATCAGATGACATTAACTAATTTAAGTAAATGTCGTGTTTACATTCCTGATAATTCTGACAATGTTAAAGATTTATGTTCCCTAAAAAAAAGTGCCTTATTAGGCTTTGTTAGGCCTTGTTATGGGGACAGTTTCTCAGGTCTTCCACCTCCTGGTAAACAATTATTAATTTCTGTCATTTTCATGATATTCATGGACAGGTTCTAGATGCTACAACTGCTATTGTGTATTAATCTTACTTCAGCACTCATATCTTTTTGTTTCTCTCATAGAAGTGCCCACCCCAGGTGAATTTACATCCTGAACCATATTTTTACCATAGACTCCTTGACCAACTCAGTTTCTAAAAAGGGACTTCAAACTGCTTGCCCACTGCACATTGCCCCCTCTCAGCTCGAAGTAGCAATCATGATTATCACCCTTTTCCCTTACAGCAGTTGGAGGTCCCTAATATTAGAAAAAAAAAATACGGTCAATATAGATGTTTGCCAATATGTCTAGCTCAGGAAGATGTACCTGGGAAACTGCTCCCAAGATCATCCTGGGTGATGTCCCAGAAAGAGACACTTGCTTCCACAACCTAACTTATAAGTGGGACAACTCCCCATTCACCAAAAATTGTGCTTCCCGGGTCCCACTTTGAACTCCTTGACTAAATCTCCAAACTGTCAATAACTCTGAACTATGTAACCTACTATTTTGATGGAGTAAAAAGAAAAGAACACCTGGACTTATTAAAAGGCCAGGCCCCACTGATTTATCAACATAGTCTGGCTACCCCCCATTTTGGTTCCCCTCCTGGCTGGTATAGGAATAGCTGGAGCTACTACTTTGGAACCTACAACTATTATCACAGGCTCTAAAAATTTTAAGTCCCTCAGCTGTCAAATAGATATAAATTTAACTTCAGGCAATTGGTTCCAAAACCTATTCTCATGGTCCCCTTGGTTGACTACCATCATTTCAGCCATAGCTGGGCCCCTAGTCCTTCTCCTGATTGGGATTACTGTAGGACCCTGCCTCTTAAAAACCCTCCTAAACTATATACAAAAGAATGTAGGTGAGGTCAGACTTATGGTCTTGCGAGCCCAGTATAGTCCCTTAGACACAGAAGGATGGAAAAGAAACTGAGGCCTTATGATGTGTAAGATTGACATCAAACCTACTAAAACCAGTGGGGAATGTGATAGTAGAAGCAAACCTGACTCCATTTTGTTTTATGACTTCATCCTGTAAAACAACCATGCCAAGTAGAAGAAGGGTCATGACTGGGGCAAGATGTTCTTTTCCTTTTGCTATAGAAACCTTTAAGAACACAAAACTACCTAATGGGGCATTGTTTCTGTAACTAGGGTAATGGGGCTCTGTTTCTGTAACTGGGGTGACTGGGCTAACTGTGATTGGTTAGGCTTCCCTCCGCTTGACCCCACTCTCCCGCCTCTGTAACTTGGCTTGCTAGCATTGGCTGGACCCCAAACATCCCTTTTGCGGTTTTCAGGCTTATAAAGAGTGTCCTTGAAATTGTTCGGGGCTGATCAGGGGAACAGCTTTATGTTCTGGTCAGCTACCACTGGTTTGTTTCAATAAAGGCTTGATTTGATTATTCGTGAGTGGTCTGGAAGTCTGTTTATGAAACCCCGGGACGAAACTTTAACTATAACATACCCAGCTGGCCATTCGTTCATTTAGCAAGACCAGTAATTTTTATATAAATATAGGTTTACTTGGGGAATAACTTGAATATTTTACATTAACTTTGAAGAATTTTACATTTCTGTTATTTATATGAGGTTAACATAGAAGCAAAGTTTTGTGTGTTTTTTTTTTTTTTTTTTTTTTTGGTGAAGGGAATAAGCTAGAAATCTAACTTCAGAGAGAAAATAGTCAACTGTTTCAAACCATTTATTTAACAGGATGTATGTTTTGCTATTAAGTAAAATATTTTTTGATAATGATCCTTCATATTCTTTTAAATATGTCATATGATATACTTTGTCTTCATTGTCTGATGTCCTATCTTCTAAGTTGTCTACTCTGCTGGTGATGCTCTCATTTGTATTTTTAATTTGGTTTACTATTTCTTTCATTTCAAGGATTTTTTTACAACCTCTATCCCTGTAGAGGTGATCTTTTGTGTCTTGGATTTGTTTATGTAGCTCATTGTCAAAGTGATCTTTCACTGTCTGTATTTGTTGTCTAATGTCTTCTTTAAGATGCCACAACATCTGATTCATGTAAATCCTGAAATCTTTCTCTGTCATTTTTTTCTGCTGTTTCTGTTAATTCTTCTAATGATGTGTTGTCTTGAATTGTTTGTGGTACTTTCTTCCCTTATCTTTTCATGTTGCTTGCATTTCTTTCCTGCTCTGTGGGACTGGTGTGTTATTGTTTTTACCCTATAGATTTGTAGTGCTCTTGCATAGTTCCAAGATTCCTCCTTTGTGGGGGGGACAATGTTGACAGTTCCCAATATCCACATCATCATCATCACCTGTTCAGACGCATATAGCCACGCCCACCAAAAGATGGCGAGAAAGGTTTTCCAAGATGGAGTCCATCTGTTTCCCGCGTTGAGGTGTCTGGTGAGGTGGGGGGAGCTGGGATGTCCTCATGCTGTGGCTAGAATGTGGTCCAGTGACCTGCATGGGAGCAGAGCGTGGTCTGGAGTTCTGCAGCTCTGCCAAGGTGCTGATTTGGTGTTTCTGCTCTGCTGCTTGAGAGTTGCGCCTGTGCTCAATTTGCAGGCTTTGGGACCCAAGTCTGGAGTCTCACCTGAACACAGGGGCTCTGAGTTCTGCTTGGTTTTGCAGCTCTGGAGGATTCTGTGAAAATCCACTGTATGGGGTCCTGTCACATGCCCTGAGATGTTGTAATCCGTCAAGGCGAGACCCCATAGAGAAGCCGCCTGATAGTTTTCTCGGATTCATGCACAGAGCAGCCAGAAACAGGATCTCCTCTACTCCGCCACCTTGGATTCCTCTGTAGTAAAATATTTTTGAATATTAAATTCCTACATATACAGATATATTTAAAGTATAATGGTCAAGAATTTTACTAACTTGATAAAAAATTAGACACAGGATGCTTAACAAGTCTCATTCTAAAAACATAAGGAGAACTACACAAAGGAACATATTAATCAAATTTCTTAAAACAAGCAATGATAAGAAAAGATATTTAAAACAGAAAAGTTTGTAGAGAGAACAAATATATAAATCCCATTTTTTATCAGAAACTATGCATTCCAGAAGAATGAAAAGAATTGTTAAACTTCTAAAAAATAAGGAAGGAAGGAAGGGAGGGAGGGAGGGAGGGAGGGAGGAAGGGAGGAAGGAAGGAAGGAAGGAAGGAAGGAGAAAGAAAGAAAGAACGAACTTGTAAACCTGGAATTCAGTTACTTGCACACTGGATAAAAATACAAGATTAATATGATGTCTATAAAGAAACTAATTTATAAAGAGATACACAAAATCTTCAAAACTGAAGGCAGAAGGAAGACTTTTTCAGAAACTGGGAGAATTTATGGTTGGCAGACCTGTATTGCAAATGGTTTTTAAAAAGAAGTTCTTCAGATGGAAGACAACAACTAATAATGGCTCAAGAGACTGAGGCAGGAGGATTGTGAGTTCAAAGCCAGCCTCAGCAACTTAGCAAGGCTCTAAGCAACTCAGCAAGACCTTGTCTCAAAATAAAATATAAAAAGGGCCAAGGATGTGGCTCAGCAGTTAAGAGCCCCTGGGTTCAATCCCTGCTAGCAAAAAAAAAAAAAAAAAAAAAAGAAAGAAAGAAAACAACTGATGAAAATATGGATCTATGTAAAAGAACAAAAGCCTGCATACATGGTAAACATGAAATAATTTTTAATTTGCTAAATTTATTAAATTTCTTAAAAGTAATTGACTGCTTAAGTAAAATCCATGTGTGTGCATTGTGGATGTTTGCCTATGTAAAGAAAGAATTTTTGGCAAAGTAGCACATGAGAAGGTAAATTGAGGTGTGTCATTGCAGAGTTTTAAATTTGTATGTGAAGTGGTATTTTAGGTGAAGGGAGAATGTAATAAATTAGATTTGCCTATAATGAGCCCCGGTAAACATATAAACAAATGAAAACCTAAACAAGTATAGCTTATAAGCTGATGAGATAGTTAAAATAGAATGATAAAAATATTCAGCTAATCAAAAAAAAATTAAAAAGAGGAGGAACAAATAATACATAGGGCAAATTGTAAAAAGTTATATTAAAACCCAATTGTACTAATAATTACATTGAATATAAATGGCCCAAACATTTCCATTAAATGCCAGTTACTTGCACACTGGATAAAAATGCAAGATTAATATGATGTCTATAAGGAAAATAATTTATAAAGAAATACACAATCAAAATGCAAAAATAGATAAATTAATTAATTAAAAAAGAAATACACAAACACATTAAAGCTATAAATTATACAATGTGCATATACTAATCATAACAAAGTAGACTGGATATATTAATATTAGACAAAGAATTCAAAACAAGGAGTATTTCCAGGACTAAAGGGGAGTGTTACATAATATTAGGAGGGTAATTAATCAAGAAGACATAATAATTCTAAATTGTAACCTCTAAACAGAGCCAATATACATGAAACAAAAATGAAAAGAGCATAAAGAATTAGACAAATCTGCAATTGCATTTGGAGATTTCAACATATTTTTTCAAGCAAAAATAGAAAAATCACTAAAGATATGGATGAACTGAATAACAATATAAACCAAATTGACTTAATTGACCTTTCTAGAACACTCTACCTAACAACAATAGAACTCACATTCTTTTGCACAGTTCATGAAGTATTCCTTGAAATGAATCATATGTTGGATCATGCAACAATTCTGTAAACTTCAAGGGGAATTAATCACACATAGTATATTCCTTGTCAACACAGAATTAAATTAGAAAACAACAGGAAAATGGTAACTTCCAAATGTCCAACAATTTCCTTCTAAAAATCCAGGGGTCCATGAGGATAACACAAAGGAAATTGACACATTCTAAAACTGGACCCTAAAGGAAAATTTTATCTTTAAATGCCAACATTAGAAAAGAAAAACGGATTCAAAACAAATGATCCAAGCTTTTACATCTAAGCTCTGTGTTAGCTGCATTCCACAAATTTGATGTTTGTTTCATTATCATTATATTAAAAATGTTTTCCAGTTCCCCTTACAATCCAAACAATATCACATGTTGTGAGTAATGACAGAGATCAGTGCCACTCTTGAAGACCTGAAGGACACAAGGTTGGTGGTTCCCATCATATCTTCGTTAATTCAGCTGTAGCCACTGCAAAAGCCAGATGGTTTCTAGAGTGTGACAGTCTACTGCAAACTCAGCATAGTAGAAACCTAATTACAGCTAGTGTTAGGCAGCTTTTCATTGCTGTGACCAAGATACCTAAAAAGAACAACTTGGAAGAGGAAATGTTTATCATGGGCTCACAATTTCAGAGGTTCCATCCATGATCATTTCTGGGCCTGAGGTGAAACAGAACATCATAGCCAAGGGTGTGGCAGAGGAAAAGTCCTCAGCTCATGACAGCCAGGAAGCAGAGAGAGAAAAAGGGAGGATCCAGGGGGACAAATATGATCCTCCAGGACACACCCCCAGATGCCTACTTCCTTTAGCCATGCCCCACTTGCCTACAGTTACCACCTAGCACAGTAGTTCTTTCCAATGATTAATCCATCAAATGCATTAATTTACTGGTTATGTTGTAGCTCTCACAATCTAATCATTTCACCTCTGAATAATACTACATTGTCTATCATGGGAATTTATTGGGGGACACCTTATATCCCAGCTGTAACATTTTGCCCCTGACTTCATAGAGCTCATGTCCATCTCATAATACAAATTCATTTAATTCATTGCCATCAGTCTCCATAGTCTTAACAGTTCTAGCATTGCCCAAAAGTCCAAGTCCAAACTTTTCTGAGATTCAAGGCAAACTCTTGGCTGTGAGCACCTGTGAAGATTAAAAGCAAGTTTTATATTTCCAGTATACAATGTCACAGACTGTTTCCAATGGGAGAAATAGGCATGTAGAAAGAAGAGATGTATCCCAAACAAGATCAAAACCCAACTTGGCAAACCTCAGAACTTTTAGCTCCATGGCTGGCACTGGGGACACATAGCAGCAAGATGATGTGATCTCCAAATGGCTTGGGTAGCCACTCACACCTTGTCAGGTGTGGCCCACATGACCTCTCTCTTAGGCTAGCTCTATCCACAGCCAGCAAATTTCCTCAGCATACATTCCATGACATTATTGGCATCTCTTAATCCTGGCAGCAGTGGTAGGGGGTTTCCACTGCAGCTTCAGATTTCTTCTCACAGCTTTGTGAATCACCCTTTCAGGGACTGCCCATAGGAATTTTGACTCTGCTACACTCTTCCTGGACTCCCAGCCATCATTCGAA
Organism: Marmota flaviventris; assembly: GCF_047511675.1. Lineage (NCBI taxonomy): Eukaryota > Metazoa > Chordata > Mammalia > Rodentia > Sciuridae > Marmota > Marmota flaviventris. The sequence goes on from NC_092510.1 coordinate 85,681,169, forward strand.
ATCTCAATGGAAACATCCATGACTACCTAACTCGAGCATCCTGCATTCCTGCAAACCAGCACTACATTAACAATACCAAGGTCTACCACCAGCTTGAGCAGTAGCTGGGCCCCTTGGAACACATGTGCCAGTAGTCTCTGAATTCCTGGGTGACTGAGCATTGTGAAATAAATTTTGGGGTAAAAGTTTTCTAGACACTTCTGTGAAAGCAGGGTGCCCCCCATGTCTCCTAAATGAGTTTTCACTTCTATAACCTTGAGCCTTTAATTGGTGTGCTCTTCCTGATTCCTGGGATGACCTGAGGCATACTTCCTATAGTCTCTGTGCAAAGCACTTAGCTTCTTTTTAGTGGTAGTAATACCTTCACCAACCACACTTTCCTTGGTCCCAATTTTACAGGCATGTTTCTGGCCAAACTGCATATTTTCAAAATTCTTCTGCTCTGCTACTGCCCTGATTCTTTCAATAAACCTTGGATAAAAGCTGCCAGCAATGTTCTGTGCCCTGGCCTACATTCTGTATTGCCTTGAACTTTCCTCCAGATTAAATCTGTCCATCACTTTTAAATTTGGCCTCACAGAAAGTCTCAGGACATTAGCCAAAGAACAAAAAGTTCTTTGCAAGAATGTAAAATGAATGGCCTCTAGTCCAATTCCAAAAGAGTCCTTCTTCCCTTCTGAAACCTCGTTAGCACAGTCTTCATTGTCCACATTCCTCTCTGTACTCTGGTCTTCTGAACTCCCACCAGAATTATTCAGTAAGCGCTGCTTACAACACTCAAGGGTTTCTCCAGTCTGCATTTTCAAACTTCTCCAAACTTGTCCCAAAAACCACCTGCAAAGGCTTCAAAACCATATGGTCAGGTTAGTCACAGCAATGGCCCAGTTCCTGATACCAATTTCTGTGGTAGTCATATTTTTGCTGCTGTGACCAAACTATCTGACATGAACAAATTAGAGAGGAAGAGGTTCAGTCCATGATCAGCTGACTCCATCTCTCTAGGCTGGAGATGAAACATCATGGCACAAGTGCATGATGGAGAGAAACTTCTCAGCTTGTAGCAGGCAGGAAGGAGAGAGCAAGGGTGAGAGAAGAAGAAGAAAGAAGACACAAGCAAAAGAACAAAAAGTTCTTTGCCATAATGTAAAATGAATGGCTTCTAGTCCAATGGCCTCTACTCCAAAAAGAGGAGGAGAAGGAGGAGGAGGAGAGGGAGGAAGAGAAGGGTTGAGTTGAGTTGGGGGGGGCAATATATAATCCAAACCACAACACAGCTCTTATGCAACATGTGGTATGTTTAATAGAGGAAAGTAAAACAGATGACTCAGTTATTTGATTTGTCTGATACTGATTGTGAAATAATTGTGATTAATATTTTTAAGGAAATAAATTGTTAAATGAGGATTCTCACATGAGAATTAGAATGTACATAAAATAATGAAATAGAAATTTTAGAACTAAAATATGCAACAGAAAATTGGACATAGGAGAAGAGAGAATTATTGAACTGGATGAAAGCTTAGCAGAAAATACCAAGACTAAAATACGGAGGGCAAAAATAATGGAAAACACTAAAAGGAGCAAATGAGATATATAAATATGGTGAGAAGTTCTGATACATGTATTATTGGAGTCTCCAAAGGGGAAATGAGAATAGGTCAGAAACAATATTTAATAAGGTAATAACTGAGCATTTTCCCAAATTGATGAAAGAAATTGATTCATAGATTCAAGAAGTGCTTTGATCTCCAGCAAAATAAATATAACAAAAGCCATGCCATGACATATCACCTAAAACTTGCTTAAAGTAAAAGTTAAAAAAAAAAAGAAAAAAACAACCTTGAAGCTTTTAGGAAAAAAAATTTTTTGTATGTATCTTATTACAAATAATTATTTTTTTATAGTAGAGAGAACTGGGACCAAACACAGAGCAGGCCCAGCAGCCTGCTGAGGGGCAGAGCCGCCCCCCACCCCCCTCGCCTGCCAGGTAGGGGAAGGGTGACCACCAACAGAAAAGGCCCAGTGGCCCAGGTCGGGACAGAGCTTCCAATCACTCCTGCAAGGTAGGCGGGCCTGCGACCCACTGGCAGAAGAGGAGCAGCCGCCTGCTGAGAGGCTGAGCCGCCCCCGCCCCCTGCGCCAGCATAGTAGAGGGAACTGGGACCAAAGACAGAGCAGGCCCAGCGGCCTGCTGAGGGGCAGAGCCGCCCCCCACCCCCCTCGCCTGCCAGGTAGGGGAAGGGTGACCACCGACAGAAAAGGCCCAGTGGCCCAGGGCGGGACAGAGCTTCCAATCACTCCTGCAAGGTAGGCGGGCCTGCGACCCACCGGCAGAAGAGGAGCAGTCGCCTGCTGAGAGGCTGAGCCGCCCCCTCCCCCTGCGCCGGCATAGTAGAGGGAACTGGGACCAAACACAGAGCGGGCCCAGCGGCCTGCTGAGGGGCAGAGCCGCCCCCCACCCCCCTCGCCTGCCAGGTAGGGGAAGGGTGACCACCGACAGAAAAGGCCCAGTGGCCCGCGGCGGGACAGAGCTTCCAATCACTCCTGCAAGGTAGGCGGGCCTGCGACCCACCGGCAGAAGAGGAGCAGCGGCCTGCTGAGAGGCAGAGCCGCCCCCTCCCCCCCGCGCCTGCAAGGTAATCGGAACTGAGACCACCATCAGAACAGGTCAGACCTGCAACCGAGAGACAGAACAGGCCCAGTGGCCTGAGGAAGGGTAGAGCCGCCCCCCCCCCCACGCCTGCAAAGTAGGCGGACCTGCGACCCACTGGCAGTACAGCCCCAGAGGCCTGCAGAGGGGCAATGCCGCTGCCTGCGCCTGCAAAGTAGGCAGAACGGCGACCACCGACAGAACAAGCCTAGCGGCCCACAGAGGGACAGAGCCGCCGCCCGCGCCTGCAAGGACTGCGGACCTGCTACCGACTGGCAGAGCAGGCCCAGCGGCCTGCCGGCGTGGTAGGCACATTGCCCCAATTGGCGGAGGGGCAGAGCCGCCGCCCGTGCCTGCGAGGGAGACTTTGCAACTATACAAGACCAGTATAAAGATATAGGGGGAAAATTCAATAGCACAACAGTTTCACCAAGAAGAAAGGAACGCGAACAGTATGAAGAGACAAGGAAAGAAAGGACCACAAGCATTGCAGGTCAACTCAACTTTAGAAGAGGTAATAGCTGCAGCTGATGGAATGTCAGATAAAGAATTCAGGATATACATGCTTCAGATGATCTGGAGTCTCAAGGAAGACATCAGACAGCAAAATCAGAAAATGAAAGATCACTTCAACAATGAATTACATAAACAAATCCAAGAAGCAAAAGATCAACTATACAGGGAAATAGAGGTTATAAAAAACAAACAAACAGAAATCCTAGAAATGCAGGAAGCAATAAGCCAACTTAAAAACTCAATTGAGAATACTACCAGCAGAGTAGAACACTTAGAAGACAGAACATCAGACAATGAAGATAAAGTATTTCAACTTGAAAAGAACATAGACAGCTCAGCAAGACTGTTAAGAAACCATGAGCAGAACATCCAAGAAATATGGGATAACATCAAGAGACCAAATTTAAGAGTCATTGGGATACAGGAAGGAACAGAGTTTCAAACCAAAGGAATGAGCAATCTATTCAATGAAATAATTCGAGAAAACTTCCCAGACTTGAAGAATGAGACAGAACCCCAAATCCTAGAAGCCTACAGGATGCCGAATGTGCAAAATCATAAGAGACCCACACCTAGACACATTATAATGAAGATGCCCAACATACAGAACAAGGAGAGAATTTTAAAAGCTACAAGAGAAAGGAAGCAGATCACATTTAGGGGTAAGCCAATCAGGATAACAGCTGATCTTTCAACACAGACTCTGAAAGCTAGAAGATCCTGGAATAACATATTTCAAACACTGAAAGAAAATGGGTTCCAACCAAGAATTGTGTTTCCAGCGAAATTAAGCTTCAGGATGGAAGATGAAATTAAAACCTTCCACGATAAACAAAAGTTAAAAGAATTTGCAGCTAGAAAACCATCTCTTCAAAACATCCTTGGCAAAACATTACAGGAAGAGGAAATGGAAAATAACAATGAAAACCAACAGTGGGAGGTAGGACACTAAAGGGGGGAAAATAATCAAAGTGGAAAACTAACCATGTTTAGTAACATAAATAAACAAATATGGCTGGAAGAACAACCCATATCTCAATAATAACCCTAAATGTTAATAGCTTAAACTCACCAATCAAGAGACACAGGCTAGTAGAATGGATCACAAAACAAGACCCAACAATATGCTGCCTACAGGAGACGCATTTGATAGGAAAAGACATACATAGGCTGAAGGTGAAAGGTTGGGAAAAATCATATCACTCATATGGACTTCGGAAACAAGCAGGAGTATCCATACTCATATCAAATAAAATAGATTTTAAGCCAAAGTTAATCAAAAGGGATAAAGAGGGACACTACATACTGCTCAAGGGAACCATACACCAACAAGACATAACAATCATAAATATATATGCCCCAAACAATGGTGCAGCTATGTTCATCAAACAAACTCTTCTCAAGTTCAAGAGTCTAATAGACCACCATACAATAATCATGGGAGACTTCAACACACCTCTCTCACCACTGGACAGATCTTCCAAACAAAAGTTGAATAAGGAAACTATAGAACTCAATAACACAATTAATAACCTAGACTTAATTGACATATATAGAATATACCACCCAACATCAAACAGTTACACTTTTTTCTCAGCAGCACATGGATCCTTCTCAAAAATAGATCATATATTATGTCACAGGGAAACTCTTAGACAATACAAAGGAGTAGAGATAATACCATGCATCCTATCTGATCATAATGGAATGGAACTGAAAATCAACGATAAAAGAAGGAAGGAAAAAGAATATATCACTTGGAGAATGAACAATAGGTTACTGAATGATCAATGGGTTATAGAAGACATCAAGGAGGAAATTAAAAAATTCTTAGAGATTAATGAAAACACAGACACAACATATCGGAATCTATGGGACACATTGAAAGCAGTTCTAAGAGGAAAATTCATTGCTTGGAGTTCATTCCTTAAAAAAAGAAAAAACCAACAAATAAATGATCTCATACTTCATCTCAAAATCCTAGAAAAAGAAGAGCAAAACAACAGCAAAAGAAGTAGAAGGCAAGAAATAATTAAAATCAGAGCTGAAATCAATGAAATCGAAACAAAAGAAACAATTGAAAAAATTGACAAAACTAAAAGTTGGTTCTTTGAAAAAATAAACAAAATCGACAGACCCTTAGCCATGCTAGCGAAGAGAAGAAGAGAGAGAACTCAAATCACTAACATACGGGATGAAAGAGGCAATATCACAACAGACACTTCAGAAATACAGAAGATAATCAAAAATTATTTTGAATCCTTATACTCCAATAAATTAGAAGATAGTGAAGGCATAGATAAATTTCTTAAGTCATATGATCTGCCCAGATTGAGTCAGGAGGATATAGACAACCTAAACAGACCAATATCAATTGAGGAAATAGAAGAAACCATCAAAAGACTACCAACTAAGAAAAGCCCAGGACCGGATGGGTATACAGCAGAGTTTTACAAAACCTTTAAAGAGGAACTAATACCAATACTTTTCAAGCTACTTCGGGAAATAGAAAAAGAGGGAGAAATTCCAAATTCATTCTACGAGGCCAACATCACCCTGATACCTAAACCAGACAAAGACACTTCAAAGAAAGAAAACTACAGACCAATATCTCTAATGAACCTAGATGCAAAAATCCTCAATAAAATTCTGGCCACTCGGATACAAAGGCACATCAAAAAAATTGTGCACCATGATCAAGTAGGATTCATCCCTGGGATGCAAGGCTGGTTCAATATAAGGAAATCAATAAATGTTATTCACCACATCAATAGACTTAAAAATAAGAACCATATGATCATCTCGATAGATGCGGAAAAAGCATTCGACAAAGTACAGCATCCCTTTATGTTCAAAACTCTAGAAAAACTAGGGATAACAGGAACATACCTCAATATTGTAAAAGCAATCTATGCTAAGCCTCAGGCTAGCATCATTCTGAATGGAGAAAAATTGAAGGCATTCCCTCTAAAATCTGGAACAAGACAGGGATGCCCTCTCTCACCACTTCTGTTCAACATAGTTCTCGAAACACTGGCCAGAGCAATTAGACAGACGAAAGAAATTAAAGGCATCAAAATAGGAAAAGAAGAACTTAAATTATCACTATTTGCAGATGACATGATTCTATACCTAGCAGACCCAAAAGGGTCTACAAAGAAACTATTAGAGCTAATAAATGAATTCAGCAAAGTGGCAGGATATAAAATCAACACGCATAAATCAAAGGCATTCCTGTATATCAGCGACAAATCCTCTGAAATGGAAATGAGGACAACCACTCCATTCACAATATCTTCAAAAAAAATAAAATACTTAGGAATCAACCTAACAAAAGAGGTGAAAGACTTATACAATGAAAACTACAGAACCCTAAAGAGAGAAATAGAAGAAGATCTTAGAAGATGGAAAAATATACCCTGTTCATGGATAGGCAGAACTAACATCATCAAAATGGCGATATTACCAAAAGTTCTCTATAGGTTTAATGCAATGCCAATCAAAATCCCAACGGCATTTCTTGTAGAAATAGAGAAAGCAATCATGAAATTCATATGGAAAAATAAAAGACCCAGAATAGCAAAAACAATGCTAAGCAGGAAGTGTGAATCAGGCGGTATAGCGATACCAGACTTCAAACTATATTACAGAGCAATAGTAACAAAAACAGCATGGTACTGGTACCAAAACAGGCGGGTGGACCAATGGTACAGAATAGAGGACACAGAAACCAATCCACAAAACTACAACTATCTTATATTTGATAAAGGGGCTAAAAGCATGCAATGGAGGAAGGATAGCATCTTCAACAAATGGTGTTGGGAAAACTGGAAATCCATATGCAACAAAATGAAACTGAATCCCTTTCTCTCGCCATGCACAAAAGTTAATTCAAAATGGATCAAGGAGCTTGATATCAAATCAGAGACGCGCCGTCTGATAGAAGAAAAAGTTGGCTACGATCTACAGTCGGTGGGGTCGGGCTCCAAATTCCTCAATAGGACACCCATAGCACAAAAGTTAATAACTAGAATCAACAAATGGGACTTACTCAAACTAAAAAGTTTTTTCTCAGCAAAAGATACAATAAGAGAGGTAAATAGAGAGCCTACAACCTGGGAACAAATCTTTACTCCTCACACTTCAGATAGAGCCCTAATATCCAGAGTATACAAAGAGCTCAAAAAATTAGACAATAAGAGAACAAACAACCCAATCAACAAATAGGCCAAGGACCTGAACAGACACTTCTCAGAGGAGGACATACAGTCAATCAACAAGTACATGAAAAAATGCTCACCATCTCTAGCAGTCAGAGAAATGCAAATCAAAACCACCCTAAGATACCATCTCACTCCAGTTAGATTGGCAGCCATTATGAAGTCAAACAACAACAAGTGCTGGCGAGGATGTGGGGAAAAGGGTACACTTGTACATTGCTGGTGGGACTGCAAATTGGTGCAGCCAATTTGGAAAGCAGTATGGAGATTTCTTGGAAAGCTGGGAATGGAGCCCCCATTTGACCCAGCTATTCCCCTTCTCGGTCTATTCCCTAAAGACCTAAAAAGAGCATGCTACAGGGACACTGCTACATCGATGTTCATAGCAGCACAATTCACAATAGCTAGACTGTGGAACCAACCTAGATGCCCTTCAATGGATGAATGGATAAAAAAAATGTGGCATTTATACACAATGGAGTATTACTCTGCATTAAAAAATGACAAAATCATAGAATTTACAGGGAAATGGATGGCATTAGAGCAGATTATGCTAAGTGAAGCTAGCCAATCCCTAAAAAACAAATGTCAAATGTCTTCTTTGATATAAGGAGAGTAGCTAAGAACAGAGTAGGGTCGAAGAGCATGAGAAGAAGATTAACATTAAACAGGGATGAGAGGTGGGAGGGAAAGGGAGAGAGAAGGGAAAATGCATGGAAATGGAAGGAGACCCTCAGAGGTATACAAAAGTACATACAAGAGGAAGTGAGGGGAAGGGGAAAAATAATACAAGGGGGACAAACGAATGTCAGTAAAGGGGGCAGAGAGAGAAGAGGGGATGGGAGGGGAGGGGAGGGGAGGGGAGGGGGGATAGTAGAGGATAGGAAAGACAGCAGAATACAACAGACACTAGTATGGCAATTTGTAAATCAATGGATGTGTAACTGATGTGATTCTGCAATCTGTATATGGGGTAAAAATGGGAGCTCATAACCCACTTGAATCAAATTGTGAAATATGATATATCAAGAACTATGTAATGTTTTGAACAGCCAACAATAAAAAAAAAAACAAAAAAAAAAAACAAATAATTATTTTACATGAGATACTTTCATTAGAAATATTATAAGGAAAAAAAAATAAACTTTGGCTTAGGTTCCTTGCTGAAGATTGAAGAAGTCTTATTACAAATGATATTCTTGACAGTTTCAATTTTTTTGCTGACTTCATTTCCAGTTTCACCAGATCCTTTTTTTTTTAATCTCATAATGTGGCTATCAAAAAAAAAAAACTGGCACTTAGAATAGGAAGAATGCCAATTGTGACAGTGACCTGATATTAACTGAATTTAAAGTACTGGTAAAACTTCAATCCACTGTTTCGCGCAGGAATAATTTTAAGCTACTTGTCTACTTTGTGAGGGTTGGTGTGATTAAAATGAGATATTAACTTCTATAAATCACCTCAATTTTACATCATAAATGGATACATGTTCTAGTGCATGGAAAGCGAATGAATCCCTGATGGTCTTGTTGTACCTTTCAGCTCCATGGAGTTCCCACCTCCTTCTAGACACCTCACATTTTCTAAAAGTTTATGATAAGTGCTATATATTTTATGAATATATACAAGAAAGGAGCTCAGAGGCTTCAAAGACAGGGTAATGATAAGAAGATAAAAATGTTAGTCAGTACATATTGTATACATGTATTAAAATAAAACACTGTGCCCTATAATATGTACAATTATCATATGTTAATTGATTCTAAAAATGTTTAAAGAGATACAAATGCAAACACTCTGATTCATTTGTTATACTTTATATATATGTATCAAATGATCATACCCTGTAAACATGTACAATTAAAATAATGATTAATAAAACATAAAAACACACAGTTCCCTTGAAAAGAGGAAATGATCAAATTATATTGTGTGCAAGAATGAATATATAACAAAAAAACCACACTGTTCTGTATAATGGTGACGCACTAACAAAAACTTTTTTTTAAAAGAGAGAGAGAGAGAGAGAGACAATTTTTAATATTTATTTTTCAGTTTTCGGCAGACACAACATCTTTGTTTGTATGTGGTGGCGAGGATCGAACCCGGGCTGCACGCATGCCAGGCGAGCGCGCTACGGCTTGAGCCACATCCCCAGCCCAACAAAAAACTTTTAACAAAAAAAAAAAAAAAAAAATGGGACAGGATCATCAGGAGCTGTGGCATTTTCTGGAACATTGTTAAAATGTAATATCTGAAGCCCTTTTCCAATACTGCTGAATGATAATATTCATTTAGACAAGAATTCCAGGTGATTTATATGTCCATTCAAGTTTAAGATTCATTGATAACACAAGACCAGCTGGCATCAGAATCCAGTGAGGTGCCAAGACATCAAATGCTTGCAGAACTTACTTTCATATGCTATTAGACAAAAGTAAATGCAGTGTGTCAGTCATTACTTTTCATTACTTTGAAGAAATGCCTGACATCATCAAAAGAGGGAAAGATGTACTTTGGCTCACGGTTTCAGAGGTTTCACTCCAAGGTCCCTTGGCCCTGTTGCTTTGGGCTTGTGGTGGGGCAGAGCATCATGGCAGGAACACATGGCAGCTTGGGAGGCCTGTTCACTTCGATATGGCCAGGAAGCAGAGAGAGAGAGAGAGAGAGAGAGAGAGAGAGAGAGAGAGAGGAAGGTCTGGGGTCCAGAATCTGTTTCAAGGGATTGTCCCCGGTGACCTAGCTTCCTGTCACTAGGTCCCACCTCCCAGAAATTCCACCACTTTTCAGTAGAGCCACAGGCAGGTGACCAAGCCTTCAGTACATGGGCCTTTGGGAGACATTTTGTGCAGTTCTGAAGCAGTTAATGCTTCTATTGTCTTAGCATGCCTTGGAATTGTTTATAAGACTAGAACCTTCCCACATGTGTGACACTCCACCCAAACAGCCACAATTCCTTCTCTGAATTCTCACTTAAATTTCTGAGCAGATGCATTTTTTGTGGCTCGAGGGCTCTCCCTGTGGTTTTTGTCTAGTGCTTCAGTGGATATAACTCATTGTGGAGAAGAGGCTGAAAAAAGAGCACATGAACAGTATTTTCTTATTTTATTTTTTGGCTTAAGAGTTTCAATTTAAAAATGATTGGTCTTTTTCTTTTTTGAGAAGTTTGAAATTATCTCTCAGCCAGTAAATCCAGAATCGTATGGCCCCGGGTGTGTGTGTGAGACTCAAACCATTTCACATCATTAAATGCCTCTTTGGGAAAGTGGAGCTTTTTATCATCCCTCTGGTGGAAAGTGGAGAAATGGCAAGATGGTTTGCAAGGAAATTTCAGGGAAGGCCTATTTTTCTAAGTCCTCACTTGTCCCTGGGAGGCCCTGGGTGGGAAGAGGTTCATTTCTGGGTTAAGTCACATCAATCAGAGTCAATTTCTTTGCCTGTAATGTGGGCTACTCACTGATCTTCCCAGTGACTTAGAGGAGTTGAGTGAATTGTCACAGGTCACCAGATCTTATCTGATGGAGACATATCTTGAACTCAAGAGGAAGAGATGACTGGAGGTAGACAAGGTCCCTGTTTTCAGGTGTTTGAAGGCTTTCGTGGAGAAGAGGGGATGCAGTTGTATGATAATTTAACCCAATGTCCATTGTGCACTCCATCCTAGGCCTTGTGCTACTAGCTGGGGACATTCATGGTGCAGTTTCTCCTCCACAGTAGCAGACAGAAGGCTCAGCAAAGCATCCAGTGTAATCTACTGTGTGCTACCATAAAGGTAGGCAGAAGGCGCTCCGGGAAAACAGAGGGGTGAATGCACTGCTCTGCCTGGAGAAAGTATGGTGGATTTTAAGGTTTCCCAGGCCTTTCCTAGGTTTAGAAAGGGGACGAAGGTCTTCCAGCAGAAGTCAGAAAGGAGGGGGAGGAAGTTAGAGGGAGAGAAGGCTGGGCATGCAGGGACTTCCAGAGTGTGAAGTCTGAATTCTACGCTAAAACATTAGGATCTTTGCCAAGGAAGCCAGAGGGCATCAGCCCTTCCCCCATATGGTGATGGAACCTGATCCAATGGTAGCAGGTCCAGTGGGTCAGAACTCCCTTGGACCAGAGTGGCTCTCCTTCATGCAGAGGCTGGCCAGCCCCTTGTTGAGGTTAGATCCAAGAGAGACAGCTACCCGACAGGGAGTTTGTCAGGATTTTGTCATCTCTCCATTGCTCAGGACGTGGCCTCAGCCTAGCTTTTCAGGGCGGTATGTTTGGGTATGTGTAGGGAAGTATTTATCCCTGTGACAGACATAGCCTGAAGGTGCCATAGATTTTTGCTTTCTAATCTTTAAAATATCTTAACAGCTTGCACCAGAATTCATCTATGACGTGTCTAGGTCCATCTGGGCTACTGTCACAAAATATCAGACTGGGTGTCTGGTAAACAGCCGACACTGATTGCTCACAAGTCTAGAGGCTGGGAAGCCCAAGACAATGCACCCCGATATTTGGTGTCTGGTGAAGGCTACTTCTGGTTTCATAGACTGCTGCCTGGCCATGTCTTCACATGACAGAATGGGCTTTCTATAATCTCATTAATGGGGACCCTGTTCTCATGACCTAATCACACCCCCCCCCCCCCAAGCACCACCCCATACCATTACACTGGAGATTTGCTTTCAACTTACAAATCCGTGCTGGAGAGAAAAACGAACATTTAGCCTACATCAGAAAGGATCCTTGTTATTTAGGAAGATCATTCATCTAGCCACTGTGTGCAGCAGTCAGACCCCCAGGGGCTGTTCCAGGAGCACAAGCAAAAACAAAACAAAACCATACCTGAGCTGCTCAGCCTGGAATACAAGGGAGGTTTGGAGATAGGTACATCTTCATATCAACCAGGAACAGGGGAGATCCGGAGCATATAAAGGGGTGAGGGGAGGGAGGACTAGAGAGGTGCTCTGGCTGAGGGCTCTACAGGGTGAAGCTGGAGCCCCCACATGCATGGCTGTGACTTTGCTCAAACAGGCTGAATGACAGCGCTATTTCAAGGTGCAAGGAAACTAGTGTTCTGCTCCCCAACTCATTCTGAGTCTGCCATTACCGGGAGAGAGCGTCTCTGTGGCCTTGTAGTGACTCATCCTTTAGGATAGGGTGGCTGTTATCCATTAAATATTGGTGTCCTCCTCCCCCTAACTTATAGTTGAATACCAATCCCCAGAGTGATGGTATTTAATTAAGGAAATAATTAAGGGAAATAATTAAGGTGGAATGAATTCATGAGGGCGGGGCCCTTGTGATGGGATTAGTGCCCTTATAGAAAAAGGAGAAAACATAAATCTTTTTAGATTTCAGAAAATGAATTTTTGCTGTTTAAGACACCAGTCTATGGCAATTTGTTATAGCAGCCTAAACTGACAAGACAGTGGCCCAAGAAATGTTTTCACACTTAGATACCTAATGTTCCATTTGAAATTGTGATATAATAATCTCTACCCTGTGTCCTACAGATATCTTCTAGTGAGCAGCTTAGCTGTTTGGGTGAGTGGAAGGGCTGGATTTCCTATCTGGGTTGTAGCAGTGTGCAGTAAACAGCTTTTATAGAGACAGCAGGCTTTGGTCCTGGTTTTTACAGGCTTTGGTTTTCCCTGGAGCATGGAGTTATGGTTTGACCAAACTTTATCTGCATTTGAAAGGACAGGGAGGAAGCAAGTAACATCAGGTCATATTTCATTATTTTGATGCCTCTAAAATGATGTCACTGAAGTTTATTTTATGACTGTTTGTCTCTTGCTTAAAGAAACTACTTTGGGCTGGGCTGGTTTCCACAAATTATTGTTTTAAGAACAGTTTAACTCACCAATTACCGGAGCAAAGTGAGATTCTTATCTCTGGGATCCAAAGAGGTGTAGTTTATTTATACACCGTATCTTCTGGAATGTATTTTTATAGATTGCACAAGTTGGATAAAGTAACGGAGTGCAATGCATGGTATGCAAGGGTAAACAGAAGCCCTGGGGTGAAGACATAGCTACCTGGCTGAGCTGCTTTCTGAATGTGGGTACTTTCTAGCCCTGTCTGATAATAATTGTCCTGCCATGTAACCGTGCTAAACAGAATCTGAGGATTTAGCTCAGTGGTTTCATACATGTCCAACACGCACGAGGCTCTGAGTTGGATCCCCCAGCACCAAAAAAAAAAAAAAAAAAAGAAAGTTAAAAAATGACCTCCAGAATCTGTATCAGTGACTAAATCAGTTGTATAAAACAGTGACTCCACTAGAAGTGTCCTTCTGCCTCACATAGGAACCTTAAGATAGGTTACTGGAGTATCGACTCTTAAAAAAAAAAAAAAAATTCCTCAAGAGCCCGGGATTCTTTTTTGTTTTCCCAGAATGTAGGAAAGCACTAAAAGTCAAGAATGACATCCCATCTCTCGTGGATAAAGTTGCACAAAGCACTTCATTCACATTCAACCTGCCAGAACTGGGTCACCTGGCTTCACCTAAACTGCCAGGTAGCCTGGGAAATGGAGTAGCATAGTATTTATTCTTAGCTGCTAGGTTGCCAGGCAAAAATTGGAGTTCCATCCCTATGAAAGAAGAGGGGAATTGGAATTTGAGAACAATGAGAAGCCTCTGCTTGTTCCCTCCAGTTCTAACAAGTCTGGGATTTAAGGTGTTGTCAATAGTTGGGATGAACGGCTATCAAATCATTCTCCACCTATAGGGCCCTGTTCATTGAATGACGCCCAAGGTACCCCCCACTCGCAGAATTAGTAAGTCCTTTGGATCAACACTGTCCAGCAGAAACATAATGTGGAGCCACAGGGAAATTGTAAAACTTCTTGTGGCTGTGGTAAAGAAACAAAACAAAACAAAACAAAACAAAACACATAAAAATGTTTTAATAGTTTCTTCAACTTATTCGTGGAAAGAGTATAAACAAATGATTAATGAACTATTTCACATTCCTTTCTTCAAACCAAATCCTTGAAATTTTTTTTTGCCTGTAGTTTATACCTCCAATATATCTCAATCTGAAGTACCCATATTTCCAGTCCTCAGTAACCACATGTGGCTTGTGACTACGCTGTTGGACAGGGCAGTTAAAAAATGTGTCCTCTAGAACAATAGCACATTGTATGTGGCATAAATTATTTTGTTATGAAAAGACTCTACTAATTAACTGATTCAGATTTAACTCAGCATTGTAATCTACATTAATATGAAAAGGAATGTCATTTTCCCCTTGAGGCTTAATAGGAGACCATAGACTATTCATTTTCTGTCTCATCAGAGATCTGACAAATGCCTTTTCCAACTAGCCAAGTGAGATAGAGCTGGTTGGAATCCAGTTCTTCCTACTTAACAAGCTATGTCATCACAAATAAACTGCTTAACTCTTCTGAGCCCAGTCTCTTTAGCTGTAAAAATGTCACATATTCAGAATTTTAAAAAATATTTATGATTTTTTTGGGCGAGGGGAGCTAGAATAAGCTGAAATAGCACAGAATGAAGAATAAAGAATTTGAATCCTGGCCTCAACTTCCCCCTGAATCTTTAAAACTAACTCTCTCAATGTCTCTAGGATGTTCTCATTTCCACCAGTAGAGGCAGTATAGTACCCTGCTGGAAATTTCTCTTTTTAAATGGAATCCCTTGCCAATAAAGTACAATGGACTATACCCAAAAGACTCAAAACCAGCATACTACAGGGACACAGCCACATCAATGTTTATAGCAGCAAAATTCACAATAGCTAAACTGTGGAGCCAAGCTAGATGCCCTTCAGTGGATTAATGGATTAAAAAAAAGTGTGGCATATATACACAATGGAATTTTACTCGGCATTAAAAGAGAATAAAATCATGGCATTTGCAGGCAAATGGATGGCATTGGAGAAGATAATGCTAAGTGAAGTTAGCCAATCCCAAAAAAAACAAGTGCCGAACGTTTTCTCTGATATAAGGAGGCTGACTCATAGTGGGGTAGGGAGGGGGACCATGGGAGGAATAGATGAATTCTAGATAGGGAAGAGGGGTCGGAGGGAAAGGGAGGGGGCAGGGGATTAGCAAGGATGGTGGAATGTGATGGATAATGTCATTATCCAAAGTACATGTATGAAGACATGAACTGGGTGTCAACATACTGTATATACAGAGATATGAAAAATTGTGGTATATATGTGTAATGCAAAAAAAACTACATGTATAAAGGCATGAATTGACATGAACATACTCTATATACAAAGATATGAAAAACTGTGCTCTATATGTGGAATAAGAATCGTAATGCATTCCGCTGTCATGTATTTAAAAAATAAAATCAATAAAAAAAGAGAAAAAGAAAACATTCATATTTCTAGGATAACATTAGGGACAGGACTGCCTTCTGGAAGGTCTGCATCCATAGCAGCACAGTGTTCCTAAGAAAATGCCATTTTTGGAAGAAGGGGTGGAAATGATTAAATAGAAAAATCTCTTAGGTTAGTGACTGAACCTTTGGCATAAAATTTGAAGAGACAACAATGAAAATCAAATCCACGAGCTCTCTATCACTACTTGTGGAAGTGTGTTTTGAGGGATCTTTCTGGAAGTCAATTTGCAACATGATTCAAAAGACAAAATGTGTACATCCTGTCATGAAATATTTTTATGTCTAAGAAATTTTAAGAAAACCATCCGGCATCCCCAAATTTCTACTCATACAAGTGTCTGTGGCTCTTCTGCCAGCACCACCAGAAAATTAGAAATACTCTGATTATCAAAGAAGAAAGAATTAGCAAAAAACAGTCGTAGTATAGGCATGTAAGAGGATATTATGAAACAATTAAAAGCCATAATTTCAAAGAACATTTAATGATGTGAGAAAACGCTTTGTTACATTGTTGAACCTTAAAAGATCATGAGTAACATGCATGATGGGATTGGTGCCAGCCCCCTTTTCAGGTTGGTCCCTTTCCAGAGGACTTCCTTGGAGTTCTGACTTGGTCTTTGTCCTCTTGTTCACTCTCCTCAGAGTGAACCTTCATTTTCTCATATGTCAGCATTCCTGAACTTGGTACTCTGCATAATCCTTTGTTGTCCTGAGCTTTCTGAGACATTGAGCAGTGTCCTCAGCCTGTACCCACTAAGTGCCTTTAACACCATCTCCCAGTTGGGACAACCATGAGTGTCTCTAGACACCACACATCCCCTGGGGGGCTAAATCATGCTCCCCCAGAACGGTTGTTATTTGTGCCACTGAGATGTGGAAAATGAAAATTCTTGTGGTCTCTCTCTCTCCCTCCCTCTCTCTATGTTTCCCCCCACACACTTAATACACACACACACACACACACACACACACACACACTTTCACTGTCATATTAGCACAAATGTTTAGCATTGATTCTCTATGATAGCTCAGTACATATTCACAGTGAGCACTTCTCTCTGCACAGACCTCTGTCCACCACGGGAACAAGGCTCTTTGGTATACGGAGCAGTCATTCTTCTGCTGGCTCAGGCTTGGGTTCCAGTATGAATGAATGACAGCTTTCCTCGTGTTCAGTGATCCGAACCAGGAACGGAGGACCAACCTGATTTTACCACTTGTTTCAGGAAATTCTTGCCCAGGAAGACAAAGCCGTAAAGTAGTAAATAACCTCACTGTTAACCTCAGACACTTCATGAAAACCCATTTATTTTGCTCAGGAAAATTGGATACTCAGCTGGGGGAGTATCATGCTTCTTCAGAAAATGGTTTGTCTGCTTGGTTGAGAAACGTTACTTATCAAACAACTATTTTCTTGTGGAGATTCCCCAAGAATCTACCTTCTCTGCGTCTACTCATCCTAAGCTATTGGATGATGAAGACCTCTATGAGTCAGTGGAATCCACATTCCTGTGCCTTATAAATGAAATTTATAGTCAAATGAACAACCCTGTCTGAAATACATGGAGACTGTCTTAAGAAGGCATTCTTCTTTATTTGTTCAGTAAAAACTGGACTTTCCCTAATAATCAGAATTCTCTCTGGGGTATTGGCAGTTCCCTTGGGACTGGCTACCTTTCAAAACAAGGGGGACACCGTCATAAAGGGACCTGCGCATCAGTGCTCACAAAACACCAAGAGGAATTTTTTTTTAGTTGTAAATGGAGACAATACCTTTGTTTTGTTGGTTTATTTTTATGTGATGCTGAGGATTGAACCCAGTTCCTCACACTTGCGAGGCAAGCGCTCTACCACCGAGCCACAGCCCCAACCCCAGGAGGCATTTTTAAAGCAGCATTTTCTGCATCTCTATCCAGCTAAGATTCATAGGCATGATGTCCCCACTCTACACTCTTCAAGGGGAAAGGAGGCACCAGGACTTAAAGTTCCCCCTAGCCAAGGAGTGTGAGTGTGAACTGGGCCGGGGCCACAGGTGCATGAGCATGGGAAAAGGAAACGCAGAACCCCCCTCCCACTCCCACATACACACACACATATGTATATGCCTGCATGTATAAACATATACCCCAAAGTACAGCAGAAATCATAGGTGATTTCATGTTTATACTTTCCATTTAAAATTTGTTCTTTAATGAAGATATCTTCCTGTTCATCAAAGCCATTACAGTTATAACTTCAGGTGCGATAATATGCTGATATAATTCTATCCTGCACACTTCAGAAGATCCCTGGAAAACCTAGAGTTGGGAGTTCATCATTTGTACCAAGTATTAACTTGAAGTGTGAATGAAAAGGATTACCCTGTTCCATTTTTTAAATTATCATTTTCTTGAATAATCTCATGGTTGCTAGTATATAACTCTGTAGTCAGCTGGGATAGACAGGCCATGGGGTATATGAGGAGAAGCATGTAGTTACTAAAATAATTGTACTGTTGGATACCCAGGGTCATGAATAAATGTCTAAGCTGAGTGTGCCCTGGATCCAACAGATCATGGTGACTAATTCTCTGGGTTTGGCTTTGACTCTGTCATGTTCTAATTTTGTTCTCATTAACAAAATACCTCCCTTCTCAGCTGAAGTTTTTTCACTTGCAAAAGTCAGATGCTTGTACCTACCCAGAGAACTCGGTGAATTTGTTGTAAAGACCTGAAGAGATAATAGATATGAACATAGGAAAGAGCTCAGCTGCATGGTATTATGGGACTGCCTCTCCATTTGTCAAAATGCCTTTCTGATTGATATTAATGTAGATTAAGATAACCACTCCACATCCAATCTCAATGCTGGGGCTGCTTAGATCTTTGAGATTGCTTGAGGTGGAGGTGTAGGCAGCTGGGGATTCAAGTACCCTGGTCTGGTGCAGGGACCTGGCTGGTAGTCCTCACATGCAGCCTGGTTCTCCAGGGCCAGGTGGGCACAGGATATACCCCGAGGAGGGATGCTTAGGGCTGCTTGCCACAGCTGCTTACCATTCCTCGTTAGCATTGATGCCCATCATGTATACCTCAAATTGAATTTTCCAGGGTAGAGTGGGGAAAATAAAAGGAATGACGGGAAACAGACAGATAAGCACATCCCTTGCACGGGTCCACTGTTTACTTACTGTGTGCACCTCATTTCCTAGGAGACATTCTCTCCTGTATTACTCTGAGCAACACTAGTATAAAGTGTATGTGATTGTCTGCATTTACAGGCTCTGCAAGGTTCAGGAATTTGACCCAGAGCACAGAGCTCAAGAGCAGAGTGACACTTCACACTCAGCTGCCAAAATTCCATTGTATTGGACTCTATTTGATATTTTGGGGGATTGGTAGATCAGCCATAGTGGGGCAGCACAACATTGGTACTGGATTTACTGTACTTCATCCTTTGTACCAACTTCAAGTGGCCAGAGGGCAGAAGACCAGGAAGGCTAGATGGAATGGGAACTCGGTTGTGGAGCAGTTTATTTGTTCCCCATCAACAGAGCAAAGTTATGCTTGATTACATAAAATGATTAACCACATGCAGCTACATGTACGTGAATTACATTAATGTGCAGCAGTAAATGCATTCTGTTTGATTTCTCTGCACCTAACTACATTTTGATTTCTCAGAACGTTATGATCTAATATTAACTGGATGGCACACACATGAAATTTTATCCAAATCAGCAGATGTGCCTTGTACCCCATATATAAACAGGCCTTTCTCTGGGTGAGCCAAAGTGTACGCCACTGGTCTCTGGAAGTGAAAGTTCTGAGACTGTGATACAAGATGCCGATTCTGGCTTCCCTTGCCCAACTGTGAGCACCCCCTACGCTTATGTAATTCAAGGAGGCCCTAAAGTATTTTATCCAGGTGACTTCCTTTCTCTACTAATAGCTCTATTTATGCTCAATTAGGGACATCTGAGAGAAAGACAAAATAAGTAGCCAGGACCACATTGCCGATTCCAGCTGCACCTTCCTACCTGCCCATGGAATCCTTCATCCACGTCTTCCAGGGGTCAGTGGAGTTGGGGGGGTGCCTGACCCTCCCACTGGACTGGGACTGCAGGGAAGACAGAGGCCTTGGCTTTTTCTTTCTGTGTTTTGATGGGATGGATGACATCTAAGTGTGCCACCATGTCATGGGCCTGCTTGGCCCTCAGACACGCACTTGATCTCTCCTCCTTCTGGAGGGCCTTGGATTCTAGAAAGCGCTCAGAAAAAATGACTGCATAGATTTGGTAGAAGGAGCACAGAGCAAACCAATGGGAAGCTTAGGTTTTCATATCTGCCCTCTCAACGTGGGGAACCACAGACAAGTCACCTTGGCTCTCTGCGCCTCTGTCTCTGCCTCCCAGATGGGGGCCTACCACTCACAGCTCTGAATGCCTAAGAATCTGTTGCTATTTGTTGTGTATGGTTTTTAATGTCAAACCTCCCCTGTCTCTATGTCTGTCTCCCTCTTCCTCCTGTCCTTCCTCTCAGGTGCATGAGAAACCCGGAGTTTACAGTAAAGGCACAGGAAGAGCTGAATGATGTGTTCTCTTTAGGAAAGTACCTGGTCCCCTCAGGGAGCCAGTGTCTGCCTCAGGAGCCCCTGCCTCCCAGGCTGTGGCTCCTGAGGACTTTCAGTGTAGGCCTGGCAACCCAGCCCAGGCCTTTGATGTGGCTTTGAAACGGCATGAAGCACAAGCAGTCCTAATTCAGATCTGTGAAAAGGCTTGCTGCTTTATGCCAGGGACCCGTGGCTACCCAGTGGTGACAGGGCACAGCCTGAGCATCCATCTGGGAAACGGCACAGGGCACAAACCTCCACCATCACAGTCCCTGTGGTCCCCAGACTTCAGGTGGGACTGGCTTCTTCTTCCACCATAGCTCTTTGTTCCTCTGAAGAGGAAATTAGATGTGCTTTTATAACCTGTATGCACCCTGAGAAGCCACACAATACCCAAAGGACTCTCGGAAGCAATGACACATTGAACATTCAGCTCCTGAATCTCAAAGAGGTACCTATGCTAGAAAGGAGGGAGTCACCATTTGTTTATTCACATCTTGTTTTTCTTGGTAGAAATAAAGATGGTGGATGATCCTAAGGTTTCCATTCATGGTTTTCATTCATTCACTTCATCCATTCATTCCCTAACTTAGCAAAGATTTGGAAGCCTGTGTTACTCATGCCACTGTGCTTAGTCTTCAGTGTACAAAGGCCTTATATAGGTAAGAAGGTAGGTAGATACGGAGATATAATATACATATGGAAGTAGATTGCAATATGGATGTTGTGTAGGTGTGCACAGGTTGAAGGTCTAGGTATAGGAACCTAGACTGGACATTGCAAAGCTTAGGATCTGCTGGTAAATCTTTGGCATTGTATAAATGGTGTCACAAATAATCATGGTAACTGCCCAGAGGTAAGCCACATATAAAATGAAGGAATTCTGATTCATTCTGGGGATTAGACAAAGCTTTCTGCATACACAGACATTTGAGTTGAGTTCCAGTAAGAAGAGATGATCCCAGACCCCGGAACCAACACTCTTCAAACCAACTGCAGTGTGGGTTCTGGAGTCAGACTGCCTGAGACTCCAGGTCTTTTCCAAAGGCAAGTAGTTCTGCAAAGTCATTGAGAACCCAGGCTCCGTCCTTGTACAAAGTCCGGTAGCTCCCAGTCCTAGAATATTGCTTTCAGCTTCACACTATGATGTGGCTGCTGATCCTGCAGGCATCACGATGACTTTCACATTTAGGGAAGGGAAAAGGAGTAGCTGGGGGGGCATTTCCCTTGAAAGAAATTATCCAGGAGCTCCACCCCTTCAATTCCACCTACACCTCCTTGGCCAGAACTGGATCTTCCAATTCTAGTTGTAAAGATGTCAGTGGGGGAAGGAGGGGAGGGGTCTTAAACTGAGCACTCTCCTTGCCTCTTGGGACCAAGCCAGAGGAGATCGGGTGGTAAACTAGCTCTGTCTGCCCAGGCTGTAGTTGGTGTTTCTTTCTTTCTTTGTAACCTACCATTTTTGGCGACACTGTCTGGATTTTCTTTTGGGAAGTGAATCTGTTCTCAGAGGGAAGTGCCTGATGCCTGGCCTTCCTGAAACCAAAGAATGGGCTGTCAGACCTTTGAATCGTCAGTAGAAGACCCCAAAGAGGTAAAACCGTTGGAGATGTTCACTCCAAGGCTCTTCAAATCTATTGATGATTTCCTGCCACCCAGAAGCCTGGAAGGGCCCAGCATCTGTCCTTTCCAGACCTGGTTTTCTATCTTTCTCTGAGATCCATGGAGCCAGAGTCTCTGTTTCCTCCCCGGATGCCTTCAACATAAGTGCCCCCTTCCCTTGAGCACCCAGCTCTTCATGTGGAGCTCCAGGTGGGTTGGCTTTTCACATTTAGGCAGTTGCCTGTAAGTCTGCCCCCTTCCCCACCCCCACCCCCTACCCCTGAGCAGTAAGCTCCCTGAGGGCAGAGGCTGCATCTAGCTCATTTTATGGCCTCTAGCCACAGGCATGGTGACTGGGATTTATGAGTATGTGGTGTTGCTGGTTTTCACGGCAGGAACTAGACAATAGCAGGGGACAGGCAGAAGACAAGAAAGAGTCTTGGCCTTGGAAAGATTCCTGACCATGTTTCCAGAACTTTCCTCCAAATCCTGCTAGCAGGGTGGATGTTGTGACTCATTCTGGAAGTGGTGACTTCTGGAGTTAGCACTCTCTCTCTGTGTGACAGCCACTGCTTCTCCACCTCTTCTTTCTCCTCCACCTTCTCCTCCTCCTTCTCTTCTTCCTCTACCACCTTTCTCCCCCTTTTCTTCTGCCTTTTCTCTCTCTTTGTTGTGGCCATCATCATTCATTGTTGTCACCTCCGTTAACTCACACTGAGCATTTCCCCTGTGCCTGCCTGGCCAGTCTGGGCCTTACCTGGGAGGATCAGCCTCTTGCTCTAGATTGCAGGAAGTTGGTGACAGCGCCGGGACTCAAACTCTTTTTAACCCACGTCCTGTCCTTCCCCCTGCCACCAAGGTGGACAGGGAACTCTGGAGAGGCTGAAGAGCCATGTCCCATCACAGTGGAACTCCTTCCAGGAGCCACAGTGCCCTGGTGGTACAGGACGGTTTCTCGGGTATGTGGCTGGGCTTCCTCTGTCTGTAGGAGGCCTCCTTTCCCACTGGTCTCTCTGTCCCACTCCACGTGCCTGAGGTTCTATCTGGAGTCACCCGGGGGCCACACCAAGCACTCTGTGCCTTGCTGGCTGGATGTCTTTGCTAACACTCTCTCCACAAATGGCACCCTTCACGTGAGGCCTGTGTCAACTGAGGAGGGCCCAGGAAATCCTCCGCAGTGGCTCCTTTTCAGGCCTGAGCTCTGTGTGTTTAAACCCGTGGTTCCTCCTGTTTTCTTCTATGGTTTCAGGAAGCCACACAGAGGAGGGACTCAGTCTTTGGAGATAGACGCTCTTTGCTGAAATGCCTTTTCAGTTCCTTCCTCACTTTGGGAATGTTGGTGAGTTCTTTAGCCTTTCGGCACCTCCTCATAGCTATATAAAAAAAAAAAGGTGAAAATAGTGCCTACTTGGGGGAAATGAGCCAGTGTTATAGGGTGGCTTTTGCCCCTGCCCCTCCCCTGACCACCACTTTCGTTATATTGGCCCCGTCCCAAGGCCAAGGTGCTGGGCACCCCACAGGCCGGGGCTTCTATCGCGTATCTTCCAGGGAGCAGATAATCTTTAGTGGCAAGAGCATTAGGAGGACAGCACTGGCTGCCTCTGCTTCTGTCCTGGCCCTGCTTACTCCTGGCCCCCAGGGCAATCACCTGGCCTCCTGGGGGGTCGTCCCCTAGTGTCTGGCAGGTGGTATTCTAGACACTGAGCCTGAGCATGGAAACCCCACCTCACTGCTACATGCTACTGGATTTATTAGTAGGTCAGCCGTGGAGGGTTGGGGGAGGAGGGACTCACATGGGGAAGGAAAACAACCAGCTCCAGGGAGGGTCTGCCCCTCTCTGGTGCAGTTCCCCTGTAGAATGAGTTGGCATGACTCAGTCCCTGCAGCTGCTCTGGTGCAGCAGTAGCATCCGTTGGTTGGTTTTGGCCTCTGGTGCCACATGGTGTTGTGCAAGGGGTCATGGTTGGTGGTGAGTCATCCTGAGCCACAGGAGTCTGGGATTTGCGGGGGTGGGGCAGAGAGAAAAAGGACCCATCCAGGGGTCTGCTCAGGGGGGGTACGTGGCATCCACCTGGGAACACTCACTGGGAACTCAGTATCAACTGGAATCTTGAAGACATCCAGCTCAGCCTTTCCATATCATCCTCAAGATAAGCAATCAGTATTCATGGAGCACCTACTGTATACCTTTGTGATGCTATTTGGGAGTATTTATATTTTTTTCTGTATGTTCACTTGTATTATTCCCATACTTCTCATCAGACACAGGATTATGGTTGATCCAAAGAGCCTCTCTTATTTTACTAATTTTAGATCACTTTGGTCTCTTCTCCCAACCTCCTCCTATCCCACCACAAGAATATGTGTAAATCTTTAAAAGTGTGCATTGTGTATCGTGAATGGGTGAGCTTTCACTAAGTGATGGTGTGCTACACATCTTGTTCACTTTCTTACCTCTTCCCTCAATGTTTTATTTCAGGAATCTATGCACATCAGTGGGTGAGCTTCTAGCTGACATTTCTACAGCTGCCTGTCTCCTGTGTGAAGCCACAGGACTTTCTGTGTATGGCCTCCAGCTTCCGTGACTGTGTGTATGTCCTCTGTCAACTTTCCCCCATTTTTTTTTCACAAACAGCCACCTGCTACTAACGGAGAAAGTTTTGGGTGCTACGTGGTGTTGCTATTAGTAAAATGGAACTATATAGCACTATTGCCTGGAGATCAATGTGGTTGGCCCTACTACACCATTATTGCCTCTATTTGCTTGCTAAGCTTCCCCTTTATAATAGAAAAAAAAGCTGCCTTCAGGCTAAAATATTCGTAGGTAGCACATTCTCCCTGAAATTAATTATGTTGAAAATTTAATTAAAATGTAATTTAACAAAATGTACTTATTTAAATGGTTCCTTCCATTATTAATAAGCAAAGCCAGTTTTCTATTTAAAGAAGTGACATTCCATATTTAATAGAATCTAAAATGCCACTGATTATGAAAGCATCATTATTATATATTCTACTAAGAAAGAAAAACAATTCTAATTAAACCCTCATAAGCCATCGATAGTAACAAAGCATGCTGCTTTCAAAGCTATTAAAATTTGAAGACATGTATATCTGTTTCTGTTTCCTTTAACAAACAAAGTTATTCGAGTAAAGAAGAGGACTGATTTAACAGAAAGTCAATAAAGGACGCCTTGGTTTTAAGTGAACTTAGCAGAAATGACGTGAACACAAACTTGCTTGGAGTTTGGGAAATGGGCTCATCTCACATAGGTGGTCCTTATACCTGCCTTCTAAGGGAGATGTTGTCGTTTCTGTTCAGCAGATGGGACAACTGGGGCAGGGAGCAGTGGCCTTCCTAAGACCACAAGGTGAAAGGAAAATCTAGGCTTAGCCAGGGGGTCCAAGTACCCACTTTCGGTACCAAAAGTCCATGGAACTGTGAATGGACTCCAGCATGGCCGGTCTGCTGCCCCTCCTCTGTGAGGCCCTGACAGGCTCAGAGCATGGCCCCTTTCCCCCAGTCGTGGTCCCTTTCCCACAGGGGCTGCATTGCCCATGCAGAAGCATGTGATGGCAGATGGACATTTCCAGAAAGGCATCCAGGGAGGGATGGGGACAGAACACCCCAGGAACAGTTGTAGGAATATTAGGCTCTTTTAGGTTGCTGAAGCCACTGTCTATTTTGTTGTTGCTATTGTTGTTTGATCCTTAGCTCAATTACATGAGTAGGTATTATTCCCATTTTATAGATGAAAAAAACTGACAATGTTAATTTGCCGCTACATTCACAGTTAATAATTAGTCGAACCGTAATGCCGTGGATTTACTGCCTCCTTTTTAAAATCAAACTTTGTGAATTCATTGTAGATTTGTGTGCCCTCATAAGAAATAATAAAGAGAGAGAGAGATCTCAGAGATCTGGCATACTCCTAGATTTACCACTTTTCCCTGAGAGTAACATTTAGCAAAGTTATAGCAGAATGGGGGGACCGGGATGCTGGCATCGAGACGATCACACACAGAGCCTTGCCTTACATCTCTCTCCCGGAGTCGCCCTTTTCCAACCACCACACTTTCCTCCCTCTCCTGCATCCTTCCATCCCTGACTCCAGGCAACCCATCATCTAGTTTTCATTTCTATAATCTTGTCACTTCACGCATTATGTATGAAATCAGGTACTATCTGACCTCTAGTGACTGATTGTCCTCACTCAGCATAATTCCTTGGATATTCAGGAAATAATAGCTCCTTTTAATTACTGAGTACTATGCCACAGTATGGAGGCACCATAAGGACATCTGGGTTGCTTCTGTATGAATAAAGTTTCTTTAAATAGTCTTATAGAGGTTTTTGTGTGAGCATAAGTCTTTGTTTATCTGGGATTAATCCTAAGAGTGCAATTGCTGGGTTATATGGTAGTTGTGTGTTTAGTGATATATCTGTATATATCTGCATATTCTGTTTGGTGAAATATTTTTTTTCTAAATTCCTTTTCACTTCTCCCTTATTTTTTTGTTTGTTTGTTTTCCTCCAATATCCTTTTTAAAAGAGATTTGAAATTTTTATTGATATGATCTAGCTTCATATGCAATTATAAGAAGTAATAGAGATCAAGAAAAAAGATTAATAACCTAACTTAAAAATGGGATGAAAAGATATTTAATGAAAAATGAAAAGAAATAATGAGAAAAATAAAAAAATTCTCAAAAAAATACACAATGGTCAATAAGAACATGAGAATATGCCAAAACTCATTAACAACAACCAAAAAATGAAATTGAAGCCTTATTGAGGTACCCTTTCATACCAATTAGATTGGTTATGATAAAAAAGAGACAATAACAAGTATTGATGAAGATAGGGGGGAGTTGGACCCTCACATGCTGCCAGTAGGATTGTAAAATGGTGCAGGTTGTTTTAGAAAAACTGACGTTGACAAAGGTTAAGCACAGTTACTGCTGATCCAGCAATTCCACTAGAAGGTATATGCGCAAGGGAATCGGAAACACGTCCACACAGACACGTGCACATGGAAATTATCCATCATAACCCCCAGCTAGACAAGCTCTGATGTCCACCAAATGATACGTCGATAAATAAAATGTGGTCTATCCTTACCATGGACTGTCATTTAGCAGTAAAAAGAAGTGAAGTATGGGTGTATTCTAGAATGAACGTTCAGCAAAAGAAATCAGTCATAAAGGACCATCTGTTTTACAACTCCACGTATATGAAATGTCCCAAATAGGCAAATCTGTAGTCACAGAAAGTCGATTACTAGTTTGTCTAGGGCCTATGGGAAGGGGGTTTGGTAATCAATGGCATCAGGTTGTGGGGTTTCTTTGGGGGATAGTGAAAATGTTCTAAAATTGATGATGGTGATGAATACACAGCTCTGTGGATCTGCTAAAATTGTTGGGACTGTGAAATTTATGTGAGGGAATTATATGGTACGGGAGTCATTTCTCAATAATCCTGGGTTTTTTTTTTTTTTTTTTTTTTGTTGTTGTTTGTTTGTTTTTTGAGAACGAATACAGAGAGAACCTGTGTACCCTTGACCCAGTTCCTCCAAGGGTAACGGTTCACCACACTCCAGTGCGTTAAAGAATTGAGAAAATTCATTCATCTTAACTGGGTACCGGCTCTTTGACTGACACTCACCTCTCAGTCTCTGGTATGATTCTCCACGTTTTGTCCAGTGGGTAGGTCTGTGCTCCACTGCCCCTGGTCGAGACACTGGACAGAATCCTGTCTGTCCGAAGCTGTGTTCTTCCTCAGTTCTGTTTGAAGTGGCTGCTCGAGCCCTTGGCTTTTCTCAGTGTTCATCGCCAGACACAAGGCAGCGCGCCATTGGGTTCCAGGGCTTCCCGTCAGGCAGAGGGAGCTCCTTTGGTTGTCAAAAGGCAGAATCATGGTGGGGTGTGAATTCCCACCCACGCAGAAGGGAAGAAATGTTGGAATCTAGATTCTAGAACCACCCACATGGCTGAAAGGGAAAATTATTTTACCAAAGGGAGAAACGTGAATTCTGGGAGGGGGATACGCCCCCAGACCTCCACACCCTGCTTTCTCCTCCCACCAATTTCGGAAAGAGTCAGCGCTTTTGGAGATCTGGTGTTTATTAGGTTGCCACCGGCAATTGCTCTCAGGGACAAGACTGGCAATGATTCATCTGTACTAATCCCTGTGTCTTCATCCGCCGTGCTTCTGTGCAAGGGGACAGCCCCGTGCGTACTTCCACATCATCATCGCTTCGGTTTCTCTCAAAATGTTTAATCAGAAAAAGCCCAGAGTTTGGCCTCGGTTCACTTTGGGCTTCCAGGGGAATTTCCCATCCCTCTTGGACTCCATGGGTGAAGTTGCTTGAAGGTTGGTTTGTCCTTACAACAGCACAACATTTGGCAAGGCTGGCCGCAGCGCACGTCTTTTGGATCAAAGATAGAGTTAGTCGAATCACACACTTTGGGACAAGAAGTGGGGAAAGGAATAGCTTCATTACTATCTGTCTCTTGCCTGTGACCCCACAGCCCCCAGTCACCTGTCCTAGTCTACCTGACTACATTCCTGTCCCAACTTGACTCCCTCCCGGGTCCTATAACTCCTACCGCCTTCAAGTCCATTATCCCACAGAACAGGTACTTGACATCCTTCGTGAAGATCAGAGTCTTACAAACTGGTTCTACTAGAGAAGAAAAGGGGTTGCTAAATTCCTTCGTCTCCCATTAATCACATCAAAAAATTTTAACATATGCCTCTGTATGTGATTAAGGCATCAAGTTGGAAGTTGGCTTGAGTTGTTGTTAGTCAGTGTCCACCAGAAAAACAAAACCAATAAGCTGCATGTGTATACACACCAACAGAATGCATAGGACAGGGAGAGAGGGAAGGAGGGAGGGAGAGAGGGAAGGAGGGAGGGAGGGAGGGAGGGAGGGAGGGAGAGAAAGTATGGAACTGGCTCTCATGACTGCAGAGGTTGGCAAGTCCTAAGTCTGCAGGGAGGCCTGAGGCCCAGGGAGAAGTGGGTGGGGCACTTAGGGTCCGCAGGCTGTCTGATGGCAGATTTCCCTCTTCTTTGGGAAGGTCAGACTTTTCCTTAATGCTGTCCACTGATTGGATGAGGCCCCCCTCACACCATGGAGGGTAATCTGTTAATCCTATGTTGAAAATACCTTCACAGCAATATCCAGACTTGGATGTTGATCAAATACCTGGGTATCATGGCCTAGCCAAGTGGACACATCACATGCACCGTCACACCAGCCTAGGGCTTTATGAAAAGGAGAAGGCAGGAAGGGAAGGAGAGGGAATTGAACCACCCCATGTTGTAGTCTGTCACTGCCTGAGCATTTGATTCAGAAAAGGGAAGTGCTTTCGATACAGAAGAAATACCCAGAACAAAGGGTGGTTCCTTTCCACTTTCCTTGGGAGCCAACCAGCAAAGAACCAACCCTGGCTGCTCTCCTAACATCCACAGCACCTCCAGGTCAACTTGGCACTGTGGAGCCTGTCAGGGCCCAGGGCAGTTTAGTGGTTGAGCCCTCTCCAACTGTGCCTGGCTCCTGTTACTCTGGACAGCACCTGGAAGCAGCTGGGAGCTGGGGTCAGCTCTCACTAGACAGTCTTACAAGAGGAGGCAGAAGCAGTTCTGCAGAAAAGGCTGCAGAGACAAAAACCAACCTGAACCGAGGGTGAAGGCATCCTCATTCAGACTTCAAAAAGGTCTAGAGCAGTGGGGCTGAGTAGCCAGGGAGAGCTGGAATGGGACCAAGGGCAGAGAGAGCATGAGACAGCGGACTTCAAGTTTCCAGTGCTGACTTGCAATTTCCAGTTGCAAATTCAAGCAGGGATGGCTGCGAGTAGGTAGGTCAAGGGTGTTATTTCTCACTCCTTGGTTGGCCAAGCTTTCTGCCTCAGGCCCTGTGTTCCAGACCACCAGGTACCACCTTGGAGAGGAACTGGATGCCAGGTGGACCATCATTGTTTTAGTGTTTAAACATTTTTTTAAGAGAAAGAGAAGTTCTAAGGAGTCTGTTTTAAATCATTGGCTTAAACTCCATATATATTATACAGAATTTCAAGTCCAGATTTTGTCTGCTCACTGACACGGAGAGGAGAATTCATGAGATGAAGCAGGGTAAATCAGAGCTGACGTGTGATTGCCTCTGCGACCCTGGTACTTTGGTAAGTGGTGAAGCTGGAAGTTGGAACCCTAGGTCTTTGTGACTTCAAACCAAACTCGGGTGATGCATCCCAGACACTGTCAGCATGATGGACCAACATGCCCATGAGCTCCCCTGGGTGACTTGTACTGGGGAGCCCTGACCTCTGGCTATGGCTTTCAACAGTACCCTAAGAATATGTTGGGCTGACAGAAGGACACCATCTTCCTTGTGCAACTCATTACTACACTTTCATTACGTGTATTTTGAGAACTCTAAAGAATACAGGAAGCCGTTAAGGAGAACATCACATATCCTACCACGATCCAAATTTAAACAGACTAAGACTTTGTCACATTTGTCACCAGTTCTTTTAAAGCCTGTGGAGCATTGTGGATGACATTTCTATTGCTTCTGGTCCATTACCCTGCACCCATTTTCCTTCTACCTCTCCCAGAAGCCACAGGTTCTAGTTCATTAAAAATATTTTTCTATACACAAATGCATACATCCATGAAAAACGCAAAATGTCTCATTTTAAAATTTAATCAAATGCTTCTAAACTGTATGTATGATTTGATCACTGCATTTCCCCCTTAATTTTAGCCTTCGAGACTACATATTGATGATTCTGGGTATTCATCTATTACATTTTATTCATATCCTTTTGATGGACATTGATATTTTTTCAGATTTTTAAATTGGTAGCCAGAATTGCAGGGGACATCCCCGTCTGGGTTCTGTAGACTCCTGAGCACATCCCCCTCTGCCGTGCCCCCAGAAGTAGAAGGACTGGCTTTCTCATGCTTGACCGAGGCATCACACTAGGGGATCAATAGCTGGTGTATATGCCTGTCTACCCCACCTGAATGCTGATTCCTAGAGATCAAAAGTTTCATTGTATTCATTTCTGTGTTGCCAGGGTCTAACACATGGTGTTGTGATAAATGAATAAAAATATGAATAAATGGAATGCCTCCGTCCCTCCCCCTGATTCTGCAGAGTCACTTAGTCTCTCAATCTAGCCTGGTGCAATAAAGGGAATTCCCAGCCCTTGCTTACGACGCATGCTGCTAGTGTTATTTCAGTCACCTACTGAAACTTTAATTAAGATGCACCACTTTAGAAGCCATAAACTGGAGGCTGAGAAAGGCAGAAGTTAAGATGAGATGTGAACCCAGGTCCACCCCAATCCAGAGCCTGTAGCTTCTCTACTCTCTTCTGTCATGGTTCAGAAGGTGGGATTTGGTCTACGGAAATGGTCTGATCTTTTTCCTATATAAACACAACATCAGCTTCATCAATTCTCTCCCCTTTCAATGAAATCTTTTTATTTTCCCTTCAGAGTCTGGGGAAATCACCTTCATTAATTATCACACGGCTTTGACTAATTGACCCACATCCTTCTCTCTTGTGTTTTGAGTCTATGTGTTAGAATCCTAAAATGCAAGCAGGATGTTTTAGTGAGGCCAGACCCTAAATTTTGGTGATGGAGCTGAGGAGATGTGCTCAGGATGACATAGTGCACGAGAAGCCAATGTATGGTCAGTACCAGTTCTTTTGAGGCCAGGTCTTTGATCAGTCTTTGGGTTATCTGATAGGGCTGGCTCTCCTCTAACAGGCAGTGGAGCTGGGTGGGATGTGGCTTTGCTTTCTCACTGGCTTTAGGGGCATTGAAGAAGAGCTCTGGGCAAGGATTGGGGATGGGAAATGGACATCACAGAACTCAAGGAACTTGACAGTGAAGTCTAGCTTGGAAAGAGCCAGATGGAAATTGTAGAGGATGCTGAGTTTGCTAGACCAAGGTCAGAGGAAGTGGCAGACTGGACCATGGAGGGACTGTATTAGTCAAGGTCGGCTAACCGTTGTAACGAAGGGCTCCCTACGCTCAGGGGCGTAACACTATAAACATGTATTGCCTGCCCGCACAGGGGTCTGGTGCTACTGGAGAGTTGGATCTCTGCCCTGCGCAGTTGTTCAGAGAATCAGGTTATTTCCATCTTTAGACTCTTCCCTCCTGAACACACAGACTGCAAAGTCAGCGTCAGAGGTAATAGGAAGCTTGAGGTGAGTCAAGGTGAGTTGGAGGCAGACCTTGGACTAGAGTGGGAATTCTGGTTCCATCTCCAATGGTGGCTATTTCTAACACACAGTCCAGCCTCTCAACATCTCTGCTCCTCAGTTAACTCCTGAAATGGGAAGACAGCTTGCCCTGCCCACCCTCAGCATGGTGAATCCAGGCCCTGGATTGGTTTGTGCATGGGTGTGTGTCTACAGATAGAATGATTCCTGTGGGGTTTTTTTCTATACGGCAAGGAGCCAACCACCCTGCCCACCCTGACCTTTCCCTTCTGCCCCTGAAAGGAGATGACACAATTGAGAAAGGTTCCTCCTGATTGGAGAGAGAGCTGCAATTTGACCTCTTGGGGCATAAACTCTGGCTGTAAGATTGCAATCTAGGGAACATCTCCCCTCCCTGGTCATGCCGATGAATCCATGCTCTGTGTGCATTCTGACACTGGCCATCAATTCCTACCTCCTCCAGCCCCTCCCACCTGCCACCTTCAAGTACAAGTTCAGGGTCAGTCCTTGACCATGAACCATGGAAGCAGCACCACCAGTCCCCGGTAGGGTGGCTGGTTGACCAGAGGATGGAATTTGGAATCCAGTGACCCTGGATTTGAATATTAGTTCTAGTGCTTAATGGTCTCACTTTCTACATCTATTAAATGGGGAGAATAACTTGTAAGGTTGTTTTGAGGCCCAAGTGAGCTCATTATGAAAACTGCTTAGCAGACTGACTGTAAACAGGCAGCACTCAGGAAAGCTGCGGTTATTTTTATGCCATATCCAATGTGCTAGAGGTGAGCTCTGGGCACTTGCATAACAGTTGAGTGAAACCTTCATCCTGTGGCTTCCCTGCTGGCCCTATTTCAGCCTTCTGGCTCAGTGTCCCTCTTCTGCTGTTCCCAATTCTTGCCCTCAAACTTAGCTGAGGTCTAAAAGATCTCTCTGACCCTGATGTAGACACATCCGGTGCCCCTTCTCCCCTCTCTTGCTCCCATGGCACCCGAGGTCCTGTCTCAGGCCTTCCATGGAGACCTCCACCATCATGCTCTCCCAGGCACTGGGAGACTAGGGGCTGGAATCTAGGGCTTTTTCGTGGGCTGGAATCCATTCTGGCCTCATGGATTCCATTCTGGTTCTCATATGTTCTGACTACAGTGAGCTCCCTTCTCAGATTGTCAGACCTCCATCAGAACCTGAGACAAGGGCTTGGCAGCTGATCTCAGGACACAGGAGGGAGAGAACAGGCAGGGCGAGAGAGAGGAAGGAAAAGTGAATATGTGTCGTGCTCTTCAGTGGGTTTCTGCTCTGGGCAACCAGGGCTTGGTTCCACAGAGGTGAGAGCCATATCAAACATGTCTCTCCATTATCTTGCTGCAGGACAGGAGCCTCTCACATCTGTCATTTGCTCCCATCCGTCACCGGTAGAGGGTCCTCCAGGGATGTTCCACTTTGAAACTGATCCTGGTTCAGATGGGAGAGGATTCCCAGGATCCTGAGAAAGCCTCACAGAAGAGAAGCAGAGAGACTGAGAGGCACACTGAGAAGGGAACCTGTCCACAGGTAATATGATGTGGACACAGAAAGCGTCTGCAGAGCTGTTTGACACAGTGAGCTGTTGCCCACTCTAGGCCTCTTGCACAGATTGTACCCTGGATCACACTAAAGGTCTAGGCACACATGACCTCCTTCCAGAGAGGAATTTTCTGAAATCTTGACGGTTGCCTACCTGTGCTTGGTCCATCTCATGCTACTTTTCTTCCCGTGACCCTTTTCTGATGGACAGGCCAGTGTGGCTTAAAATCTACCAACATGTGAGTGTCGCTAGGTTGTGGGACGGGATCAAGCAAGACTGATACCAGACCCTGCCTGCTTTGTTATAAAAGGAGAGGGACCATATGCCAATGGAAGAGTGGGAAGCGGCACAGAAGAAATGCCGTGGCTTCAGTTGACTATCATGTGTGGAACAGAAGAGTCAGGAAGTGAGGGGAGGGAAATCTAGAGTCAGGTCGGGCACTGGAAACAGGGGAACAACCAGCAGAGAGTTACTGGGCAGCAGGACTAGGACTTGGGCAGAGACCAAACAGGCCTGGTGTTATGTCTTCAGGCAGTGAGGGGCTGGCAGGATCATCTCTTGGGAGTGGATACCATGCATCTTCTGGTCCTGGAAAATTTGATGGCACTTCTCTGTGTCTGGGTTCTCCTCCCTCAGTGTGGCCATGCAGAAGATGTCATTGAAGGTTGGGAGAAGTGACCACTTCCTTCATGTCCCTGAAGAAAACGCATATCCATTCCATTGCATTCATCTCAAAACTCTGAAGGTGATGTGAATCTAGAACCTGGAAATAGGCCTTTTTTTTTTTTTTTGTCTTGGCACAAAATAAAATAGCTTGTGCAGATTGTTTTTCCTGCATCCTGTAGAGGCCCCTGGAATTCTTGAGAGTCTGGGCTGCAGAAGAGCAGGGAAGTATCTGTCCTGGTTTTCTGAGCTGCTCTGGGGAGCCACTGCTCCATCAGGCCAGCTCAGCAGGAGCAGCTCCTCTGAGTAGGGTGTGAGTCACCCTCTGGGCTGGGCAGGAGCCCAGGCTGCTGGTTTCCCTTTGTGGTGACCTAACAGTCCCTGTCTCAATTTTCCACGCTGCAGGAAGACATCTCCATTCTGTAGGAGGAGTCTACAGAAAGACCTGCCTGCCTCCTAGGCAGAGAGCACAGGAGGGCACCTCTACTTTTGCAGTTTTTTTTTTTCTTTTCTCCTTCAAGGAGAGTGCAACAATAAGTAACCCCGTGGCTTTCTCTCTGTTGCTGTGCTCAGATTCTGTGGTTCCTTGTGAGGAACTTGAGTGTTGGAAAGAAAAGTGGAATTTGCTCCTATCGTCAGCAACACTGTCTGAGCTGGGCAGGCTGATGACCTTACCGCCATTAGCAGTGTGTTAATTATGTTCACAGTCATCTTCACAGTCCTGAGATGAATGAGTTCTAAATCAAACAGTTTTGTATTTTCATTTAAGACCAGATCTCACTGAATTGCTTAGTGTCTTGCTGTTTCTGAGGCTCATTTTGAATTCGTGATCCTCCTGCCTCAGCCTCCAGAGCCGCTGGGATTACAGGCGTGCACCACCATGCCCGGTTAATGCTGCAGTTTTGAAATCACCAACCCTTTCCATGTCTCAGTTTCCTCCTCTGAACCTCTGCTACATCATAGCATTTTTGCAAGGATTAAGTGCACTTTTTCTGTGGGAAGCGTTTAGAATGGGGACTGGCACACATCAGGAAGTGTTATAAGTGCTCAATGCTACTTTTTTTTTTTTTTTTTTTTAGGATTGTCCATTATTTCAGGAGGGTGAATTTGAGGAAGAGGATTCAGGTAGTTTTTCAAAGTGGAAATCTGTGTGCAATTTCATGTTTTTAATCTTCTATCTTACTGTTTTGCAGAGGGATTTGCAATGGTTTCAACAGAAAGCAGAATGGGTCTATTGGGACAAAAATGAAAATGGAGAACAGTGGAAGGAACTAGAATAAATAGAGGATACCATGGAGCTGAGCCATGATGACTGGAATAAGTGGTCAAAACAGATTGGTCCTTGATGTATATTTCACTTCCTGATCACATCATCACAGCAATATATATATATATATATATATATATATATATATATATATATATATATATATTCATTTGTAGAAATAAACTCTTTGGGGCTGTGTGGGGGCAGCAGACACAGCAGGAATCTATTACAGGGTTCTCTGAAGTACAGATGACTCTCAGTTCCGTTGATTGTGTCTATATCCTCAGCTTTCCTATGATAGGTCGTTAAGGGTGTGAGCCTTATGCAATTGTCTGGAAGATCTGGGACTTTGCTTTATGCAACTCAAACACCAAAGTAGAGATCATAATGGAAATGACAAACAAATGTACGTGAGCTGCCTCTCCTATTTTGCAGAGATATTGTGACGTTTTATATTTCCCCTCTCTGTCCTGAAGTAGTCACTTGACAGAGGCCCTTGACATGACCCGTCTATTCTTCCTCCCAAATTAACTGAGAGCATTCATATTAGTTCCACCTATTGACCAGCCAGTCAAATGGGTATTGATCATTTTACTTTGTGGGAAGCATGTTTGTGGGAGGAGGGAGAGACCATTTTCTGAGCACCGCTCATCAGGCGGACCCTGTCTGGGACATTCTATACACTTCATTGCCTCCATTGCAATCATCTGAGGTTGTCATTACTATTTCTGATTTATAGATGAAAAATGTGAGCCTTGGAGGAGCAATGGAACTTGACCAAGGTCACACGCCTATGGCTGTAGCAGAAGTAGGGCAAGGAACACTTGACTGATGGACTCATTCCTTGATTTAGCTTATTGCTCTCCTTCTTGCTGTGGACTGCCATCACAAAGAATGCTAAGACACACAGCCGAGCCATCAAATTGGCCAGGACCAGAATATGAATCTTGGTCCACTCCCAAGAATTCTAGGAAATGCTCCCCTCTGCAACACACCCATCGGCTGCTTGGGCAGGCAGTTTCCTGATTGTGTGACCAATGTATGTGTTGCCCGACGTCCTCAAGGCTGACTGTTTAAAAAACATGTGTTACATGATCACAGCCAGTCATCTGGATCCCATTCAAATGCCCTTGCAGATTGATGGGGAAGGAAAAGGATTAAGTGGTGACTGAGAGAGGAAGCTGGATAATAATGTCACATCTCTTTTCAGTAAAAATCTCCTTTAGGAAGAAGACCTGGCCTTTGAACAGGACTCATGTAACTTCCTAAGTGAAGTTTGGGAAGTTTTGCCTAAAAGTGATCCTTGCCCTGGAGCTATCTTTTGCAGAAATTACCTTGACCCAGGAGGCAGTGACCTTTTCCAGTAATAGATCAGGGCTGGGGCTGCAGATTTCTTTTCCATTAAGAAGTGTGCTTTAGAAAAATGAGTTAAACTCAGAGGTTTCAGGGTTTTGTCACCTTGTAAGTGTTGTTCCTCCCAGGCATGTCCCCTGGAGGAGGGGGTTTGGCTGTGCAGAGGAACAGGCTACCCTTCTTTTCTATTCTCCCTCTTGTCTTTCTAAGAACCGCACCTGTGCTTCCTGGTGTCTTAGCCCTACGATGCCCTTTGTTTTGTTGCATTTGGGAAGCGGGCTGGAGACTGAGAGTCGGGAGCAGAAGCACTTTCAATACCTTGCACGCAAAGCGAACTAAACCAGAGGAGCAGAGGGAGTGTGCTTCAGTGCAGCTCTAATACCAGAGCTACCTCCAAGACGTGGGAACCCTGGTATCAGGTGCTCATTACCTCTATGATGGCTTGTTCATTCTCAAAGTGGCTTTGGTCATTGAAGTTCTCTCTCTCTCTCTCTCTCTCTCTCTCTCTCTCTCTCTCTCTCTCTTTCCTATTTCTTTTTTTTAAGTGTAGTTTGTTCCCTTACAGATTTCACTACCAGATCTTAGTTCTTCTCTCACTTACCAGTGATAGTCTGCTCTCTCCTCTTTATGAGGATCTTCAGAAATTTTGAGGCAGAGGTCATGTCCCTGCTCACTATTCCACTCTCCTCTTTTGGAGGAGAAATGTGTAGAGTTTCTAGTCTTCCCACTGTGCTTGTGGTCTAAACACGCCTCATTCTAAGGGTGGCAACTATATTATTAATAAGGCACCTATTAACTGAGTGCCAATCTCTTTCCTACTGGGACTGGTTGTGATCTCTGGTTTCTTCTCAGTAACTTGCAGGAAGTTATTATAAGTTGATTTCTTTTTTTACATTGTTAGTGGCCGATGGACATAATACTTTTATTTTTATGTGATAACTGAGGATCGAACCCAGTGCCTCACACATGCCAGGCAAGTACTCTACCATTGAGTACCACCCCAGCCCATAAGTTGATTTCTTAATAAAGACACCCTAATTGTGTGACTACTATGTTCCAGCACTATGCATTTGAGATGCAGGATTGGGATGCAGCAATGGAGGTGCATTGCTTCACAGAGCAGAGCAATCCACATCCTTGTGAACTTGCAGCCTGCTCTGGAGCTGCCCTACAGTTGTTCTGAGTTAAAGTCTCTTTTTTTTATTTTGAATTAAGTTTTTGGGTAGAGACACCTTTCAAAACATGGCTCTGATACCCACCTGAAGAGGGGCCCAGAGGTTCACGGGCCTTGACCTCCACAGAGTTGGGTCTTCCCAAGCTCCTAGTCCTCTTCTCCTGTGCTAGCTGCTTAGGAAGGCCTGCTTGCATGGAAATACATCCATAGAAAGCCCAAAGTCTGGGAAGGATTAAGGCCTCGGTGACTCTGGGAGGCAGAGGCACGTACTGAGATGATCTCGAGGGCACACAGGGAGGGGAAGCTGATTCAGTGCTGCTCTTACCACACCTGGGAAGGCCCCTCTTGCCTCCCTCCATCGTCTGAGTGAGCATTTTAAGTTAATGAGGGTAAATAAAAAGATGGAGAGTTCAGTTAATTTGCTACTTTCCCACTGACCCTTGAGAAATGATGGTTCTCAGCGTGGCTGGGTGGTAGGACCTCTGCCAAATGGGGAGAATGCTCTCCAAGAAGCCACGTGCAAGGAAAGTCCTTGAAGAAGTTATTGTGGTTGGACATGTGACATTCTGTCTTTGGAATGCCTGCTATTTGTGGTATTTTTTTCCCCTCTAGTTATCCTGCTGGATCCCTCCATTGGAAGACAATCCATTTCTTGGTAGGAGAGGCTATCTCCAGGAACTCTTGATAGAGCAATTGTTTTTTGCCCATTTCTTTAAATCACACTCTTCATTTGCCTCCTGTTGAGGTAATCATGAGCCTGAGTGGGAACTGAATTCGAATCCACATTGATAACACGGTGGTTTGGGGAAATCACTTTCTCACTGTCTGTTGATCTCAGCAATAAAATGATGGTCTGGGAATACAGAATAGATTTGGCACTCAGCAAATCGGATAGACAATCATCGAGGCTCCTTCAGGGTCGGATCATATGTTCAGTAAACAGGTAACAATTGGGAAATGACAGAATAGGCTCTGTTCTGACCTTTAACAGCCCACTACAGACCTGTTCTGGGTGCCGGAGACACAGCGAGGGAGGGGAAATGCAAAGAAAGTTCCTGTTGTCACAGAGCTTGACCTTCAGAAAGTCCACACTTACATAAGCATACCAGGTGGAAATATTCGCTATGGACGGAAGAGGGATGGGCGTGAAGAAGGTGTGTGTGTGTGTGTGTGTGTGTGTGCACGTGGCTGTGCATGCTGTGTGTTAGGTAGGATGGCAAGGAAGCGCTCACTAAGATGATGCTATTGGAAGACGCCTGCATGGAGAAAGAGCCTTCCAGACAAATGGCTGGCAGTTGGCAGTGGAGTGTGTCTGCTGGGTTTGAAGGGCAGCAGGGAGCCAGTGCACCTGGAGCATCCTAAGACGGGGAAGCAAGCATGGCTTCAAATTCTCTGTGATAGGAGGGTTTTACTTCGAGTCAGAGGGCAAGCATTGGAGGGCTGGAGTAGTGACGCTTTGTTCCACAAATTGGTTTTCAGCACTGTGGGGTGCAGACTGGCTCTAGGGGGCAAGTGTAGAGGACCCAGGGTCCTTGAATTCATTCACAGTGTTGCTCAAGAAGCTCAATATAATCTGCAGGGATCGACATCCAAACTGGGCTTTCAGACAAGAGAAAGCAAACAGCCACAGGAATAGTGACGGCATCAGGAACGAGTCTCATTTTTCACTGTGTGGCTCTGCTTGTCAGGTAAGGGTAGGGAAGGAGAATAGAAGCATTGTTGCTGAGGGTTCAGTGACTGAGCAAGTTGAAGGGACAAGTTCAGGACAAGAGAAAATACGTGAGCTTGGCATTCAAACTCATCCAGAAAGACCATTGAATAAAAATAAATGAGGGCTGGGTCGTGAATACAATGGAGCCACCCAGCAGGTTGGAGAAGGGTGCAGATCCTTGCTAGAGGTCCTTGTGGAATTGGAGTGGAGACTGGACGTTGGATAAAAACACTCCCTCCCTGTGTCTCATGTTCCTGTCCTCCTTTAGTATACATCTGCAAGAAGTGACAAGCAGGAGGGTTTTGTGCAGCAGAAGGGGATCAAGAACAGAA
This sequence comes from Marmota flaviventris, assembly GCF_047511675.1. NCBI lineage: Eukaryota > Metazoa > Chordata > Mammalia > Rodentia > Sciuridae > Marmota > Marmota flaviventris. Next base: position 85,721,406 of record NC_092510.1, read on the forward strand.
GTGATTATCTGTTAACTTCCAGGAGGGCTGGAGCCTTTCATGGAGAGAAGTTGCTTTCCCAAAGGTGCCTGTGGGTCTGGGAGCCCAGTTGGCAGGAGCCCCATCCACATCAACACATCTACAAGGACCTGCGCTACTGGTACCCTCCTAACACCGGGAGGAGGCTGCCATCTGCTGGTCGATGTAAGTAGTTCATCCAGATGCTCCCCCTGTCTTTGAATTTTGTCAAATGCATTTTCTCCAGGCCAAGCACTGTCCTTTGTTCTAAGTTATCAAAAATCCTCACTGTTCACTCCAATGAGTGAAATATCAAGTGACTAGTGCAAGATGACTCAGTAATTGGAAAACCTGGGATGCAAGCTTGACTCTCCCCACAAGATGATTGCTTTAAGAAGTTGTTATGTTGGCTTGCACTGGGCTTGCAAACTGTGAAGTGTGATAAGGAAATCAGCAAGGGCCAGGTGTTCCGGGTGTTCTGGATGCAAGAGCGGAGAAAGGAATAGGACTGCGGAAGGACGCTCCTCAACGCTCTGCTGCTTAAGGGGTCAGAAGACCAGGTTTGGGTCCTAGCTCTGGCTTAGGAGGAGGGGGGAGAGTCATTTCTCTGTCCTGAGACACAAATTTTCAACCTATAGTTGCAAATGTGTTGGGAAAAGGCGGCGCTGCCTATCTTTGAGTGTGTGTGTGTGCATGTGTTCCTGTGAATCCCTGAACTCTATTTTCCAGTTCAGGTGGGACTGAAGTGATTCTCAACAAAGCCACTCCCTGTTTCTTTTCCAGAAAGCTAATTCCTTTGTGGGGCTCCTTGGGGAAGGAGGAGGAGTAGGGGACTGAGCCCTCTGCTGGCCACTGATATACTGCACCGGCCCACACCCTGCAGTGTGCACAGAGGCTGCACTTCCTGTATCCCACTGAGGCAGGAGGATGCGGGTGGATAGGCAGATGCCTTCCTAGTAAGGGAGAGAGATTTTCAGACAGCTGTGTTGATTAGGCCCCTCCCGGCCTCCATACCTTCAGCAACTGTCGGTTGTGCTCAGGGGACACTAAGCCCTCCGGGCAAGAATCTACCACTGCCCCCGCTGCTTCCCGCTGCCTTTGCTCTTCCCATCCAGGATAGGCCTCACCTTGGCATTGCCACTAGACCTCCTGCTAAGCACAGCGACCTCCAGGAACCCTCCCCGATTCTACATTGCACCCTAACCTAGTACCAAGGAGTGATGCCTAGTGCCCCAGGACCTTGCTGTCTCCCAGCTCCCAGAGTCAGCGGGACTCGAGTTCCCACATTTCTAACGAGGCCGGCCTAATTGAAACTGGCACTCATGCCCAGGGAAAATCCCCGGTAGGATTTGAGAGCGGCTCAGGAATGGGAGTGGGGACCTGGAGGAGCTCTCGGGGGTCCCCAGTCCTATGAGCTTTACCTTCTAAACATCCCTCAGAAGCACAGGCTTCCTCTCCAGGTCACCTTTTGCTGAGCATCATCACCGTTCAGCTGGGCTCCTGGGGTGACGTCCCCCTAGGTCTCCCTCTATTGTACCTCCCAGAAGAAATCCATACTGCAGCAAAAAGATGGTTATAAAAATGAACACTGTTGACACACTGCCCTGCTAAAGCTCCCTCGTAGTTTTCCATTGCATTTAAGAAAACAGATCAAAACCTTATTCTGGACCAGGCAGACCCACACGGCAGAAGTCCTGCTCCCTTGCAGCTGCACCTACCCAGCCTGGGTCCTGGCCTTCTCTCCACACAGCCAGCCAGCCGTGGGCCTCTAGAGTGCTGTGTCCCCTGCCTTCAGCCGCCCCTCTTCCTCCACCCAGTTAACTCCTCCTTGTTTAGCTCTTGATTCAAACGCCCCACTGCTCTTTCCTTGGGGGAAACCTTTCCCATCAGGTCCCCCATTAGTTTTGCATTTTCTTCTAAAACATTTGCCCGTCTGATCCTGTGGCAGTTGCCAGCCTCGTCGTCCTGCATGGATGCCCCACAGAGGCCAGGACGGGGGTTATTTTGTTCACTTAGTGCTGGGCTTATCTGGAAGTAGGTGTTGCCCAATACTGTTTTTTATTTTTATTTTTTGCAGGGGGCGGGGGAAGTACTAGGGATTGTACTTGGGGGCACTCAGCCACTGAGCCACAATCCCAGCCCTATTTTGTATTTTATTCAGAGACAGGGTCTCCCTGAGTTGCTTAGGGCCTCACTAAATTGCTGAGACTGGCTTTGAACTCGTGATCCTCCTGCCTCAGCCTCCAGAGCCTCTGGGATTACAGGTGTGTGCCACCATGATCAGCCCAACACTGGCTTTTAAATGAAAAGAGAAGTGATAATGTTGAGAGAAGAGGCCCAATCGGCACAGCCCCCAAGGAGCCCCTGGGTTCTCCGGGGCTGGTGTGGGGGAAATGGGAACAGTGTGAGTGAGGCAGCCGAGAAGGGGAAAGAGGGATGGCAGTCTCAAAGGCCTGGCCGAGGAGGGCATGCTGGACAGCCTTCAGGCCCTAGGAGGCTGGGGACGAGAAACCTGCAGAGCTCTTGCTCCTCTGGAGGACAGACTTGTCTGCTCCACTGGGCGGGGAGCAAGGCGCCCTAGGATCATATCACAGTTCACTACCAACTTGCTGTGGACCTGGGGCAATACCTATCCCTTCTCTGGGTGCTGTTTTCCCTGCTTTAAAATTAGAGAGATGCTGGCTCAATGCAGCCAGTCTTCCTGGACTGTATCTTTGGTTGCTCCCTGTCTTTCTCTGGCTACCCTGTTTTACCGTTGCCATGTGCCCCCAGCTCTGGCACCCCAGCCCCTTCCCCTCCACCTGATCCTTTTTCTCATGGCACTTACTCCCTGTTCACATGCCATTTACTTGGCTCATATATTATACTCATTTTTTCCTTGATAGAACGTAAGGTCCGTCATTGGCAGGGACCCTTCTTTCTTCACTGAAGAATCCCCCCGACGTGAGAAGTGATCAACAAATATTTGTTAAATGAAGAAGTGCTGTTCTCAGTCTACTGTGGCTTGTTGAAATAAGTAAGGAACCTCATTTTAAAGAACTTGGATTTCGGATTCAGGCAACCTGGCTTTGAATCTTGGTCTGACACCAGTTGTGTGATTGTTGGGGACACCTGCTGCCTTGGAGGCTTAGTTGCCTATGGAAAATGGAGTCATCTTATCTAAGTCTACTGTGATGGTGAAATGACTTTGAGTATTTCAAGTGCCGAGCACAGGGCTTGCTCCACAGGAGGGTCCATACAAGTGAGGGGACCATGGTCCAGGGAAGGAGGGTGCCTGACTGCGAGCATCAAAAGTCATCTGGGATTACTTAAGCAGAAAAGGAATTTTCTGGAAGTATCTCAGGAAGCTCATAAAATTGGTGGGGAAATTTGGAGAAAAGGCTCAGAAGACTCTCAGGAACCAGAGGAGGCCAGGTAGAAGGACTCGTCAGCCAGTATTCTGCAGTCACTGCTGGGATGGTTGTCACCATTAGAGGCAGACCCCCTTATCCTGCCATAAATACTTGTCACAGATGACACTAACAGATGGCCTCTTGACACAGGGGGGAAGCCAGTCTCAGAGGCTTTTTGCTTTGTATTCCTTGCTCCAAGTTCAAAGTCCCAAATCCCTCTATGGGTATGTGACTGGCAAAGCCCAAGTTATGTGCCCATGTCCTGACTACCAGTGGGAGGAAAGAGTGTCTTCCCTATGGCCCTCATGGTGGAAGGGAGAGTCCTCGTCCACTGGGAAACTCTCTAGAGCAAGATAGGAATCTAGATGCTATGAAGCCATTAAATGATAAATAGCCTCTTTGGGAGCTAGACCCAGATAGGACTAGTAATGGGTAAGCAAAGAGCTGGTTATAATGGGGCTACCAAGTGCCCGGGTGGAGCTGATGGCAGGTCAGCTTTTGGCGTCCCTGAGAAGAGTCTGAGTAGAGGGACTATTTTCAAAGGTGTGGACAGGGCAGAGGGAAACCTCCAGGGCCAGCACAGTTGCTAGGTCTAGCAGCAGCTGAAGTGCCATGATGTCCCCAGGCCTGAAGGAGTAAGTGTTGGGCACAGTGGTCTGAAACCCAGAGAGAGACAGAAAGAGGGGTCTGAGGACAGTCAATTGGCTGTCACTGTGAGGCCTTATGGGGAAAGTCGTCAGCCCACAGACATGCTAGAGATGGAGGTGGAAAATAAGTACCCAGAGTCTCCCCCAACCCAGTCTCTCCCCTCCAATGTCTTGCTGGTGCCTCCTACATTTTACCCAACTAGAAGTTGGAGGGCCATTAATATAATTTGTATCAGTGGCTTTGAAGGGAGAGAGCAGGGAGAAGGGAGGAAAGCAGGTGGTGGAGGCGCAGAGGACAGCCTGAACAAGTTGGAAATTAGTGGAGACTCCTGACTGCTTCGTGGGGGTGGCATTGGGCCTGGACCTTGAGGGCAGAGTTGAATTTCAAGAGACTTTTTGAGTTGGAGGCAGTTTCCTGAAAGAGCCTCAGAGTCAGACACTAAACGAGTGTTAAGCAATGGTGGGCTTTGAATGCTGGGACCTCACACGCGTGTGCCTGCCTGGTCCCCATTTGGGGCATCTACAACCTTCCTGAGGCCACAGTTAAGGACTCCTGCTTGAGGTGGCTTCTTTGCCAATTAGAATTGATTCTTGCGTGGCTTCTGGGGAATGCCTTAGCAGCCCGGGTATGTCCACGGTTCTGGAGATGGGGAAGGATTTGGGCTTCGATACTCCCAAGTCAGCAGCCCCTGGAGAGTTAAGCCTCCCTCTTGGGGCCTGTGCGAGGGAGCCCGTGTGTTTGGGTTTGTGCAGCCAGAAGAGCGTTGCTATGGCTGAGTCGCAGGCAACAGGTCTTGTGATCTGGAACAGCAAATTGTGTATATAACATGACGGCATTTATTAAAGCAAGATAAACTCAGCGGCGGAGGATCTGGCTGGAGCTATAAATTCCTCTGATCTCCACTTCTGAGACATCACATTCCATTTGAATGAGGCCTATCAGCCCAAATGCTTTCATGAAATAAGTCAATTTGCTGAAAATCTCAGAAACTGAACTGCAACTTCCTCCTCCTTTGTTTTAAAAACGCTGTGCAGCGTGGCTGTAACTCACACGACACTGCTCAATGTGAATGACCCACGGGGCTGTCATGGGCCTGCATTGTCCAGGCCAAGGTTGGACACCCTGGGCTCTTCCTCTTAGGGGGCTTAGGTGCAGAAGAGAAAGTGATATTTCAAACAGACATTCTTTCTAGATCCAGGAATTCAGAGATATAGGAGCCAAATGAAGGAGCTAATCAAAATCCCCCCTTGCTTCAACTTGAGACTTACCCCTTGGCAGGCAATGGCCCACAGTGGGAGGGATTTTCACAAGTGGCCTGGGGGACAGCAGGGACACTGGAGCCCAGAAGGCCTGGGTTTAAATCCCAGCTCCATTATGACCTGGGCAAATAGCTACAGCCTAGTCATTGTATCTCTCTATCCGTAGCCTATCCCATATAAAGTGACAATCAAGATTGCCAACCCTTATTAGCACTTAATATACATCAAGCACCATGCTGAGAGCCTCCTGTGGATGACATAATGTATCCCTCACAGAAATTCTATGAAATAAGAAGCAGGAGTATCTGAACTTTACGGAAGAGGAAAGTGAGGCTGAGAGAGGTTAGGGACCCTGGGAACCATGGAGCTGAGGCAGTTGGGGACTTTTACCCTTGTATAAGAACAATTCTCACTGCATGGACTTCTTAGAATTCCTAGGTTGCATTAGGAAGTGGGTGGAAGAGCATTTTTTAAATCATAAACTATTAGCGGTGGAAATGCTGAGCAAGATACTGAATCTTCAGTCGTTATTTTTCCCAACTTGTCCAAGAGCTTTCCTCCCTCTCATCCACGGGTTTGCTTTTTCTCTTCCCTCCCACTTAACCACCACCTCTGTACCTATCCTTTCCAACATTCCTCCCTTGGTTCAAAAACAACAACGTTGTGGAATTCAGATTCAAGGAGAAAAAAAGCAAAGTCACAGCCCAACTCAAAAGTACTTGTGCTTTTATTAAAAAAAAATACAATCAGGTACTGTCCAGATGTGTTTGGAAAAGGGGGATCTCTTTATAAATCCTTAGTTTTCATCATCACCATTATTATTATATTAATAATATTAATCATCTCCTTGAAATGGGAAACAGTATTGCTTTTCTGGTTTTGGCTGGATGAAATGTAAAAAGGAAAATAAAGGGGGGTGGGGGGGGACAATTTCCCATGACACGCATTTTCTCTTTCCTAACAAAAATAATGATAATTAATTATACAGCTTTGTGTAAAATATGGCTGGTTCTAGAACAAACTACCACTGTACAGCCTACCCACTCCCGTTCCCAGAGCCCCCCCCAAGAGAAGTAAAACCAGGGTGTTGTTGCCACTGGAAGATTTTCGCTGAATTGAACCACAAAGCGGAGACCTGTTGCAGACTGTCGTCTTTGGTGTGGAGGAAGTCATCGCAGAGTGGGGAAGGCCAGTTTCTCTGTGATCTGTGGTCAGGGTCAGCTTGACTCTTGCCAGATGCCCAGGTGTGCTTGATGGTTGGATGGTTGTTTTGGTGCTTTGGTAAAATCCTTTCCTTTCTCTGGGCCCTACTCCTCTCTCACCCAGTTGTCCCTGGAATTCATGCCCGTTTGCGCCTGCCTTCGAGGTTTCGGAAGTTGCTGGGTCTCAGCTTCATCTCAGCAAACTGGATTGAATATTCGTGGCCCTTCCAGTGGAACCAGTTTACACCCTGTGAAAAAGAGAAGGACCCTGGGTTGGCCTCCATTGACACGTTGAATGACCCTTGCTGTTTAGTTGTTCAGACAAAAAGAGTTGCTTTGACTCAACCGTTTGGCACCTCACAGCTGTCTCTTGTCTAACTCTCTGTTGTTCTGTGTTTTGCAACCTTTAAAGGGACTGGCCAAATGGGACCCAATTCTTCACTCAACCTGGGTTTGCACTGAGTCTGCCATTTTGGAAAAAAGAGAGTCTAGCAAATGATACTTGGCCACTCTTAGGGACAGGTTCTGCAGGAATTCAGGTAATGACTAGAGGTTACAGAAGTGAGAGGCTGGGTGTAGGGAGTGTGTGTGTGTGTGTGTGTGTGTGTGTGTGTGTGTAACTGACAGGATTCCTGTGAAGAATTTTAACAGAGGTTTGGTGTGGAATAGCAGCAAGAGCATATGAGGAACACAAGATTTGCCACCCAACAGACAAGGTTAAATATTAGTTCTCTCACTTAAGAAATAATGGTCTTGAATAAGTTTGTCAAAACTTTCTGGACTTCAGTTTCACTATCTTTTTTTTTTTTTTCTTTTCCATCTTAAAACCTAATGATATCAACCTTGGAAAATGAAGAGTTTGTACAGATGCTATCACATGGGTGAGCACTTTGTGGCGGCTCAGTGAATATAACTTCTTTAATCTCAAGGAAGGAGAAATATACTTGAAATTTTGGCCAAAACTTTTTCTACAAGAAAAAAAACTACAATTGTGACTGGGCTTCCTGGTTCCACGTATGAATTTGCAGTGGGGATTCTTGATGGCCGTGTCTGCCCACCAAGTGCATGTGGCCCGTGGCCCCCACGTGTGGGAAGCTGAGTAACCTCAGCTGCAGCAGGGCTCCTGGAGCCTCCACACCAGCTGACCCCTCTCCTCTATAAGCTGCACAGAGCTGTAGGGAACAGGTTCCTGGTCAAGTTAATGACTGGTGAAATGAAGGAAAGAAATGGACACATTATTAGTTTCTAAATTTTTGGCCTTTACAGAGATGGGTGAGCTGAATTTGATAGGGAGGTGGGATTTAGGAACAGCTGGTTCATTTCACAGGCAAATGTGCACATAATGGCTCAGTTACCCAGGGGCACTGCAGCCTGACAGCCTGGTCCATCAGCTGCCCTCCTCTGCCCTTGTTCTTTCCTCTGATAGAAGTTCAGGGATGGAAGCCAGGTCCTCCTGGGGTTGTGGTGGAGACTGAACCCAGAGAGGGAAAGAAAGCTCACAGGGCCACACAGCAGCCAGAGTTGGGACTCAGCTCTCTGTGACTCCTTTGTGTCCTCTGGTCACCTCTTCTAGCCTTGCGAGATGGGACGATAGAGGAGGTTTCTTTTTGTGACATGTAGCATTTTTTTTTTGACTGTTTTGTTTACAGGTCTTTGTATCACCCTGGCATTAGGGGCCCTGGTGACAAAAGCGAGAGAAGAATGCTTAGAGCAAGTGTCACTGAGGCACCGTAGGATGAGACGGAAAGAACCCAGTATTAAGAGGCGTCCTTCGAGCTCACCTTCCTCCTGACATAGGCATGAAAAATCTCATCCTGATTCCTTTTCAGGGTCAAGTGGAAAAGCCCATGAGATAGAGAAGGTGAGAGTGCTTAGAAAAGTGCCAGAAATTATGTCAAGGTAAGATCTACAGGTAAGGTCACAGGTATCACTTGTGAGCAGTCAACTGAGGCACAAAGACAGGCACCAAAATCACTGGTTATGGAGAGGAATAGCCCACAATCCCTGCTTCACGTCAGGAACCGATCACAGAGGCCACTTAAAAAATATCCCAAATCAAGAACTAAAGTACAAATAAGAAAAAGCTAGATGTAGCATCCCACCTGGGATCATCGACTCTGATCCCTGGGGTTGTGATGTGTCATTTGGACCACTGCATTTCTGCAAAGCCCCTGGGATCCCAAGAGCAGACTTGGTGGGAATCCTGGTTGTCAGGGATCAGTGTGGACTGTGAGAAGTGAGCACCCATCTCTCCTCCCTGGGGTGGGGCCAGCCTCTGAGAAGGGCCAGGGCAGGGGCTGGTCTTGATGAAGAAGGTGGTGTCACGAGGTGTTCCCTTTTCAGGTGCATTCTGGTGTAGGCAGGGCCCCGGGGAAGGGAGATGCCTGCATTGGGTTTGCTCACCTTATTCTAAAGGGGATCTCAAAGACCTGTTCCTGTGATTGCAGAAGTCATGCTAGAGCTGTGTGTGCTGTAGGGGGAAAGCTAGGGGCTGGAAGTGGGGAGACTTGGATCATTTCCATTCCATGATTTTGGGAAAGTCACCTTTCTTGGGGGCCTTAGTTCCTTCATAAAGTACAAGGACTCAAAGGCTGTGACTTCACCCTAAAGTGTCCCTGGGGTTCTGAAGGTGCTCTGGGATGAGCTCTGCAGGATCTCTGTCACCCTGCTTCACCTAGATGGTCTTCACTTTTACTGGCTTTACTTTTGGGGTTTAGACAGAGGTTGTGTCAGAGGAGAGCTTTCTAAGTTTGAGACCCGTCTGACCAGTGGTTCTGCTTGGGATCTTCAGGGGCTAAGGTGCAGGTTCTATTGAGCTGGCCGGCCATGTCACTGAGATCTCTTACTGTATTGGGGACAAGCAGAAAGCATGTGGTCGTGTCTCTGAGGCTGTAACCCCTGGTCCCAGCCAGGATGGAGGGCCTGACCTGTGCTGTGTCCCTCCCGGGCCCTGACAGCTCTGCAGTCCACTCACCTGACTGTGGTTATTGTCCCCATATCTTCCCATCAGGTTGACACGGTGACAGTTCTTATACCAGAAAGCCCCTTTGTAGGACAGGGCACAGTTGGTGATGGCCGAGTCTGTGTCCTTGTCAAAGGTGGAGAAGGATCTGCCGTTGTGATAGGCCATGGAGTCACCTGAGCGGGAAGAAAAATTGGCCCCTGAGAAATGCCAGCTGGAGTTTCCCTTCTGCTGTGAAGCGCAGACTCAGAGGTGACCATCAGAAGGTCTGGGGTAGGGTGGCCTTAAACCTCAGCCCCTGGGAAGGTGGGAATGCACGGCCCCTGAGTGTTACCCTGGGGACCCACTTCTGATTGAAGAGACACAATGTGTTAGAAAGAGGGCTGCAGGGGGCTTGGAGGGGTCCAGCCTGGAGTCCTCTTTCATCTCTCCCTGTGACCTTGCACAAATCAAGCCTTTTGCTGACCCTCAGCTTTCTCATGTATGAAATGGGACCAGCACACCATCTACCTCATGGCACTGTCGTGACAGCGGATAGGGAGAGGCACCAACAGGGACAGCAGGTGCAAGAAGGTGCAAGGCTTGATGTTATTTTACGATTTTTCTGTATTCCCTTTACATAAGATAGCTCAGAGAGTATGCCGAGAGATCTATACGTAATAATAATGTGTTTTCCCACATACAAGCATTTATAGCCACGATTATAATTCAGCCCTTTGGATATTAGGTATTGTCAAATAGCCTCTGAATTAATCATGTAGTTATTTAAAAAATGTTTAATAGACCAGTAGCCCATTTTCATATAATTCTATTTTACTCAGGAGAGGGAAGGAAAATGTGTGCATCTCCTCCCTGGAAATACAAAGAGAAGACGGACAGAGGCCACACTCCTGCTTGGGGGATGTTCTTGCCATATAACAGTGTCCTTCTTGCCCGAAGCCACTTCAACCAGAGAGGTAGTTATTGTCAGAGAATGAAATGTCAGAATTCTTTGAGGCATGCAAGAGATAAAACAATTTTCACCCCTGGCCATCTCTCCTCATTGCCACCCAACTGCCATCTCAAAAGAGCTTTGTGCCCCCTTAGATTGAAGCCCGGCTTTTGGCAACTCCTTGTTTGGAGACTTCCCTCTTTCCGGATGTTTTCTTTCGGGGCTCAGATGGGTTGGAAACGTGCCATAGCATCTGTGTCTTCTGTTTTCACAAACAGAAAAGAAGGCCACCCAAAGTGGGCACAGCTTGCACAGGGTGGTCTGCACTCTCACCCTGATCCCTTCTTGTCCCCAAGAAGACCGTGGGCCACAGTCCCCTGCAGCCACCCCCATCCACCTTCCATAAATGGCCTCACCTGGGGCAAATCACTGGGCCTTTCTGAGCCTGTTTCCTCACCTTTACAACATCTTCCTGAAAGGTTTTTGGGAGGATTAAATGGGGGTAATGCAGAAGGAATGTCTACCCAAGAAGATGCTATCGGGAGGCCTCGGTACTTGATGTTTCCTTATTTAGTTCTCCTCTAATGTGCAGCCAGGAAAATGCAAAAAAAAAATCATTTTAAGTCAAAGAAGACTTCAAAATGAGAACTAGGGTTATGAACAAAAGCAGGAACGAACGGGCCATTTGAGAGGTGGGGAGCATGTAGGCTGAGGCTGGATGGCATGTGACAGGGATGTCTTAGAAGAGATGTAAGCATTTAGGTGACGGGTGGACTGCTTGCTACTCAGTGTAGCCCACAGACCAGAAGCACCAGCAACGTCGGCATCTCTAGGGATCTTGTGAGAAATGCAGACTCTCAGCCCCACCCAGACCTCCTGTTTCAGCATCAGACACATTGGCATGATCTCTAGGGGCTCTGATGTGCAGAGTAGGAAAGCTCTGGATCAGATGAAGAATAAGGCCTCTGAGAGACCATTTAAAAAAGAATCAGTCTATAACTGACATCTAAAGATGGATAAGAAACATGTTTTGAATCGTTAGAAATCAATCCTGATTGTCCAATGCACAACTTACTCCATGTCTCAGCAACTAAAATATCTACCTAACCTTTTCCAACTAGAGTTTTTCATCGGCCTCTGGTGGGTAATCAAGTATTTGCTAGTTCAATAAATGCATGCATTCATATAGGAAGGAGTGAGGGAAGAATGAGTAGAAGAATTAGTCAGAAGCACCATGAGGGTTTCTGTAGGCTCGTAGGCTCTAAGTGAGGTGGCCTTGTACCTGCTGTTCCGCTGTACCCCTCCACCTTCAGCCTGTAGCGAGTCTTGGCATCTCCCACGCTGAACTTGTCATAGACAGCGAAGGCTGTCTCCCCATGGTCTTGCAGGTCTACCCGCAACTCGTACTGCCCTTGGGCTGTGATTTTGCTCAGGTTATCCAGCCCTGTGGATGATAGGTAAGGGTTATGAAGAAGCCCAAGTGACCTAGGCTGTCATTTCTATTCTTTCCTGTGGGAGCAGCAGCAGGGTGTACTTGAAAGCGGTGCAGGTCACACACATTTGGGCCTGAAAACCGCTCTGCTCCTTGCTGGTATGATGCCAGGTAAAACATGTTTGTAAGCCTCAGGTAAAATCAGGTTGACATCTTTGCCCTTCCAACCACCTAGTGTATTCCGAAGATTACAAGTGATAAAGCAGTGACAGTGCCCTTAAAATTCTACAGCTCCTTGCAAATGTAAGGCAATGGATGATACCAGGATGGACATCCGCAGGCTCAGGCAATGGTGCATAGAACGATGCTCTGTGCTGGCAGGTTGGTGGCTAGGGTGAATGGCATGGCTGGCTGGCAGAGGGATAGATGGATGGAGGGATGGAGGGATGGAGGGATGGAGGGATGGCGTTGTGGGGCTGGCCTGGGAGACTTCACATTGCAGGTTGGCTACATTACCACGGGCAAGCCCTCCAAGCTTTCTGAGGATCTGTTTTCCATGTGCAAGATGGAATTTAGCACTTGGCATGGGTGTTCTGAGGGTGAGCTTACAGTTATGAGGGGCCCATCTCCGCTGAGCACAGGAGGGGAGCAGCTAATGATCCACTCAGTTTCAGGTTTAGGCCTGGTGTTGGCTTTCCCTCCATATGATGATGATGATGATGATGATGATGATGATTTTTAGTGACCCAGAGCATTTGAAAAGTCTCTCCCATTGGGAATTTGATACTCCGAGTCCACTGCCAGAGCTCCTATCACCAGAGCCCCTCCCCCTCTAGTCTATCCACCCCCCCTAATCACTGCGGATTAGGACAAAAGACATGGAGGGCAGAAATGGGCAAGCATGCAGCACTGCATTACCCAGCCAGAATTCTTCTCTGCGGTCCCCGAATCCTTCAGCATAGGCCTTCCAGTTTCGATAGAAGTCCTCCCGTCCATTTTTGCGTCTCAGGAACACCTGCAAAGAGAATCAACGGATCTGCATGCAGAAGGGAGGGCCTCTCTCTGGGAGGGAGAAACAGCAGGCTATGGAAAGGCAGTGCCCATCTCCTGCTCTGTCTATGTGACTTTGGGCAGGTTGCCTCCCCTCTCTGAGCCTTCTGTTCTCACCTGAGAAAGAGGGACTGGAAATTCAGCCCTGCTTTGGTTGACAGTGACACATCAATGGAGCTTCTCCTGCTCCCACAGATGTACCACTCTGGTGTGGGATGTTGAAGACAGGGGAGATTGGGTGGGTGCAGGGGTTATAGGAAAACTCTCTTGATATATTTTGCTGTGAACCTAAAACTTCTCTGAAAATACAGTTTATTAATTAAAAAAAAAAAAAAAAAAACCAAAACAAAATAAAAACTACCCAGCTCAGATGGTAATGGGGCTGAAATAATTCCTGTCAGGCTCCATCTAGTGCCTGGAAGATAGCAAGTGCTTGGGTGGTACTAAATAATGTAACTTCTAGGTCTGATGATCACTGTCACACATTACAGAGTTGTCTGAGGCGGCTCAGATGAGATAAATTATAAGAAAATCGTTTCCCATATTATTTTTTATGCCCAGCCTCTTTCCATCAGTTTAAAGAGATAATGCAGGAGTGCATCCATGTGACAGGCACCATCTTGCCAAACCTCATGTGCCTGGGTGTGAGGGTGCCCAGGAGGACATGGCACCCTCTTCACCTGCTGTGCCCCCAGCCCATGACCCAGGACTCTGGAGCCACCGTGACACTCACGATCCATCCGCCCCCATCAGAGGTCATGTCGCAGAAGACTTGCAGTGCCTGGGCCTTGTCACCATTGAGATAAATGGTGTAGAGGCCGGAGGTCGTGTCTCCATTCAGCATGGCTTGGGAGCAGTCCCTGGGGAACGGGTACAGGAGTCCAACTGCGGGATAAGGTGAAAGAGCGACTCTCAGAGTAGAATAAGGAGAAAGCAATAAAACCTCGCTGAACTGTGGCTCTGTCATGTGCAGGATGGAGATAAAGTCTGTTTTGCATGGGAGCTGGGAGGTGAGGGATTATGGATGTGAGGGGCCACCTCCGTCCCCCATGCTGACAGAAACTGTCAATGGTAGGAGAGGAGCTGCTACAAGGGACACATGTGAGGTTAACCTGGCCTACCTGGGGCATCCAGGAGCTGGGGAACACCCAGGTGCTGTCTGGGAAGGCTGGGTTTCCAGCACCTATGGTCCCCTGTGGCGTGCGGTGTTCTGTTAGGGCACAGGAGGCTTAGAAGTCTCATAAAAGCTTTGGAGCTTGGAGTTCCCCAGACAAATACAGGTCAGTGTGCAGTGTGGACATGTCTTTGCCGCTAAAGGAGATTCTGAGATGAGGGCCCTAGTCCTGAACCTGCCACTCACTTGCTATATGATGCTAGAAAAGCCATTTAATGATTCAGAGCCTGGGAATCTTGGGTAAAAGAAGAATTCCTGGGGGGATTTTCGAGTGTAATGATATGACACAAAAAATTCAAAACTGGATAGACATGGACCATCTTGGGGCTGTACTTAGGGTCACAGCAATTCATTCTTCTGACTGGACCACCTCCTCACTGTTCTCTACCTTCACCCGAGGTGCAGCATGTGGTATTTTGTCATTTATTCCATAGCCTTGGCCTGAGAGTGTCTTCCAGGTTCACTCATAGCTTTGTGTTCCCAGACCCTGGCCTAAGTTCTGGCAAAGAGAAGGCCCCTCCTCGGTAGAGTATTGCAGAATGATTGGGGGAAGGGGGGTGGGAAGGGCAGGAGGCAGCTCCAGAGGTCAGCTGTTCTCTTCGTCATGAATGGATGCCACGTCTTATTCACCAACAGAACCGGCTATTCATCTGCCATCTGCAGAAGATGCCCAGTGGGAGGTGTGGGGAGGGGCTCCCTGGCCCTGGAGGACCTGAGCCCACTCAGACGCTAACTCCCAGGCTAGCCTAGAACAGGCCAGTTAGTCTCTGGGAGCCTCCATTTCCCCGTCAGATAATTGGGCACCATAATCCTGGCCCACGGAGCTCGATGGCTGGGAAGACCATTTGTGATTTTGAATGCACCTCACTGAGGTCTTGCTCAGACTCAACAGCACACGGAGCCGTGATAGAATCCAGGGGTGCTTACCTCCAGCTCTCCTTTCCTTTCATCGGGATGCCTATGACCTCCTGCACCCACATATTTCTAAGTAGATGTAGATTTGTTTGAAAAATGCAAAGGAAGTGGAGGGTCGATTGAGCCTCACAAAGTCATATCCCAATTCCTGGTTGCTCCCTGGTCCCCTTACTTGTGGTGAAGATGGTCTGGATGAGCTTGCTCCTCAGTGGCCCATTCAACGCCTGGATTCTGGCTGTGTAGTGGGTGGATGGGCTCAGGTCTGCCAGGCTGTAGGAGGTGGTGTCGGGGCCCACAATGACTTCCTAAGGGCAGGGGAAAAATACACAGCAGTTTGCTCACAGATACTTTCAGGAGGTAACGGATGCATTCATTCATTATTGTGTGTACTTTTATTCATTCAGCAATAACCTACTGAAGCCCATTCTATGCCAGGCTTCATGTACACAGCTGGAATCTCAGAAATAGGGAGAATGCAGCATAAGAAAAGGCCCTGGGGCCAAGAAAGGCAGAATAAGTTCTGGTGATAGGAGGAGGCAACTACTGAAACTGCAGTTGGTTTCCTGGGGGAACAATGGAAAAGGTGGGCAAAGATCAGACCACGAAGGACCTTAAATGTCAAGTTATAGAATTTGTAGCTTAAGGAATGGAGAGGTCTGAAAGTTTTTGAATGATTGAATTACAGGAACCCAGTTGTGTTTTAAGAAGCTTAAGTTGGTCTATGGCTGGATGAATTACACAAGGGCAGGAGTTTTGAGACCAGTTAGGTCAGTGGTCCCTCATTGTGGCTCTATCACAGCCTTCTGAGAAGCTTTAAGACAGCCTGGTACCTGGGTTCCATCCCAGACTACTTGTGTCAGAGAGAGAGAGAGAGAGAGAGAGAGAGAGAGAGAGAGAGAGAGAGAGAAATTGGGGCCTGGCTAGGTACATAGTCAGGAAGCTCCCCAGGAGGTTCTGATGTACGGTCATTGTCAGGCTGGGGACATCTTGGGTCAGGAGATGATTATAATGTTATAATGGTTCAGTGGTGGGGCATGTGCAGGCTGGACCTGACCCAGTGTGTCTCTTCTAGAACAGAGGTATCCAGGAGACACAGTGTGCAGTCCACTCTAACTACTGCTGTCTAGCGGAGGTGACTGGCTTCAGTTTGCAGGAGAGTTCTTGTGTTTCCAAGTCCTCTCACTAGCTTCCAATTCCTTTTTAGCGGATGACTTTGGTGCCTGAGATTGAAATTCAGCCGACATCCTCGTAAACTGAGCACGACAACAATGCTCTCTACAACCTCTGTACATGGCTGGCTGAGTTTAGGCAGCAATGGGTCTGGAACTGGAAAAACTTGCTATCCTGATTTCTTCCAATGGGAAATTGAGTTTCAGGGTGTAGGTGGCAGAGGATGATCCTGCATCCTGGTCTAGCTGCACTCTAACAAGGGCCCTAGGTTGATTTTCTGGAGTGAAACATATAAAGCTGGGGTTGGGCATGCAGGAAGGTAAACGAGGGTGAGAGCTCATTTAATACCAGTCACCCATGGACCTTTGGGTGACCCTCAGGTCTCATCCCTGGGGAGGGATCAACTGTCGGGTGCAAAGCTGGGCTCACGGCAGTCCTTGGGGATACAATTACCTGCCAGCTCTCTAAGCTGCTGTGTGAACTTATCTTCTAGGCAGTCAGGGTAGTCTGAAATGGGATTCGTGGTTCAAGTAAACAGTCCTAGGATGAATGACTGAGAGGGAACCTTAGAACCCATTTTATAGATATGAATAATGGTATCAGAGAAGATAAAGGGCCTCTACCTGTTCATGCAATAAGTTCCTTACATACCAAATCCAGGAAGGGCCAGGAACGAGGGTCATGTGACTTCTGCCTAAATATGACAGATTGTCTATAACCTGTTTACCTCTGTTTCCTTCTGATGCTCACTATGAGAGTAAAGAAATATAAGGTATAAATCCACTTAGACAAGGGAGACGAGAAGGGAGAGCACAATAGACATGTCATGTCAACAGAATCTTGGTAGATGGGAAGTGGGTGACAGAGAGACCACTAACAGGGCAGAATGGGGACAATGGGAGCTAATGAAATAGAGTGGGCAGAGCCACTGACCACTGGCCACACACGTCACCAAGTCCAGCAAGTTCATGATGAATGTGTACAAAGCAAAGATACCTTTGGAGGAAATCTTTGTTTAAAAGCTTTGAGTAAGAAATGCTTAAGTCCCCAGATCCTCTCAACCACTCCTAGTCCAGATGGAAAGTTGGGGTTCACTCTCTGGACAGGCTGAGCCAGAGGGGAAGACTCTGGATTCAAATCCACCAGGCTCAGCTGCTGAGGAGGTTAAACTGCTACACTGGAAATGTAAGCTGAAGGGAAGCTTTGCACACTGTGAGGGCCCAGGCTTTCCAGGGCCCCCCAGTAAAACTGCTGGGCACTTGCCCAATCTTTCTACATGAGCCCCAAGTTGATAAGCCCTGCTGGTGCTGTTGTCAATCCCCAGGAGCATTTTATTCTTGACTCTTGTGTAAATGAGCCAACAAGACCAACAGACATTGGGTGGAAGTCTTCCATATGAAAGAGGGAGACCCAAATAAAATGAACCCAAACAGCAACCAGAACATTGGGGGAAAATGTTTGGAAGAAATGCCATGATGTTGCAAAATAGATATCAATGACATATATTTTAGACTTGAGGAGAAGATGATGCATGAAACCGAAACAAAAATGCTAGAACAAGGTGAATGTGCAGAGAATAAGGAAAGATCTGAGAAATACCAAGTAGGATCATCAAAATGAAAACTTCCATAACAAGTTTGGAAGGTAAAGTTGGGAAATCTCTTTCACTTGTCTAAAGGTCCAACTAAAAAGTAAAATAAAAAAGTTCACAGAGAGACCATGTGAATAGTATGGGCAATGGGTATAAATATTACAATAGTAAACAATGGGTGTATTAACAGTGCACAAGGACTTAGGGAGATAGGCTGAAATAGGTAATGTAATGATACCATCTGGGAGATGATATATATGGCAAGAATGCAGAAGAGGCTCTTGGTCTCAATAAAATGTTAATGGGCCAATAGTTCAGCCCCTAAAATGCCCTCACATCTTGTAAAGAGTGGCTCTTGATCTTGGCTGGCCTTAAGAACTGGAGGCTGGTGCGGATGAGAGAGCTGGGAGAGTCTCACTCAGAAGGACTGACACAGCAACCGGTCCCTACTAATATTTTTTTCTTCTGCTAAGCTCCCTGTCACAGTATTAGGTGATTTTTCCCGACTTTGGGAATCATGCATATGTGTCAACCAGCAATGGGGAGTTGCATATATACTGGAAGATACCTTGACTGTGCCATCCACGGATTCATAGACCAGGAGGTAACCAGTGACCGACGCTCGGGGAGGTCTCCAGGTGAGGAGAGCAGTTTCTGACTGAACCTCAGTGGCAGTCAGATCTCTTGGAGAATCAATATCTGGAGAAAAAAATGGACAAGTCAGTCAGTGTAGGACAGAGAGCATCAGGGGACTGGTCTCGGGTTCCTCCCCTGCCACTGACTGGGGTCTTAAGATGAGGAGGTTGACCCACGTGATCTCCAAAGAGAATTCTCTACTGTTCATCTCATCCTAAGGGCCAGGTTTCCATGGGGCCAGCATGGTCTCTGTTGGCCTGGGATGGATTTGGGGAGAAGATACAGCTGTGGAGACCATTACAGACCTCTTGTTTGTAAATAAGAGGCCAAAAGAATGCTGATACCAGTCTCCACCCTGACAGAGGGAACACTTTCTCCCTTTCCCCAACTGCTGAAGTTTGCAAAAAGATCTCAATGCATGAAAACCCAGTGCACATCTAAGAAAACTTGCCTGAAAAATCTTTCTCTTTCAAAATACTTCCCTGCCGGCAACATGGCTCATTAAATGCTGGATTTAGGGCCAGTGGGGACTGTTTTTCCACTTTAAAAGCCCTCCTCTTAAAATCTTTTCCTCATTTGTGGGGAGAACCAGGTCACTTCAGTTCAAAAGGAAATGGAGTGTTTCTTTGGGTCTTGACTGAATGGGCACGGGGTAGATTTAACGGGGGCTGACGTCATCACATTGCAAGGGCCTGACTTAAGGAGGAAGAGTTGGGCAGGGGCTGCCGCTCAAGATGCGGGCTGTGGTTGGGCTGCTCAAATGGGGAATTTCCAGCTCTGGGTGTCTTGGTACCTGTGGTGAACTTGGCAGTGAGGGCGGAGCTCTTCTGGGGCCCTTTCTCCGCAAAGACTCTCAGTGTGTATTCTGTGGCAGGTTCAAGGTCGGTCAGCGCATACTCTACCGTGTTCCCGGACACCGTGCGTGTAATTTCTGGCACTGAACATGAAATACATGAACCAAGGCAGTTACCTCTTGCTGTCTGGGCCACCCTTGAACTTGGCAAACAGCACACCCACCCCCTTCTAACACAGAAAGCTGCCGTGACCCTGCAGAAAAGCTGGTTCGATTCCCGAAGTGAGTCCTTCCTCTCCTCTCTCTTTCTAGGAAAGGTTTATCACATTGGAGGAAGGGGAACTGGGGAACATCTCTGTGGCCGAGACTCAGGAACAAGCTACAGGACAGTTGTCAGCAATGTCCCCAAGCTGACGGACGATCCCATGTTAGCTTGTCCATTGCCTGTTCTTTCTCTTCTTCATTTACTCACATATCCTATTATAAGTTACCAAATATTTTATCATCAAGGATCACAAAATCCTTAAGGTTGAGGGGTCACACTAATCACAGACACCAGAGTCTGGTTACCATCTCTCAGGCCCACTGGCTTATTCTGACCAATGGTGGGAACCAAACCACGTTCGTTCCCTGCCTAATCACAGGTGACCAGCTATCCTGGTTCGCCAAGGACTCCGGGATTTCCCAGGTGTAGAAATTTCAGGCTGAAACCGAGAAAGTCCCTGGCAAAGTGGGACAAGATGGTGACCTTAACTCATGATCCAAGTCTCCTTCCCCTCTGGCCAAGGACCTCTGTTACTCCCAGATCCATATTTTCCATGATTCCTGAGAACTGTCTTCTTATTTATTTTAAGTGAGACAACACATCTTCCCTGTCTTGGAGGAGTTTGCTCACAAGGAATAAGAATTAAAGCATAAAAAGAATAGATCCTATTTCCCCACCTCTTGCCCTGCCTATGCTCTGTCCTCACAAAGAAGTCTCTTAGGTCGGTGCCAGGGCCCAGTGAAAACCCGAAATGGCCCGAGGCACAGGTTATGGTGCCGCCTCTGACTGTCGCTAAAAGCAGAACAAGAACAAACCATACAATAGGAAAGCTACAATGACTTGGAAATTGAAATAGCAGAATTCTTTCTACAATAGATCATTACAAGATTGTGGATGGGCTCATTGGAAGTCTCTTCTTCCTCTCTCAATTATATTTGACTTTTTGGTGGCCACGGTTCACTGGTGCCTTAAGCATGTGTTTAACCTGCCAATTGGGTAAATTAATGTAGGTGGTTACAAATACAAGGAAAAATAATTTCAGATTTTTAAATAAAATTTGCTTCCACTGGTCCTTCCTGTGGCCTCTGAGAAGCCCACCTGGGTGCCACCTGATATGGTCTGCTTAATGTTTTAAATTTTGGGCTCTTGCTTTGCAGAGGATGAGGGGCTGTCTATCTCACACTGAGAGGCAGAGACTCCAGCAGCAGAGGAGGAAGGGGCGAGGCAAACAGGCAGAGACTGGGAATGGATCTGCCAGACCCACTTGAGATTGCAGCTAAGGACCACGGGGACATTGCTGGCCTTTCCAGTCTACCCATGCATTTTTGTCATTCTGCACCCAACATGGCATGGAGTGGCAGAATGGGAAATTTGGAGCAAGACAGACACTCTCCATGTGAGGATGGGCCTGGACAAGCACTTACCTCTTTCCCCTGTGTAAGAGATGACATAACTGTCCACAGTGGCAATGGCCGGCTGCCACATGGCCAAGGCTTCTGAGTCGGTGATGTTGGCTGTCACCAGGCTGGATGGACCATCCAGAGCTGCAAAAGAAAGATGGAGGAAGAGGTGACGGTCACACTGGGGAAGATATCAGAACCCAGCTGCTCTGCCGTCCGCTCTGCTTAAGGACTCTGGCGTTAGTCACAGTGACAGATGCAGGACCAGTTCAGAGTCCTGAGCCGGCACCAGGCTGACCTGAGACTCCTCCCCTGCTGGCTCTTTACCCTGGGCCTCAGTTTCCTGACCTGTGAACTGGGGATAATAATTCTGGCTGGCCTTTCCTCAGTGTTACTTTGATTTTCACATATTATGGGTGGAAAGGTAAATTGAAAAGTGCTGAATGGGCGACAGGGATCGTGATCAGAGGTCACACCCCTTTTCCCAGGAAGGGAACCTATAGAAGACTGCATGGTAGACAATGTCTGAGGCCTGTCGGGGCTTTGAGAGGCATCTCTGGTGACAGGGCTTCTAGGTAATACTGAACCAGGCCTTGGAGGTTGCTGGTCTCAGGTTCTATTGTGGCTTCTTTGCCTGGTGCCTCTGTGCCCTTGGAAGGTCATTTCCCTGGACCAGACCTCCTCACTTTCTTCAGCTGTCAAAGGGGGGCTGCTATAGGGTCAACCAGACGAGGGGCTAAAGAAGCCTCGGCAATGGTGGTTATTATGAATCTATTAAATTAGGTATGGCTTTCAAATAACTTGTCCTGAGAAAGGACATTCAAAGGGCCTCTTCTAACTGACCACTCTCCCTACCCAACGTCCCTTCCCGTTTCCCTCTCTCTCTTGCTCTTCATACTCAATTGCCCTGCCCCCAGGGGGGACAAGGGCAGCTCCCATGTGCCCATTTTAAGGAGGAGGCACCTGAGCCTCAAGGGATGACATGACTGGAGGTGGCAGAGTTATCTGGGAGCCCGCACTGTCCACTCCTGGTTCCTTCCTGTGTCACGGTGGTGTACACAGTCTCCTCTGACTGGTGATGACCACAGGGGCCTCCGGAGGAAACACACCCAGCTTTTGTGTGATCTGTTGCTGGGAACGATCCGTGAAAGCAGGATTTCTTTGGGAAAATAAAGGCCCGTGCAGCAGGGCGGACAGGACTTTGGTTTCAGATGGGACGTTTTAATTGCATATCATCAACTCTTTTAGGCAATTAAGATATTTTTAAAATTTCCTACAAGGCCCATTCTTTGGTTCCCTTAGTGGATTGGGCGGGATAATTGCTCATATCTCAAAGGATAAATTGTTTAGACACATGGCTG